>NC_045688.1:8817404-9132404 GCF_003331165.1 Xiphophorus hellerii | reverse complement strand
AATTCAGTGCTACAATTTATTATTGATTTTATAAAGCTTATGTAACAGCAAATAATCCTTCTGCATCATGTATTCCACTAGAATAAATATAAAGTAGTCATGCTGGATTGTTCTCTGCAAGGGCAAAAGCTAATGGGAAAACATTTTAAGCCGCAAGATCGCCATGCAAAGGTCATTTCAGTCAATAGCACAATAATGCATAAAATATGAGCCACAAACCTACAATTAAATACTGAAGCATCGGCAATAAAAGGATTATACCAGGGCGTAGCATGTTGTGAAAAAGGATTTCCCCTATAATAGCTTTCATCTGATTTAGCTTTTTCTGTTACTCCTAAATGTTTAGTGCAACATGATTTATATCAAAGATAATACGGGTAAACACTGACCAAAAACAACTCACAAGAACTCAAATTTTGACAAAGACATAGTGATGATCCTTAAGTGAAAGGAAGTGAAATATTCAGTGAACTGACGAGACAAAAACAGAAGTTTTAGGACGGCTTGTGTCCTGTTACATCCAGGGTAAAACTAACAGCATTTCAGGAGAGAAGCTTTTTGACAGTCAAACATGGTGGTGGTGGTGTGATGATCTGGGGCTGCTCCTTTACTGTGTTGCTGTAGTTCAGGCGTGTCAAACTCCAGTCCTCAAAGGCCGCTGTCCTGCAGTTTTTAGATGTGCCACAGGTACCAAACACTGGAATGAAATGGCTTAATTACCATCAAGTCAAATGGATTAATTACCATTAATTAATGGTTGTGGTTCCTCCTTGTGTAGATCAGTTCTCCAGAGCTTTGCTAATGACCTAATTATTCTATTCAGGTGTGGTGCAGCAGAGGCACATCTAAAAGTTGCAGGACTGCGGCCCTTGAGGACTGGAGTTTGAGACCTGAGCTGTAGTTGAAAGAACCATGAGTTCTGTTCTCTGACAGAAAATCCTGAAGAACCATCAGTTTGTGGCTTTAGACTGGGATGCATTTGAGTTATGCAACTCCACCTCTGATTGGCTCAAACACCTAAATTAAATAAATATGGATGCCATTTGTCCTTGACAAGTGGACCAAAACACTCATGGAGCATTTACATTTTTCTGCCAGTGGTGGTTAGTTATCAGGTTTACAAGGCAAATTAAACCACCTGAGGCCAAGTTGGTTGGAGCTTGTGATTTCATCATTACCTGCTTTTTGCATTCATACCAACTACTGTTGTCTGTTATCTAATATTATGTTTGATAAACATTAAAGTTAGTTTAAGTAAAGTCTGGGAACAGGAAAATAAATCATTTGAAACTGTTGGGCAAAAATTTCACAGGCAGTTTGAATACAGATTTGAAATCTGTATTCAACTTGAAAGAAGCCCCAACAGCAAACCTTTTGCTTTTCTACCAAAGTGGGAAAAGGTGAAAATCCTACTGCAGTCAGAAATCAAAAGAAAGCAAAATGTTCAGAGGTTCCACAGAGACGCTCAGTGGCAGCAGGTTGCTTCCACATGAGACCTGGTGAGTCTTTTTAATAACAAGACAGAAGAGGATCTTCTAATTGATCCGATTGTAACATCCGTTCGAAATATTTCAACCAGACAGCAACCAGTGAAAGGAGGCGACATGAGCAGAAGGTGTTAAACTGTCTAAATCAGACGAGACTTGAGATAAGCGAATAAACGTCAAACCTAAAAGAAATATGGACTTTACATTATAAGGTGAAAGCAGCCAGACTAAACTGACTGTGCAGCTTTTAAGGGATAAAATCACACAGAAAGTACGAAGGCATTGACATAATGCTGACATAAGACTGGCACCAAAACGATTAGTACTATAAGACTGTTGATAAAATAGTAAAGGAACATATGATTTAATAATCATTATGCAAACTTTAATTTGCTTGGTAATGTGCATTTGAGTTGAGTCGTTTTCTCACATTCTGTGTCTCGAGTCAAACGTTAGTCTTCCCATCTTCCTCCAGCTTCACACCCTTTCCTCTTGTACACAAACAAATCAATCTTCCTTTCGCCTTGTTGAAGATTGCTTTGGCCAGTGTGAAGCCTTTTGTGTGTGATGAATGAGCGGAGAGGAGTAGAGAATGTTGGATGACACCGGGGAATAACAGAAAAAGGCAACACAGTGGCATGTTGTGACGCAGAGGAGTCGCTTTGAACAGTCGTGCTCAGTGTGAGGAGCTTTTGAAGGGAACAGCTGCAGAAAAAGTTCTCAGAAGGGAGGAAAATTGTTTTGATCTGGTGTCTCCCTTTTTCCTTACATCCACACTTTTCACTCAGAATATACAAAAAGCTCAAACAACCTAACCAGCTCTATCTATACAGCTTACATGCAAGACAGGCAACGCTGGCTGGAGGCCAGCAAGGACTAATGTCACGGTCTAGTATGGTTCCAGGGTATAAATGCTGAAAAATCTATAAAAAGTAATGCATTGATGGTAATATTTCTAAACTGATTGCATCAGTCTTGCAGCAGTCAGCTGTCCTGAGCTTCAGACTTGACACTTCTCCTCCCACAGCAACGTCAGACCGAGATTATTAAAGATTATTATGATTTACATTGAATGAAAACAAAATGCAAAACAGTGGAAGTAAAATGTTGGATTATTAAAGTATGATTAAGTGTTTAAAATTACTGGGATGTAAGAGAAGACTTGTAGTAGAGGTAATGCATAAAAAAGAAAAAAAAAAGTAATGTTTCTAATTTGCAACAAGGTAGTGGACACAGCATGGATGTGGTAAAGGAGAATCCTCCAATCAGATGACACCCAAGACTGAAATGTTTGGCTTTTGTGGAAAACTGACACACAGTGGTGGCAGCATCATGCTGCAGGGATGCTTCCTTCAGCACAAACAGGAAACCGGGCCAATGATGGTGAAAAGATGGAACAACTTAATAACCCAGCGATCCTAGAAGAAACACTTCTTTAAAAATGTAATTAATGATAAATTATCTCATGTTTCTTAAAGTCTGAACTCTGTCCATGCATTATAATTTGAATTTATTCTTGGAATGTCTGCAGGGAAACCAAATGTCATCAGCAGGAGAACCAAACAAAACAGAAAACGCCACCAGGAAAGGCTCAGAGGTTCTCTCTGCACATCATCCATATGCAGGGCAGTGCTTCAGGCTGTCTGTGTGATGTGTGGTTGCTGGGGTAACTTAGTGAGGAGCTTAGAGAGAGAACTGACCTAAGATCAGCGTAAAAAGACAGATGTGGTGTGGGCGACGTCACCCACAAGAGACAACACACATTGTTTTGCTCTTAATTTACTTTATCAACCAAATGATGAGAAAACTATTTACTCATTCAGATATTGTTTTCATTTACATGAATATTAATTCACTAAAATATGCAGGATAACTGTCAATATTTCTAAAGTTAATTATTACAAAGCTGTAAAAATGTTCCTCTCATATGACTCCAGTTAAAATGATCTAATTTAATTGACTGACTGAGCTCAGCTTGAGTCAGGAGAAATGACAGTTTCTCATAAAATATTTTAAAACCAGACTCCTGGTTAATAACTGTAAATGCCCAAAAAGGGGATATTTTATGAATTCAGTCATAACTTTACGGCACCCATGCAGGTGAACAGACAAACCAAATGGTGCTGAAGGGAAGTTTAAAGCTGAAGTTCCTTATTCAGATTTTTATAGCAGAGAGGAATTGCTCTAGTATTTCCATATCTAAGGAAAATAAGGCAGAAACACCAGAAATGTAGAACTACTGAGCAAAAACTGATTAAAAGACTAAGTGGCAAAACAGAAAAAAAATCTTCAGAAATTTAAACTTTTGTAGCTTTGACCTCATCTTGAAGCCGTGCTGCATTGCTAACGCCATTGAGATTCTGTTTGTGCAGTTATTTCCTGCAATACATTTTGAATGTGAATCCAGACCAACTCACACATGTAATTCAGTAAGCTGACACGGTCGCAAAATTCAAGATTTTTCCGTGTTTTACCAAAATCTTTAAAAAGCAATGTGAGCAACCTCTTCTACCAGCTCTCTGATGTATTGGAAAAATAAAAACCTGACTTTGATTCAAAAGTCAAACAGGTTCAGTTTGATCAATATTTTGTGCATATTGTCTCCTACATCTGATTTACTACGGTCATTCCTTTTGATCTTGTGAATACTCAGTTCTTCTAAAACCAGTTTTTCCTTCTACTCCACCATCCCTTTCATAGAGGCTGAAAACCTGCCCTTGGTAGACCTTCTGAGATGGGCCAATATGTACACGCCTGTGCCAGCTCAGTACGGCTAAAGAGGGAAATACTGATCAAGATGACCTCTCTGAGAAGGTCAAGCTGACTTAAGACAAAACATAAAAAGAAACAGAAGCAGAGGAAAAGTCAAAAGAACACACACCTAAAACATCACAAGTGCATCCGTCGCCCCCCTTTCATGCAAGCAGCCTAAACCTGCAGACTGGAAATACACATTTGTTGCCAGGCAACAGTCGTGACATCAGCAACCTTCATCCCCAGCCCTCTCCACCCCCTTCCAATGCCACTTGGGTCTTAAAATAGCTCGCGGATTATCATCAACATTCAAAACGTCAGACACATTCTCATATGCACAGAGCAGGAAGGTGAGCTAAGCTGCTACTGGCATCAGGTGGGTCAGAAATAAACAGGTGAGGAGCTCCCTGGGTTGGTTGGGAGGGGAGGGGGAGGTCGACTCGTAACATCTTCGACAGTGTGAGAGGGGAGGAACATGAACACAACTGGACTCGTATAAAATGAGGCGATGGGAGACAATGGGGAAAAAGATGAGATCCATCTCAGCTGATGAATCAGGATGAAACACGAATAAGTTCCATGAACATGGAGAGAAACTCGCCAATCTGTTCTGCTCTCGCCAAATACAGCAGACTAAATGGTAAAATTGGTCAAATTAGTCATCTCTGCACAATAGGATTGTACTGTTAAATATTTCCAATGAGACGTTAATTTAGCGTTTCATTCTTCAAACCAAGGCCTTCCACAGACGTGTGTGCGGTAGAATCAGCAAAACACTTCGACAAGAAATTCCGTGGTGCTCAAGAAGGAACTGTAGACTGAACAAACAAAGTCTTGAGAAAGGATTCATCTGAAGAAATTTAAATCCATCATCTAGGATTCTGTCCACTTAAAGTTCTTGGTCACATCCGAAATAAACAGAAGCGTATAAACGTTCCACATTTGTGGCACCATGAATTAGCCTTATGGCTGCCTGAAGAGGAACTAATAAATATGATCATTTTGATTAACACAATAGTACCGCAAAAGTCCATATCATCCACCCGTAATAGGTAATAAATAAACCAATAATCTGCAGTGAACAACTGTTTTGTTCACTAAAGCTGCATCTTTTCTAAAGAACATCAACTAAAAAGGCTTCAACCACTGAAACCAGCACACCTCCACCTGCAATAAACATAAAACAATATTCAACTAGTGTCAAACTGATAACAGTACTATAATAAGGTTTGAAAAAGGTCAGAGCTCAATTACACATGCAAGGCAACTCTGAATAAGGGAGATTAGGGCAGCACCTTTAAAATTCAGCACAGGAAGCATATAATCTTTTAAAGGTTACTCAAATAACAGGGAATATTTGAAAACTGTTTCACAGATAATAGCTGCTTTATTGCCCCCCATATCTGAAGTCACACAGTGTCTGACACAGAAAGCGAGAGATGGAAAGCAGCCCGCTTTGGATTGCAGCTCTGGCTGCAGGCTGCCAGCTACAGAGTTTAGCAGAGGTTGAGCAATCATATTGGATTTACACATCGAGGCAGAAATCAAGAGGGCACCACAGGTTTTTCTCTAAACTCTATAAATCAGCTGGTATGAATGACCACAAAATGTGACAGGGTTTTGTTTTAAGGGTGACCGTGAAAGAACACAACAGAAGGGCCGTGTAATAAACATGTCAGTATTTCATAGAATGAAATGTTATCTTAAAGATTGCCTACAAGGAGAAAAATGACAACTTTTATCCACTTACAGGTTGGGCTAGGTTTTAATCCAGCCAAACGAAGCTGCAGTCACATTCAATATAAAAATTAAGGAATAGGCACAGTGTACAGCGTTTATAAATAGAGCAGACAGATAAAGCACAAAGCAATAAAACCAAAAAATAAAAAAAGCCATAAATCTGTGTCTGCTGTGTGCTCTGTTACCTGCAATAGCTCTCAAACTGCTGTATGAATAATAAATGCTTCAAACATCTTATGCAAGACATATTCTGCTTATTTTAACCCACGAGCCTCAGCATCATCAGAGCTTCTGCAAGGTGATTTACCAACAACCTGCAGCCTATATATGACTAATGAGGGCTTATAAGCTCTCAGCAGTTCACTGCCAACATGCAGAATTACGTAAACTTATTCTACCTGCCAAACTGAGGCTGACTGCTCTCACTTAAAGTCAAATTACAGGTAGATTAGGCTAATCCCTTGCATAATAATGCAGCATCAAAGCATTCATCAATCCTAATAGTAATAAAAAATAAGCCTAACTGGATCGAGGATTTATGAATAAACAATATAATAGGAGTTCAAAGGTAATCAGAAACAAAGTAAAGACTATAGCATAAACTTTATGTGCAGTAAAACTATTTAAATTATTATAACTTAGAGCTACAGTTTGTGAAAAGTCCAAAGCTGCACATTTGGATCATCAATAATTATGCTTCTTTATTTCTTTTTTAGATTTTCTCTCTGTCCGGTGCAAAATGAAATTACTTCCAAAATATTTAGTCTGACTTAATGTCAAACATATAAAAATTAATAAAATAAAAGCTAGCGTCTGGTTTCAAAAGTAACTTTTATCACTAAGAAGAATGGTGCATACATGCTGCTCGTCTAGTTAGCATTCCCTTAGCCTCTCCCACTGTGGTGCAGCAGAGCCATAGACTGGCTGGGCATGCAGACCAGCTTTTGATCTAAGGAGAAGTTCAGGTAACTGTGCTGTGAAGCAAAGTAATGGCACAAGGCAAACATCTCTACTAGGAATATCTGCAACCAACGACAGTCAAGTCAGACAGAAAACAAAAGTGGCAAAATTTTTTTGCAAAACTCAAATAATGTTCAAATACTAAACTAAAAGCAAATTAATTAAATTAGCAATATTTCATATCATAAAATTAACTAACAAGCTTAAATGTACAGTAGGTGTAAATGCTGCAAATATACTGGAATGCTGAAATCAGTTTGCCAATTTATATTCATAAAAACTATTCTGGTTCATTTGTCTCCAAACCAGATGTAAAAGTGAAAGATATTATCTACAATATCCTTCACAAAGTGAAAATAGTGCTTCGATTCACTAGGACATAGTCTGAGTTTGCAGACTGAACATAAATCCAGTCTTGATTAATATATAAATATATTTTAATTCATGAGTCTTATCCATCAAAAGCATGAATGGTAGTTCCTCGCACTGCAGAGAGGCTTATAAAATAAATAAAAAAATTGAGTACCTTAACCATGACTTTCAAAGAGCCCAAAACATCTTCAGTTTTAACAGCTGGTGGAAGTTCCACGTTTGTGAAGATAGAAACTTTACCGCTCGTCTGTCTGCACCTTTATAAATTTATGCCTAAATTGTTCCTTCCTTTCATTGCTCCTACTTTGGTTTAACAGACGTAAATAATAAACTCTGGTTCTCAAACGTTGCCATCAAAGATTTAGCCTCTGAGGCACGCATAAAGAAACGAGGCGGCTCTAGCTCTACGCTTGTTGCTTTAATACACTGGCTGTACCTTCAACAATAGATCAATTTGATGAATCACATTTCTGTATTATTCCAATACTGAAATCTACACAATCCAATCGATCCTGGACAGACTAATTGGTCAAGTGGGCTAATCTGCACCCTAATCTGAAGAGCATAGCACGCACAAACGCTCAAGGTCGATGGCTTTCGAGCAATCCAATAGCAGCATTGATTCCATATTTAACACAGATATGTCATCTCGTCCAGCATCGATCCTCCATTTGCACCGCCAGGATATTTCAAAACAAAGAGGCATCCAATTGTGCTCATATGCGGTCCCTAACACATTTATCACAGCTCTGTGGCACTCGGGATAAAAGCAATCACACAGTGGGAGGTGAAGGGCTATGACATTAGTATGCTCCCTGCATTCAACAATCCATTCCATGACAAACCACTTTTCAAATTCAAGAATCAATAATAAAGATGGCCTTTAAAAAAACCCCTAAAACTGCAGGACTGTCTGGCCATCATGCAGAACCGCACGCTCCTGCAAACTTTTACAATTTGCTGAGACTGATCAGAGATGTGGGGCGTAAGAGAGGCATGGCTTTTATTAAAACTGCAATGATGAAATCCAGCACTAAAATATTGGCTATGCTAAATTAAATTTTTGAGCAGAAATCCGGATAAGTGCCAATTGCCACCATGGCATCGGTGAAAGAGCCATAAAATCTAGTCTTAGGAAAATGAGAACACAACAGTTCAACTTCACACATTAAAGCCTTAATTTAAATTCTAGTCCATTAACGTCTTTTCCTTCCTTCCTTCCTTTCATAATTGATGACCGACCATCTTCAGTCACAAGTAACGCCCAGAGAAGGCAAAATGACACAGACATTCTTGAATTTTTATCTGAGGAAAATGAATGTTTTCTCACCCGTCTGCCACCAGTGATCCAGAACCGGAACGCCAAAGTTCTTCTTTGCCCACTCCAGTGTCTCAACATCACATCGCTCTCCTGCCAAGAATAACGTCTGCAACCTATGAAGAATCAGGGTAAATTGTTTTCCTTCGAAAAGCTAACACAATTAACTGTCATATAGACGTAAAGCATGCCAGAAATGTTTTTAGTGTCTGCAGTTATTGTTTTGTAAACACACATTTGATGATTGACGGATGTGGAAATGTGCTCCTAAAAAAACGTATCTTTAATTTTAACGGGCACAGTTTCTGTTAGGTGCAATATTCATGGAGCTACGCCGCTCTCTGCTTACATTTCTGTTGAGGAAGCAAATCAATACTGGTTGAAAATAAATTTCAAATCTCAAAGTAAATATACAAACTGTTGCAGCAGAGTCCAACAAATCTCTTAGAGGGATTAGTCTTGAAATAAGAGGCTGGTCTTTGGAGCACTTTTTTTTTTTCCCTGATAGCATTTTATTAGCATCTACCACCTTTAACAACAAACTTCAGCTTTTAACAGTGTGAAACAACTGGTCCAAAAACTACCACCAAGATAAATAGTAGCCATTACCAGCACCTTTAATTCAGCCTCACAGTCACAACCCAAATTCAACTTTAAATCACATAGGCTAGCAATCCATGAATCTTTGTGTTTACCAAAAAGCATCGGTTTGGTTTGCTTTCTTGTTTACAAAAGTGTCTCTCCATAATACTTAATTTTTTCCTTGAAAATTCTGCTAAAAGCTTGTCTGCTCATGCTATATTTTTGGACAACCTAATTACTGCCATGTCTGACATGTTAACAAGGGATGCAGCTCAATCACAGTAAAAAGGCTCAGGAGGAACCCTGGGTCCATATTAATAAGCTGAAGAAAGAACAAGTGAGCTGCATCAAATCAGGGTTTGAACTCTAGCATGAAATTATGTTTGGTAATAATGCTTTAAGGCTTTTCTCAAAGGTTGTACAACTCCCTACACATTTTATATTAGAAACAGAACTACCAACCCTCCTTTCAAAGTTTAGATGTGTGGATAAATTTGAAAAATCATATAAATGGACCTCTTATTGTGGCACATTTGGTAGTTACCGTAGAAACAAAACATTTGTTTCCTCATTTCACTAAGATTGTTAAATTCTAGTAAGACACTGATTATTGGAAATAATAAGTGGAAATTTAGTAAATCACAGAGGAGAAAAATTATGTTGCAGTGATGCCTTTATAATTCTACCACTACGTCACACAGATGTTTTATTTTGAGCCGAAGAAAAACAGTCGTCTTGCACAAACAACTTAGTACATTAAAAAAGTATTAAACCTAAATGACTTTTAGCATGAAGTTAAAACTGAACGACAGCACAAAATAATCTGTCTGCAGTTGAAAAAGGTGCAGTTCGTTCAGCGCCTCCAACAGAGGATCCAACACACACTGCTGCATTTAGTGACTGAGTCACTGAGGCCAAAGGTCGCCAAGATTCAGAATTGCTTTACGATTGTGTGCCGAGAGGCATTTCAGACTGCTGAGCAAGAATGAAGTGATAAACTGACAAATCAACCCTCAGGTCCAAGTTTTCTGCTCCACAACAAACATTTGACAAATGTGATCATCTCAGCAAGTATCTGAATCACTGGGCCAAACTAATAAAAAGAAAAAAAAACTGAATTTAACTCCCTGCTACAGACAGCATCACATGAAGAGCAAAACAAGCTGAGGCTGTGAAGCTGCCGGCACATTGTTTCTCCTCTTACCATGCATGCTTAGACACATAAAAACACACTTATGTGGGCATATTGATGGCATAATGTGAAAATCCTGAATCATCAATTGTTTGCAAATGGGTTGTAAAATCTACACTGCACTGCATCAGGACTTTTTCTGATGCACTGCTGGCTTTTGTGAAGCACTTTGTGATTTTATATCCTGAAAGGTAGCATATAAATCAAGCTGTCCTTAGTTTGCCGCCACGCAGCTATCTGCAGCTTCAGTTCCACTGAATCGTTTTAACCCAGACTAAAGCTTGTGAGAGAAGGCGTCATTAAAAAAAGTATTTAGAGAAAAAACACAGACCACACAACCCATCTTTCAGCATTTTTAAAAACTACATTTGCTAAACACAATTATGCCGTTATCAACTAATAGGACTGCCAGCTATAAATTATCTGCCAATCATCTATTCAAGACCTTCTCATTTGCAGATAGATTCCAAATCATTAAATAAAACTTTCTTGACATGGCTGATCATTACATGATGCAATGATATCTACCTGGTCAAAGGGTATTTCCTCCCGACTGCAGCGCTGGGGTCCTGCTGCCGAATGGCCCGGATTGCGGTGGGTGCGGTAAACATGGAGGACGCTCCGTACTCCGATAAAACACGGAAGAACGCGCCAGGATCTGGAGTCCCAACAGGCTTTCCCTACAATCAGGAACACAAAATAAAATGCGTCTGTCTACAACCCAAAATACCAACAAGTTCAAATATAGCACAGACATGGAAACAGTATCTGTATGCAGAATAAAACACCACACATTATATTAAAGCTTGGGCTTGAATGAACTGGTGCTATACAAGTAAACTGAATCGAACTGCAATGATATTGTTCATGTTTGAGCGGCATAGTCAAAGTCCAGACCTGTAAATGTAGTTATGTTACGTAAACTGACATTTGTGTTTGTGTGCAGCAGAGAGTTCATAAAAACTTTTTAAACAAAAGACCCACAAGGAAAGAAAATAATCAGGGAAGCAGGTCAATTAGCTGCTGAGGGTGTCTAATCAGAACTGAAAGACACAGAAAAACCTCAGAATAGTCTGCACATCAAAACAGACATAATTGTATAAAACTCAAAGAAGCTTATTCCAAATGAAAACCAAGCAAATAAATTAATGTCAAGTAAAAGAACACATTGATCAAAAAATCCTTTGTAGCTTTTTAACAAGATGAAATTTCACCTCTAGGGTGGGAAAGCATGAATCACACAAAGGTGTCACATTTGTTAGATTAAAGAGAGAAAAGCAGCAAATAAAGGAAGAGTGCCCTAAAAACAAACATGACAGAGGCATTCTGTAAAACATTTTGAATCCTGAATGCCTCAAACTTCCACATTTCGATCGCTATGCCGAAATCGACAACATTTTGGGGGATTTTCAACATGTTTGCTTTCACTGCAACTACAACAGGAAGCCTTTGGGGGTCTGTTTACAGCTCTACGTCTTCGGACTGAAAAGTGAACACCACTTTTTTTGTCTTTTTTTTTTTCAAAAACGGCAAAGACTTAGTCAAATTTCAATTGAAAACGGACAGTCACAAATGACAAGCATCTCAACAGCATGCCATCACTACAAGGGGATTTTCAACACATTTTGAGAACAAATTTCTGAAAATCATCTTTCCTTCTACTTCATAACTGTAGACTACATTGTCCTGATCAGCATTCCTCACATATGTACATGCTGCTGTAATAAGTTTACATGTTTTGCAGGCCAAACTTATTTTGCACCATATCTGCACTCTGTACAGAAGCCCGTCTTGTTCTAAAAGGGACATACCTCATATAAAATGGTGCTGTTACCATGGAGTAAAGGAGCATAGCAGATGTAGGAATGGCCGACCACCCAGCCCAAATCAGAGGCAGCCCACCAAACCTGTATCAAATGAATATATGTATGTAATATCATACATCACAGAATCAGAGCTAAATTATCACTCTTTAAATTGCATTTAAAAAAGGGACGAAAAAATTTCAATAAGGCCTTAGAAGCTTGAAGGCACTGAAAATGTAAATCAAATATCAGACATCTAAATGATGAATGTAGCTGAAAATAGAAAGTTAAAAAGCTATTGTGTCTCTCACTGTAATCAAATCATCCCTGAAGTGAAAATTCATCCATCTCTTTGCTGATTGCTTACTCCTTTTTCCCCCCCATAAGAATAGCAATAACTCAAGAGAGAACACTTTATCAACTTACATCTCCGGGACTGAGTCCATAAATATTTGACATGGTCCATTTCAGCATAACAGCGTACCCTGCAGTGTCTCTCAAAACGCCCTGGGGAATGAGATAAGAAAGACATTAAAGCAGTGACAGGTATTTCACAAAGCAGGGTTCTAATATCGGTTAAAACACAGCCAGGCAGTGTGGAGTGGGATTATATTTTGTTTCTGAAAGAATGCTTCTGAAACACAGCAGCGTTAGGCTCCATCTTAGTCAGCCGCACCATCAGAGCATGTTGCAGTGATCTGGAAAAAGTTGCCAATTTCAGGAGAAGCCCGTGAGGCTCTTTTATTACCTTTTAGTGAAAAATAAATTATGCTATTGCAGGGCGTCAACGATTTTCCGTTTGAATCAACTCCTGCTGCTGTGGAAATGTCCTGTCGTATTTATGTCAGAGTGATGGATTTTATATCGGCTGCAGATTGTTTCACAGCATTGAAGATCTGATGAGTCACACACAGGCTCCATAAATAACAGCTACTTAGGACAAACTCAAACAGTAAGTCTCCTAACTTTTCTCAACAGATGAGATTCATTGCTAATCAGTTTCTGAAAGAATAACTAATGGTTAAAATATTCATTTATGCCAATTATTGTAGAGTAACTTTTTTTTTCTTTTTTTTTTGTTAAAAGGCTCTGGAATATAATCATCAGATCACAGCAGGATAACTCTGGTTGTTATTCTGATCTTCTTGAATATTTTTGCACAGTTTTGCAGATAAACAACCTTTCAGACAAAGTGAAAAGCTTCCTGGTTTGAAAAGCTTCTTTAAATTAATTAATTTGTTGTCTCCCACCTGAAAACTGAAACCATAAATACACAAAGAAAAAGCTGCATTTAACACCCAAGCACAGCAAAACATTACAGTATACTTTTATACGACTATTGCATTTGCTAATATGTAAAAGCTTAACACCACATAACCATATCTTTAAATTCCCAAGAATACAAATTCATAGTGTGACTGAAAAAAGATAACTTTCATTGCTTCATATCTACATCTTTCCATCATAGGAAAAGAAAAACAACAATGTCCTGAAATCTTGGCCATATAAATGGAAAGTTTACCAAACTACTGGGTAGAGATTTTTTGCAAATAAAAATTCGTGAATGTCTGAAAACTCGTGTTTTTCAAGGGCAAGTCATTGATTTTATGCTGTCATCTGTATATGACAGGCATAGTAACGCTGCATCAAAGTTTGCTCTACTGTCTGACGTTTTTTCAAAAACTTTCAATTCTGCTCAAGATTTTTCTGCAAGTGTTCAGAAACTAAGTTTTTAAATCAAGGTAAAGATTTTTTCTTTCTCAGTCATTTGACAAACAAGATGCAACCCTACTTGAAATCAATAATAAACCAATAACTGATAGCCAGTACCTTCGGTGTTCCTGTGGTCCCAGATGTATAGAGAACGTACAAAGGATGGTTGGAGGGCAAAGGAACACAGTCATGTGGACGAGAAGCGGCCATTTCCTGGTCCCAGTCCAGACTCAGCTCCGGATCGAGCGAAACTTTGTCCTGAAACAAAGAAAAACATTTAAAAGTGAAACTTTTTAAACGCATTTTGCTAATAAAAATAGTTTGATTTGTGTGTATATTTTTCTCCTTTTATGAACAAGATCAGTACACACCTTAACTTTGAGTTAGCATGTTAGCAACATATCTAAAATTGTGATATTTACTAAAATCTATTAAAAATTTGTAAAGAAATAGCCCCATTGTTTGTATTTAAAAGTGATGAACATTACCTAAACGAACTCTTTAAGCATTCATACAAGTCATTGTCAAGTTCAGCCTAATTTAACCAGCATAACATTACATTTTCTTCTGCAGTGCCTGTATGCATGTTCAATGAAACAGTCTGCTTCCATACTCAATATTCTCAAATGTCATATACAAACTACATGTTTTTGTTTTGATTATAAATCAGAATTTACATTTAAAGTATTTTTAAAATGAGCCACATTTAAGTCAGCTTGCTTGAAACGCAAGTCTGTGAAATGCAAGCCTTTTGTGTATTTTAGAAACCTGCATGTTCCGTCATCCTGCAGATTTCTGCCGCGTTAGTCAGACTGCCTCACCATGTTGGGCCTGCTGTACATGAGGACTTTAGAGGGTCTGTGAGAGCTCATCTCCAAGGCCTTCTTCACCAGCGGGATGTACTCAACTCTTCTGCCTGGCTCGATGCCGAACGAGGCTGTCACCAACATCTTGGGCTACAAAAGCACCAATCATGAGAAAATGTTGAAAAAGAATAACTAATTGGAGTGTTCTCAGCAGGCAAAATAGAATGCAGTTCACACAAGGGCTTCCTGGCAGTTGTGTAATCAAGTGCAAGCCTGCCGCACACCGGGGGCCTTCCTACATGAGCAAAGGCATTTCCTGTAGCCTTTCAAATTAAGAGGGTTGAAGCATATACATGTGAAAAACAAAATAACAAAAAAGCATTTGTTTTAAAAATGTAGCTGTTTGTTTGCTTTGTGTCACTGTCTTCAATTTTGTGAAAAATCCATTTTCACTCCATCGTTTCAATGCAAAATAAAAACTGCGTTTTTGATTTTTCGGTTTGAGTGTTTTGTGCAAAAATGCCAACACACCTCCACTATATTTGTGCAACTGAACTCGCTTTATTAATTCCAGGCTAACTATAGTTTGTCAGATGTTAACTTAAACCATTGTTTTTTGTTTTATTTTGATGGTGTACTCATAAAATAGTACACAATAATTCTCTTGGGAAGTTGCAGAGAAAGCACACAATTTTACAGCTTTTAGTTTAAGCTTTTAGCTTGTTTCTGGATGGATGTTTGATCATTCCTAATTGGCAGAATTGGTAAAGTACATTTTAACTAGTAGGTTTTCTAGCACAAAAACAACTTTCAAGCCTAATCCATAAATGTTCATTATACCGGAGTTTTCAGAAGGCCAGTTTAATGATAGCTTAAAGTTAGCTCACTGTTAGCATGTTTTCTTCATCCCAACACAAGTTTTGATGTTTGCTTTGGGATTCATCATGTTGAAACACAAACCAAATATGAATTTTAATGTAACTCTCCATTTTCATCAACCCATTCACTTATCTTAATGCACCATTATCACTCTGCGAAACATATGTCTTGTCACAAATAGCTTAAGGTTTGTCTTGTCCAACATTAAAACTTTTCTCCAGAAGACACCTGAAGGTGCCGGCTCTGCAGCAGAGGTTACTACCGGTTTCTCCCTAAAAGATTCTGACACATTCATTCGTGGGCCATTTTAGGACAGACGGTTTACACATTTGGAAGCACAACAGGGGGTTCCAAGATGATAATGAGCCATGAATGTCACCAAAATCATCAAACTGGTTTAGAATAATTAAATCAGACTAATAAGTTACAAGTATGGCCTGTTTTAAAAGCTGCAATCTCAACCGTATTGAGATATATACAGTATGCTTAGAAATTCAGTCTGTGCCAGCAATCCAATAAATTTCAACGAGGGAAAGTGATTGGACCCAAGGTTTATTGATAGAGAAAATCCCTTTTTTTTTTTTTTCCAGTAATGTGGTTGGGGATGTTTAACCAAACATTAGTATCGGTCGAAGAGTGAATTATGGTGGCACTGAAATGATGCACAGATGTGTGTAAAGTAAACATGATGTGGCTTTCCTTGGCTAATGATTAATCATATTGAACTACAAATAGCAGTACATTTATCTTTTAATAATTTACAGAACACACACACACACAGAGACACAGACATGGATGCATATCACCCTATTAGACAAAAAGTAATCAAAGGCACATATCAGCTGCTTCCTAAGAACAAAAGTACAGACGTAGTAAAAAAATATGCAGGGTGAAAAGCAGATAATTCTTACTTTGGCATGATCAATGCGGACTGACAGCTCCTTGGAAGCAAAGCCACCAAAGATTAGACTGTGTGGAGCACCAATCCGTGCACAGGCCAGCATGGTGAACATGGCCTGGGGCACCATGGGCATGTAGATGACAACGAGGTCTCCTTTCTGAACCCCATTTTTCACAAGAACTCCTGCTAATCTGGACACCTGGATCAGAGGAAGTGATGCAGAAGGCTGAATGTAAACTTGACATTAAATAAAGCAGTCGTGTTAAAACACAGGATGTTTTTGTGCTACCAAAAAGTTCATTTTTAAAATCAAAATGATTGCCGTCATGAACGGTCATAGCCATCTTTTGCCTTCACAAAACCAAACACAGTTTGCTTACAAACCTTAAAATCAAACTTTATGAATATGTTTCATCTTATAGGTGGATAATTCTGCTGTTCAGTTCTTTGTTTTATTTGCTAACACACACCTGGCCCTGCAGTTCTCTGAAGGTGATGATCTTCTTAGTTCCAGTCACTGGACTGTCATAAATGATGGCTGGCTGCTCTCCGCGGCCACTCTCAACATGACGGTCCACAGCGTTGTAGCACATGTTTAACTTTCCGCCTACAAACCTGGCAGAAAGTCACACTTTTAAACATCACAGAGACACATGCATTGCATTCACATCTAAACAAATACCTTTAGCTTGTCGATTCTTTTAGAATATGGAAGATATGTGTAGGTTTGGTTTAGCATCTTGAAAATGACTCCAAGATGTTTAGTCAAGATTAGAGTTGCTATCTATAATGTGAAATAGATTTGATCTTAGCTGCACTTTAGCACCTTTTAGTTGTATTCAGAAATGTGCACTCTTGATTATACTTAAAAGGATGTGAAGAGAACAACAAACTCATTTGACAAAGGTCTCTATTTGCAGATTACAGATAACCAATGTCTTCAATCAGACAGACCATTATGCTGCTTTGAATACAGTTAAACTGCAAGAAGGGAGAATAATTTATGTTTGTGAATGTCACTGAGACCCAGTTTTCAGTATATTTTTCTTCTGGATCAGATGGTATAACTGACAGCTCCCAAATAAAATAAACTCACTTTGTTCATCTGCGTCAGGAGAGAACAGTGTGGGCTGAGTGTTTTCTTGAAGGCTATTGCTGTCTTCTTTTAGTACATAGATTGCTCTATGCATTGTAGATGGCTGTGATTACATTAAAAGGGAATTTCTCTGATTTGTAACTAACAATTTTGCAGTTGCAATCAACTTTTTGCCTTATAATATAACAAAGAGAAAAATAAGGGCTATGAAAAAGCTAAATTAAATTTAAATGTGATGCTAAATATAATTTAGTTTTTTTTTTAAAAAGACTGAAAATATTAGACCCCATAAAACATCAAAACAGATTTTTGTTCATTTACATGTTAAAACTAATGGTTGCTTTTAACATATTCATTGTTAAATTTGCTCACATTTGTTTAAACCTTTTTATCATAATTACAGTACAATGAATGTCTTTGGAATATTAAAAAAAAATCTACTATGCAACAGGTAGATTTTTTTGGCACTTCAGACATACCATAAAAAAAAACCTCCGTGCAGCAGGACAGCTGACAGATGATATTCCAGTTGCGTGACTTTTATTTGTTAAATAAGGGTTTCCTCTGACATCAATATTTTGTTTTTAATTCATGAATTTTTGTTCTACTTTTATTTTCTGAATAGCCCTCGCATAGCACTTGAATGGCGTATTCACATTATGGCATATTTGGCGCTCCATAAACTGAGTTTTTTTGTTTTGTTTTGTTTTATTTTGTTTTCTTTTGTGAGTAATTTGCGTTTTGGATGCCGTTTATTATCTTTCACCTTAATTGAGGAAATATGATGAGGTTGTTTAAATTCTTTCTTTTAGTCAGTTTGATATGCGGTGTAGTTTTTATGTACATAAATGTAGCAAAAACATTTGCTGAAAACCTACCAGTTTGGAAACACCGGGTCCTCTACATGCAGAGTTTTGCTCCACGGCTCAAACCAGTTTATATTCTGAGCCACCTCACCCCAGAAAGTTTCCGGGTGGTCCCTTGCCAAAGCGAAAGCTCGGCTGTATGCGCAGTCAGATGCATGGTTCCTGCAGCGCCGTGTTCCGACAACAGCGTGTTCTCTTGCAGCTGCATGCCGTCCTGTCGCGCTAAAGCCTCCGTCTAGCTGTTGTTTTGCTGCACAGTAAGACCAGAGTTTCCTCTCGAGGATCCGCTTGCTGCGAGGAGGAGCGCAGGGCTTCAGGCGCACCAAGTACTTCATTTGGGAATGCATAGTTTCTGCTGACTTAAACAGTACTTTGACACGATGTTCCTCGTTGCAGGTAACAAACCCAGCTGCTCAAATCAACACGGAACGAGTTCACCTGGGGCCCCTAGAGGCAGAGAATACTTCATTAGAAATCCCACTACAATGCCTTCAAGGAACGCGAACTATGAACTGGATGTTGTTGACGCAGGAGGAGCTTTGCGCTACAACAAGAAAAAAAAAAAAAAAAAAAATTGCATAACCAAAGCTGCAATGTGACATGCGAGTAGCCTGTCGTGCTCTTCAAAAACTATATTCTCAGCTATTTCTTAGGTTTATTTACCAAAAATAATTAGCGTAACATTTCTCCAAGAGAAAATATTACAAATGTGGCCTACAAATCAGTTAACATGATCTTATTATGTTACTCTACAAAAACGTCATTATACTTTCCTGAGATTATTTTGTGATAGATTAATGAGAGTATTCTATAATTACCTCTAGTAATAATCTTAGTATTTTACACAGCATTAAGAAAAAAAAGGCTAAGTTTTTGTAACATAAAAGTTTGGTCAATGTAACATACAATTTAACTTAGAAAGATATTTATCATAGGAAAGAATAAAAAAAGCTCAAATATCATGGTTGCTTTACTTTCTTAAAACACCTTTTTAAGTTTTAGTTTTTATCAGGAACCTAAACTGTGACGATTTTCTCCCAGTATACCTTGCAACGTTCTGTTATTTTATTTGGAAATATCTTCTGCTTTATATGTTTTGAAAATTTCGTTTCTTCTGCTGAACTCATTTTCAACACTTATATGATGCCGAAATATGAAATTTCACTTCATATGAAGCCTATTTGAGGTTTTCAGTCAAAGTAGCACTATAATTTGTTTAGGGGCTTCAAAGGGGGATGAATAAAGAACATTAATTCTCAGTCAGCTCTAATGTCTGTACTAATATCTCATGTGCAGCAGCAGTTTCTCTCTGACCTCTCGTGTTTTTTGTGCGCAGTTCTTCCATCGCAAACACCATCCAAGCTTCTGGTAAAATACCCATAATCCAGTTGACCCTCCCTGGACATGACTTCTGCACTGAATCCCTTGGAATTGAGTAACTCAACCATCTGATATTTCACATCATCTGTTTCTATTTATACATGTTGAACAAAGTTTCCATCAGACGCATGGTTCACTCTCCGGGGACGTGGTTGCCTTGCAGCCACTGTGTTCATTAAACTTATTGCTTTGATGGAAATTTGAACTGCGACAGGAAATAACTTCAAAACAAATATTTCCACTTTAATGTGCATCCCACTTGCACACTTAAATGGTGAAATTTCAATCAGTTTTTTTCTTTTTAATAAAAAAAAAGCTACTTATTTCCATTTTTCCCTACATCAGTGTTCCTTCAAACTGTTTCTGTTTGTACAAATAACTGGCAGGACACATCACATTCTGACACAAAGCACTAATTACAGTAACAGCATTTTTACCAGGCTTATCAGGATCAAACTGAGGTTTGAACGGCTTTTTATAGCTGCCCTTTTTGTCCTCCTTTCTGATTTCAACACTTGAGTTTAAATTCTAAAAGGCTGAGAAAAGACAAACTCTGTCCAAAGCTGTTGGAGGCAGGTTTCCAATTTCATCTGCAAACTGATGATCTCCATTTCTTCCCTGCTGAGTGTCTGAATATGGATTTATATTAAAATTAGCTTTGAGATAAAGATTGCTTTTTTTAATTGAAACACAATAATTCCCAGTTGTCACAGTTTTAGGGAAGAACAGTAGCATCAACTTCCTATGGCTCAAATGTTAAAGAAGTAAAAGTATGCACACCCCTTGAACGTTTTGCCATAAACACAAACTTACATGTTTTTTGTCAGATTAAAGTCAAAGTGCATAATATGTGAAAAGACATTGATATGTGTTTTTTGTGTGTGGTTTGTTTTACAAATAAAGCATATTTTCATGTACTCTAATCTACTGAAATACAATTCTGTTCCACCAAATGGAATCAGGTAGTCAGTAAATTGTATAAGTAAAACAATCTCATGTAAATCGAGTTTCTGCGAAGGTCTCAGAGGATTATTAAGAACATAAGTGAACAAACATCATCAAGACGAAGAAACGGAAGAAACATCAGGGAGAAACTTCAAGGGAAGTTTCTAGCAGTTAGGTTACAAATAGCAAGAAGCTAAGTTCACTTTCATTGAAAATGAATTCCCAAAATACCGTCACAGCATTTAGTATTTAGAAGATACTGAGAGGAATTCAGCATCACAAACCAAACTCTAACATGCACTAATGACAGACTTTAATCTGGTACGACAATCCTGATTTGGCCCGTCTGCGTGGCCTCTTGTGTGTCCTTTAGGATGAGGGGACGCCTTTGAGAAATCAGTTCTCTTGCAGTGGGAGGGCATTAAGCAGTGTAATATAATCCTACCTCTTAAAAAAAAAAAAAAGCAGAACTGTATTACAGCCCACATGGATGTGAGCCTGTAATCTCACTGTGGCCTCCTTCTGCATGCTCCCTAAGCCCTCACCCTCTATCCACTAAATGCTTCACCTCAGCAAACAGCTGGGTGGGATGGCTGGAATTCACCAGCACATCCTGACTGTGTAATTATGAGTGTGAAGGTTTAGAAAAAAAAAAAAAAAAAACATAAGTTAAAAAAAACAAACTTCTAATCATGTAATAACCCTCCAAAAATAGCATCACTGTTTTATTTCTATGAAGTACAGTTAGAGCTACTGAGGTGTAAGTTCACAGTCCTCTAGTTTCTGTCGTACAAAACAAAATAAATAACATCTACACAGTGTGAGTATTCACTCTAAACAGCTGCTCACTTCTTTGCTCTTGCCTCAGGTGTTTCTTCATGTTCAGCTTGAATTTGTGAAGTCACGATTTGTGACCCATGTGACACATCTGCCATGAATTTCCAAAATTTTTTTAAAGATCTGTGTCGTTTTTTTCCCATTGGCTCTAACCACAGTGTGAGTACTGCAGGCACCATTTAGCAGCTGATGTACAGAATCCGAGGAGAGTCAGTGCTTTGACTCTATGGCGGTGCGTAACCATCAAGGTTAATCCTTAAACCCTTCAACTTCGGTTCACTGCCGTCATTTAGTCGTCATCAGGTCGCACGTAGAGCATGTAGGCAAATGAGGAGATAAGAAGAAGCATGGCTCAGCGCTTCACAATATACTTTAATGGCAGCCTTGTTCCCGGCCAACTGATCACAGTGGATTGCAATTATTCAGGCGCGCAAAAACAAAATTATGCATGGAAACATATAACATCCAATGTGCAAACCTGCAGAATAATATCATAAATTAGTGAGATAAACAGAAATTTAGTTTCTAATTCAGCTTTTATGTAAGCTATGGCCACGTCTATGTTGTTGTCAGGTATTCCAAACGGCTAAGGAAAAGCAAATGTTTTACATTTACACAAAGACATTTTTAGAAAATTGCTTTGTTGAGGTTGTTGTGGAAAACCTCCTTAGAAGGAATAGTTGCTGTAAGTTTGTTGTTATAAATGTGACCTTCCCCATATATTTATGACTGAATAAGGGCAGATTTCCTCTGTAATCCCACTCTGAAGAGTAAAAATGGTTACAGGAGAACATCTAAGAGTGAGTTCTCACTTTTAATGATATTTCAGCGCTCTTCCTGCAACTGCTTAGAAAAAAAATCCACTGAACATACTGTGCCCTCATACTAAAATTTTTCACATTTTGCCACAAATGTGAACATCAGCTTATTTAAATTAGATTTTATATGTGACTAGAACACAAAAGGAAAAGGTTTTTGAAGTTTACAATAGTTTATTTAAAGCAAATATATAAATTAGCCCCATTTATGCTGATATTCTTAACTGATATATATTTTTATTAATATTTGTTGTTAGTATAAATACACATTCAGCAGGACAAGAACCTTTAAGATGCAGCTAAAGGTACCAGAGAAGGGTCACAGTTAAATCATAGTGATGTGTTAGAATGAGAGCAGACTTGAATCTGAGGCAAGTCTTGATGTTCGCAGCCGATCTTTCTTCAATCTGGGAATGGCTTCATCTTTAGTTGTAAAAAGCTGGTGAAGGCATTTCCCCAAAGACATGCAAAATGCATGCCACACTTTTCAGATTTGTGTAAATAAAATTTTTCCTTCACAGTAGTATGCTATCTTGTCACTTCACATAAAATTGTACAAAAATCAATTTTAGTACGAGGTTGTGAAACCTTTTGCACGGAGTGTGAACACTTTTCAGTTGCTTTGTTGAGAACCTGTTTCAGAAAGTAATGCGGGGTTTTTTTTTTGGTTTTTTTTGTTTTGCTAAAAAAAAAGTCCCACCTGTTTTAATTTTTTTAACCTTATTTATCATTCTAGTTATACATAAAATGTGATCGTTTCTGCTGTTGCCTGAACAATTACTTGAGGTTTGAATAATTAGTATGCACAGTTGCGCAAGTTTTTTTTGCCGAAACCAACAGAGCTTTTCCTGCAAACAGGAGCAACAAAGTGATGAGAGGATGGGAGCGGATAAAATCTTCCTGTAACCACTCCCAGCCTCCCTCTCTGTGGCTCCTCGCTCTGTCTGTGATGCTGCAGCTCCTCTAGTCTCTTCAGTCTCCAGTAAACAGCAGTCATGGCGACAGTGGTCCAGCCGCTCACACTGGAAAGAGGTAAGGCGCTCGGAGCTTCGCGTTTTGGATTCCTTTTTTTATTATTGGATGGATTTCTTTTTTTTCATGCACACGTCCAAAACTTCAAGGAAATGAGATCCAACCCCGATGAACGCGTTTGTGTCCGGTCCGGATTTCCTAACGTGGTCGGAACGGCTTGTTGTTTGTTTCAAGGCGAAATGAGCTCAACGTAAATGCCGTCGGCTCGGTTCGTGTTGGCTGAACGGAGCGCAGGTTTTCTCCCATCGTTTGTGACGTTTGTGGACACAAACATCTGACTAATGCACTGTACGCGTACAGTGCTCCGTTTTCATCGCCATGTGTATTATGTAACCTATTTGGTAATATGTTGTCCCATCATGGATGGCTTTATGATCCGTACACAGGAAGGCTGGGCTGTTAGAAGTCTACTTTGTGGAGTTTGTGTTGGAGCTGTGCAGGTGCGCACACACACACACACACACCCACACAACAGACAGGTCGTTCGTTTGGCAGACAATGTAAAGGCGGTTCTCTGATTGGGGAGCGCACATTGCGCAGGCAAACAGTAATTATGAAGTCTGGCCAAGCCTGTTTCTTTTCATCGATGCCTCATTCATGCGTGCAGAAGTATTGATGCCCCTTAAACTTTCTTTCAGCATCTTACTGGAACTTTAAGAGGAAGCATATATATCCACTAATCCCGTTTTATAGAACTACCTGTTCCTGCAGTTAAAGCCCTTTCAGGTGAAGCTGTCCTGCTTTCCACATCTAGAGACTCAATTCTTTGCTCATATGTCTTTGCAAAAATAGCTCAATAATTTTACAAGGAGAAAGTCTGTCAAAATAAAGGTCTGAGTCTTGCCAGAGAACCTCATTCACACTTAAGTCTGGACTTTGGCTCCTTCAGACTCATTAATATGCTTTGATCTAAACCAGCAGTGTCCGAAGCGTGGCCCATGGGCCATTGTCGGCCCTTGGAATTATTTTGTTTGGCCCAGGTCCAGAATTCAACAAATTTGACAATTTTGCAGCCAGAGTAGGTGGTTTATGCGGAAGCACACTTCTTAGGGTAACAGTTGGAGTACTCAGAGAGAACCCACCTGTGCTTAGGGAGAACATTCAAACTTCATGCAGAAAGGCCACAGACAAGGATTAGAACCCAGAACCATTTTTCTACAAAGCAACAGTGCTGTAGGTGCAGCCAGAAAGGAAACCAGCCAGAGTGACACTTTTTATGTTTCGGGTCCATCATTTTTGAAAAACTTGTGTTTTTGTGGCATTTTCAACTTAATTTTGGCACACATGGCAAAAGGTTTGGAAACTACTGATGTGAAACAGTCCCTTGTAGCTCTGGCCTGCTGGAAGGGGAACCTCTGACTGGATCTTGAGTCTTTTGCGGCTTTTTAACTTAATTTTACTGCAGGAATGCCCTTAATTTGACCTTTCTCCACCTTCACATCGACAAATTTCCCTTTTTCTAGTGAAGGAAAGCCACCCCCCATTCACTATCGTGGAGATGGCGTGCTCTGAGTGCGTTTTGTATGTTGGTCAAAAGGTTTGAATTTGATCTCATCTTACCAGAGACGCCTTTTCTTCATATTTGCCGAGTTTCCTGCAGGGCTTGTGGAAAACTTCTCCAAAGCTTTATCTGTCCTTTCAGCTGTGCTTCTTCGTGATGCAGTTTGATCTGTAATGTTTTGTGTGCAATGATATAAAATGACAAAAAATATGTATGTTAAGAGTTATGACTACTTCTGCAAGCATTTGCATCCAAAATGAAAGCATCACTTGAAATCTTGTTCAAAATGTATATTTGTGGTAAAAATATTGGTTTTTAATTTTATGAAAGCATGAAATAAGATATAGTTGTACTTTAAATAAAGAGGAAGACGACAATTTTCCAAAGATACCAGTTAGGGTATTACTGTGTTTTGACTTTACCTCAGTTATGATGATCGACATCCTCAGTTATTGGTGACAGATAGAATAAACCACAAGCAGGTTCTGCTTTAAAATGATCTGTATGCAGGTTTACCCTCTATAGACTGTAAAGCTTTACTGATGCACAGTCTGCTGGGTGCAGAAGTAGGCACTAATGCATGCTGAGTTAATGAAATGAGCCCAAGATTGCACGAGGCAAACGCACACACAACACAAGCTAAGCCTCTGCATTTGTCAGAGTTATAGGAAGAGGCTTTAGATTCCTGACAAACTGTAATTTTAAGTCAAAAAGAATGTTTTTAAGCTTCAATTATCTACATTCAGTTAATCTGATCTTAGTCATTGTTGAGGCAATGATTCACTTGTGACATCAGCCTGTTTGCCGTGAGAGTGGGAGAAGTGGGATGGAATCCACATGCCGTGGTATGAATTAGACCAGTCAGGTGCTGGCAGCTGCGTAACACCAGGAGCAGCAGTAATGATGGTTCTCCATGGGAGGCATCAGAAAGACGCTCCATTATAGGCTTCCTTTTGCCTATGTGCAGCAAATTTGGAGAAAACACTATAATTGCTAATGAAAAGGTCCTCAGCGCTTGTGTTGAGTGCAGGCTTTAGCTGTTGAGTTGCTGAGTTTGACAAATGCTCATTGGGAGGAAATGAACAAGATATTTTCATTTCCAGAGCGCCCACTTGGCTTGTTGGGTCACTGCAGGATGAAAAAGAGCTCGAATTCATTCTCCTTCCTGTTATTGTGAGAGGAAATGACTGTGATTAGCACAAACCACGGAGAACAATGGAGAAGAGCCTCTGACATTCTCAGCAAAGCAGGCATTTAATTATTAAAATGGGATACCCTTCGCAACCCTTCCATACAGGAAATAGAGCAGAGGGCAAAAACTTCTGCAGGATGAGAACTTCTAGTTTATAAAGCAATCAGACCAGAAATAAGCATTACTACATTATAAGAGTCTACAAACACCAAAATATTATATACAGTCTCGTTAATACATGCAGAGTCTTCAAAACTATTGATGTCCCCTCAGCTTATTCACATTTTGACGTATTAAAACCACAAGTGTCAATGTATTTTATTGGTATTTAATCCATTAGATCAACAGAACATAGCGCACAATTGAGAAGCGATGAAAATGTGAAAAATGTGGTGTGCATCCTCTGTACTTCCCCCCTGAGTCAATACTTTGTAGAACGACTTTTTTCTTCAATTACTGCTGCAAATCATTTGAGGAACTTTCTGTCTCTACCAGTTTTGCACATCTATAACTAGAAATGTAGCTGCTTCTTTGTAATCAGGTGTTATGGTTTGTGCTTATTTTTAAAATACATGCTCACCCTTTTCAGGTGCATTTGATGTCTCTTGCTGATGCATCACAGAAATAATCTTCAAATGCAATGTTTTGACATCAATTAATGCTGTGTTTTGGCAACAGTTTTATTTCTTAATATGATTTGAAGTCTCAGGTTTAATCCTTGACTTTAATTCTTCCGCTGGTAAAGGCGAGGTGTCTCCGAGTCTCAGAGCAACTAAATCCGTACTCAACATAAAACCTGAAGTGTTTACAGTTCAAATGGATAGTTTCCATATTTCATAACCCTGCTCACTGCAGCAGCTGCCTTTCCTAGAGAAGTGCCATACTTACATTTTGCTTTGTGCACTCAAAGCTGCCCAGCAGTGTCTTCTTCTGTTTTTTTCTGCCATTATAACTGCAGCCTAGCAAATAAACACAAACATGATGCAATAATTATGCATTTTGACCAAGAAAAGTTTTTAATTTACATTTAGTTATTTAAAACATCACTAGTAATTTTACTCATAAAAAGGTATGTGCACGTTTTGAAAACGTAAAGTATCTGTGAACATCTTACATTTAAAAAAAAAAACCTGTGAATTTGAAGTTCAGTTAAAAACAGACAAAGGAATTAGGATTTAGAGTTGAAACAAAAATATTTATACACTGCAGAAAAAAACCCCACACCTTTTTTCTTTAAAAAAAAAAAAGGGCATACCGAAAAAGGTAGCATCACCAAAACTGCTACCTTTATGCTGCATGTATGGGAGAAATTATAGATTTTATCTTTTTTTACTTTCTTCATATTCAAAAGTTAAATACAGACACTTTTATGCACTTTTCTAGCCCCGTACTAAACATTTGGAAGTATGCTGTCAAGCTTTCAAGCTTTTTCCCATCAAACGTAACAATGCTTATTGTGTACATTATTGGTAGTTACTATTGCCAACTGCAGGACAAGTCCCCAGAATTTATCCCTGTGTGCATTTACAAGCTGCAATCTGACTTTTTAAATTGCTTTTGGACTAACAGCTTCTTCCTTACTGAGCAGCCTTTCAAAGATGCAAGGACTTGATTCACTGTGGATAGCGACTCTCTTATCACCTTCAGCCGGCATTTTCAGAAAATCTTTTGCTTTTGCCCCAAGGTCGATACGCTTATTTCCTATTAAAACATATTCATCCTATGAACACACAGCCTCTCTCTGTATGACAGCTGGACATTTGCTTCCTTTTCGCTCCTGCATGCAATCCTTTGATAGATGAGCAGGAAACCTTCAGGCAGCTGCTAATTCTACCCAAGGATAAAACAGACTTCTGGAGGTCCACACTTATCTTTCTCATCCATCCATCCATTTCCTTTGTCCCTAATGGGGTCGGGAGGGTTGCTGGTGCCTATCTCCAGCTACTTTCCAGGCGAGAGGCAGGGTACACCCTGGACAGGTCGCCAGTCTGTCGCAGGGCAACACAGAGACATACAGGACAAACAACCATGCACACTCACACCTAGGGAGAATTTAAAGAGACCCATTAACCTAACAGTCATGTTTTTGGACTGTGGGAGGAAGCCGGAGTACCCGGAGAGAACCCACGCATGCACAGGGAGAACATGCAAACTCCATGCAGAAAGACCCCAGCTGGGAATCGAACCCAGGACCTTCTTGCTGCAAGGCAACAGTGCTACCAACTGCGCCACTGTACAGCCCTTATCTTTCTCATATCTTCCACAATTTATTTAGTATGTTTCAACTGCTGTTGTAGAAAAAAAAATACCAAAGTGCCCACTTGGAGAAATACACTCAGACTTTCACACAAGCTGCCAGATTCTGCTGTGATTTGTAGACAAAGAAATTGTTTGGTTACAACAGGAAATGTGTTTATTTCGCCTGGTGCAGAGGAAGACATTTTCTTGCCAAGCCTGGTGTTACTGAGGAAACTGTGTGAAATTCTTTCAAGCTTCCAGTTGAGAAGGAGAGAAAATCTGAGAGAATGAATTCAGCAAGTTGCATCTTCTACATGTGAGGTTGTCATATGGACAGTGCAGCTAGAAAAAGCAACACCTTTTGATTTTGCCTGACCTACTTTTTTATCTTAGAGAGGTAAGTTACAGTTTTAGGTCATTTAAAGAGATTCAAAAGTTGCTGACAAGTTTACATCGCAAGTGGCTGCTACAACCTGTCGTTAATGCACAAATAAGCGGTTTCTCGGGTAATTGTCTTGCAGGGACACTGCCCCATCATTACTGGAGGATGAAGGGGACATTAGGAGTGTGATGTTTTCTGTCTCCGTCTTCACCACAGGCTCCTGCAGGAGCCATTAACTCGCTCCGAGTGATTTGTCGAGCTCTGAGAGCATAGTCACAGTCGGGTAAATTAGAGCTAATTCCCTTGGCATGTGGACAGGGCTGGGTTGGTAAAACCCTGTTTTACCCGTTGGGAATGCGATCATTTCAGTTTCTGAGGTTGGATTCAGAGACGCTGATGGCATCAAGGGCAGTCAGGTCAAAGTGGCAGATGCAGATTACAAGAAACTCTGTCAGGACACTTTATTATCATTCATGACATCTAAAAGGTGTGACGGAAATTCGCCGAGGTAATTTAGACCTTCTGATATCTGCTGAGATGAAAAACAAAAGTTTAATCAATATGAGAGCCAGACGTTTTTAAGAGGTTGTAGACACATTGCCACATCTTCCGGTTTAATGAGCCTGGCAACTAATATGGACGATTTTTATTTACCTTATTGCAGCTGTGTGTCAAAGCGACACTTCTAAGTCTTGCCAATGGACTGCACCATGTTCTGCTCTCTGCTCTAAATGGACAAATTATACCAGGAAACTGGAATGCTGCCCTGCGCCAACACCTCTTAGCAACAGCGTAGTGAGGGCTTGTCGAGTGCTGAAGCCTTCATTACACCTCACCATGAGTTTGTTTAGCTTCTCAACTTTCTCCAAACAAATATGTAGAATTTGTTCAGCAAGTCAGTATGACACCAAAGGAAAAAGACTTTCTGGGGTGTATTTTTGTAGAAACACCAGCAACAGACGTCTACATACCTCATTATTTTCTCTTAAGCCTGTCTTCTATTTAGAGATGCACAAATCAGTTTCAGAGAATCAGAATTTTTCTCTAATCAGTAATTGGCAGATCAAATAACAAAAAATCTAATCAAAACTAAAATCTCTCATCATTTTAGGTGGAAGGGAGATTGGAAACCGGTGCTGGCATGCACCTCTTTTATTCGACAGACTCTTTATTAGGATGTGCTGAGGTAAAAAATTGTTTCTGATTTGATTTGCAGTGAATAATCTAGATTATAGACGAGTTATTATGCTGAAACCTCTTTCCATCATAGTTACAGGTGCTTTAACTCCACATTTTACATAGTTAGTTAAGACAGCCAGAAAAAAATCACAGCATATAAAAAAAAAAGTAACTGTTTATCTGCTGATGCGCCAGTCATTTTTCCAGCAGAGAAAACTACAATACATTTGCCATTTAGGAGATGCAAATCTCTTGTTGCTTCTCAACACTGTTGCTAAGCAACTGACAACAGAAATAGATCCATCCTTGTTTTGCATCTGTAAATGCCTTTGTCTTCAATATTTAATCGTCACATTTGCAAGACAGATTAGACAAAAAGTTGAATGTTCCGTCAGGGTTCGGTGATGATGTGCACTGAAATCTCAGAGTGACATCTTCCTTTTAATCTTCTTTTGAACACAGCAGGCGCACTGAATCCCCATTTTTTATTCAGCTTTTCATCGGAGACGGGGAAAAAAGTTGCATGAAAAATGTTGGAAACACTCACCCATTCATATTTTGACCTGACTTTTAAATAAATTGTGTTTATGCTGAGGGTTACCGTGTAATTGGGGAACTCACAGGAAACAGGATCAGGTTGAATGGGTTTTCTCCGTAGGGTGGCTGGGCTCTCCCTTAGAGATTGGGTGAGAAGCTCAGTCATCCGGGAGGGACTCAGAGTAGAGCCGCTGCTCCTTCACATCGAGAGGAGCCAGTTGAGGTGGCTCGGGCATCTGGTCAGGATGCCTCCTGGACGCCTCCCTGGTGAGGTGTTCCGGGCACATCCCACCGGGAGGAGGCCCCGGGGAAGACCCAGGACACGCTGGAGGGACTATGTCTCTCGGCTGGCCTGGCAACGCCTCGGGATTCCCCCGGAGGAGCTGGAACAAGTGGCTGGAGAGAGGGAAGTCTGGGCCTCCCTTCTGAGGCTGCTACCCCCGCGACCCGACCTCAGATAAGCGGAGGAAAATGGATAGATGGATGGATGGATGGATGTATATTTTGGTCTTTGGTTTTTTTATTTTTGTAAAAAACAAATAAATATTAAGGACATTTGACACAGAGAAAAGGGATAATCTTATATTTCCTTCATTTTATGTTGGATTCGAACTCTATCAAAGAACCTGCTGCACATTTATTTTACTCTCTTATGTGTTATAGTTCTAAAGAGAAAAAGAATAAGTCAGCAGGTCAGACCTTAGAGAAAAGTGGAAATTGGTTGGAGCTGATGAAAACCTCTCTCTATAATATCTGAGTTGTATTATAAAATATAGGTGTAGTTCATTCATTTCAAGATGTGAGATTTTTATTGAGCTCACCAGGTAGGGAACTTAGCAATGCTGCAACGTCTCTGTGTCTGAGTCGGGCCTGATAAAGTGACGTGATTAGCTACGGTAGTGCCATCATTAACCTTTTTAGAGCTGGGTTATAACTCATTCCTCTATGGGATTGGATGTGATTTAATACTTTGCGAGCGTGATGGAATATTAAGGCCTGCTGGCTGATGGTCAACAATCTCTGCTAGTTGAAACTAGATCGATTATCTACTTCTGTAATGTATTCATTGTTTTAAAATTAATATTTTAACTAAAATATGTCACAGTACCTAAACCATTGTTTTTACAGAAGTGCTATTATGCATAATTTCATTCAGAAATGTGCATCCATTATGATCAGGAGGGCTTGACTTTTTTTTTTCTTTTTAAAGTTAGAATGACTTCAAAAAATCTATATAAAAGAAGTTAATCTTAAAAACAAGTATTGGATGCACAGTTTTGATTAAGTATATAATTTCACTAATCCCTGCAGGGTCAAAATTATATCCCAACTTATTTTTATTTTTATGACCTTCAGCAAAAAGTAGATGAAATGGACATCTTCCAGTTTCTGGCATAAATCTATTTAGCTATTGGATCCCTCTTTTAGGCAGAATCTCTAGGATTAATTTAAACTGGGTTGATTTCTGAAATGGTTGTCGCTTTTAAACATAATCCTTAAATTTTCAGTGGGGTTGAGGTTGGAACCATTTCAGAAACCTGATGTCTGTTACACACACGGTTGACGTGTTTTGTGTGTTGAGAACATACAGACAAAGACTGTGAAAAATCATTATAAGAGATTTAATGTGATGACAGAAAACGTACAAAACTAGAAGAAGGCAAACAGGATATGGAGCAACAGAAACTGAACTTCTGAATAACCAACAGCTTGAAAACGCTAGAGTAACCAATGATCTCAACACACACACACCGGTGAAGATGTTGTTATGGAAAAAGCAGGCTAACATTATGAAATTTGAAATGCATGACTGTATTTAAAAGTCATGTCATGCAAGAAAATCAACTAACTTCTGTTGATGGCTTCAAAATACAGTGATTGAGATGTAACCTCCTAAGGGACATTTACTCAAACATAAGGGTTTATGTTCAAATAAATCATTAAATCGTGCAGAAGATGAGTATATAAACGTCTGATTTAGTGTGCACAGCGTCTGGTGTACACACACTTTAGTTAAATTTTTTATGCATGCTTCGGATTTAAGAACCTCGGAATATGTTTGAAAAAATTAGTTTGTAAATTAATAATCATGCAAAGCCTGGTGTGGATAAAAGGATCTGAACTCTCCCTCTTGAATTTGCACAGCTTCTCTGAATCTGATGATGCAAAAGGAAGTTCCCGATTGCCTTATTTTAACTCAAAGCTTTCATTCAGAAACGTCCAGCTGTCATTAATGATCAGCTGGACGAAAGCAGCAGTAAAATAAAAAATAAAAATGTTTGCAATATCCGTCTCTGAAGTTCTGTTCCTCTTAGCTGGTGCAGGGTCTTGATGCCGATTATGTAAAGTGTGTTAATGAGCAGAAAGAAGCAGACAGAAAAATACATCTCGCTGGCCTTTCACCTTTGTTTAATGAGACAGAAATGCTCAGAACACTCCTAGACAGCTTTGCCCTTGGTGCTTGGAAGCATGCCAGCTCATTAAGAGCTTTTGAGAATAAGACTTTTTGGATTTTGAGAGAACGGGTTAAAAATGTGACCCTTTTACCTTGATTGAAAGTATTATTACTACAAATCTCATAAAAATCCTTCTTTATCCAGATGATACAAGTTTAGTTCATGTTGGCCAGCTACAGACTCATCTTTTTATTTTCACACGGCGTTTCAGGCGTCTTTCTCTGACATTTTCTGCTCCCAGCAGTGAGTCGTTGGAGCTGCACACAGTTCTGAAAACAACAGGAGTTTTCATGGTTACCTTCTGACCCACAGACCTCGCTGTGAGCAGTTTTTCCTCAGACTACATCATGCAGAGGAAATAGTCTGTGTAACGGTCTGAAACCCTATTACTATTGAAGTCCTTCATAGAGGAACAGAATGTTACTTAGCCGTATGACTTTAGGGGCCAAAGCAACTAAAGCCATCTGCACAGTTTTACGCTGCAAGTTGAATACGAGGATCCATTACAGGAAGGATATAACTTCATGTATTGTAAAATTTTCACCATATGTTCTGTGATTCAGAACAGAAAGTGTTAAACAGATCTTTCGGAGTAATTCAAACTGGCTGTAATAAAAGGCAGGTTCAAATGGGCCATTACAAAGGATCATAAATAATCTGGCACATGTTCACAAAGGGACATAGAGGTCAAAAGAATCAACTGGATTGAGAAAAATCAGACTAAATGACTACACTGTTTTGTCCTGGACAGATCCTTTGCTGAGCAACTCAATTTTATTTATATATCTACTGAAAGTCAGTTAGAGTTTGTTAAACCAAAACACAGAAAAATACAAGTCGGAAGATTAGTTAAATGGTTTTCTCTCTGTGGTGTGTGTATTCTGCAAGTTGCAAAGGTGATTTGTGCAAGTTAGTCAGTTGCAATATGAGCTAGTGACTTTATGTTGCCTGATCAACAGAAATCCACATAAAACTGGTGATATACCCAGAAATGAGTTTCTTAAGAGTATTTGTTTTTAAGAAAAATAAAATCTATGCTACAAATATTTATAGTTATGGTTATTTTCTTGAGACAGGAGTAAAAAAGTTTGAGATTCTACACCTGGAGCTACACATAGAACTATAGAATATAAATAAACAAGAAAAAAAATCAAAAAGCAAAACTCAACCCCATGTAGGATCATACTAATGCAGCAGATCTGCTCATTTAATTAAATTAAAGTTAGATTTTCCAGGACCAAAGAGGTAATGGTCTTTGAGTTCATCCCTTCATCAATTTTGTCTCCTTTCTGTACCTTAATTACATGTTTTGAACGAATAAATGAGCCATAATTAAAGAAAAACTCAAATCATCAATTTAATTCATTCAACTGTAATTGTTTTTTTTTAGTTGCTGTGGATACCTAACTTTACTGCAACTTCAGAATAAGGTTGCACAAATACAAGGAAAGCAAAGCAACTTTAAACTTGACTTCAAAAACAGACAATCTAACGTGTTTTACTGCTTAATTAAAAGCAAAAAATGTGTTGAAGTCTCTGGAAAACTTCAACACTATTGACTATATTTTTAGTTAATTAGCAGATAATGCGATGATAAATTTCTAAGATTTAGCCTCATTAAGTGCTTTGTAAGTCTCAGCGAAGGTGCCACATTTGGGTCAGTGTACCTATTCAGCTCACTGTCATTTATCTTGCTTATGTTTTGCGATTTTCATTTAATTGTTGGTGATTTCTTTCCAATCTTCATCCGATTTTTTCTTTAACGAAAGTAAATCAGGCTACATCAGTAGGCACAGAAGAGCAAAGAAGTAGCCTCACAGTTTTCAGGAAGCGTTAACTTTAAATTAAACCCTTTACTTTGTTCTGCTCCCTGTTATTTTGTGAATAAACCTGAGTCAATGCAAATGATTCACAGATTTCATTCCTCCTCCATCATCCTTGCAACTGGCGGCCTTGACCGAGTCCATTTCTATTATAGCATCCATTGATTCGCTCCAGCGCCTCAACGTGCTGAGGCCGTTAATGTAATTGACTTTTTTTTTTGTTTTTAAACTCTCCCTCTTGCTATGAGTGCCCACACACACATATATGCTCAATTATACCAATTCTGTTTTCCTCCTCTTGCCAGATGTTGCCCGGGCGATCGAGCTACTGGAGAAGCTGCAGGAATCAGGAGACGTTCCCGGCCATAAGCTGCAGTCTCTGAAGAAGGTTCTGCAGAGCGAGTTCTGCACAGCAATCAGAGAGGTGAGTCAGGACTGCTGTGGGAGGATTTCTCCTTTTGCTGATGACCTTACTCACACCACACCTCCCTATTAAAGAGTGTTAGCACACTACTCTTTTACTGATTGTCCTTAGTATTGTGATGATTTTTGGTCACCTTTACAAAGACAATTCTTTAAAAATGTGTTTTGTAGAGAGAAGTAGCAATATTCAGCATAAGCAAGTCGAACTTAATATTCAGCTACCACTACTACTATTGATTAAGTGGTTATTTAAAAAGATGTATTAGACTTTGGGAAAAGGACGTTAGATCCTTTAATTGCCAGGAATTGGTTAGCAAGTTTATGACTTCTGCTGCAACACACAAGTGGAAAAAAAATACCAAACAAGATGATTAGATGCCTTTTTAAAATAAAAAGAGACAAAATAACAGAGGAAATAAATCATTTTGCTTTTGTTTGCAATTAAATGGGGTATTTACCCATTTTATAATTAGATTAAGTCCAATAAACTGTTATTTGCACATTTTTGAAATTAAGAAACTTAAATGAAGCAGCAACGCTTGATTTATTGTTCCATTTAGTAAAAAAAAAAATTATGTTCACTTGCATGTTTATGAAATTCAGAGCATAGCTCCATGTTGGATGTTTCACTCTGCTTATGGTGAATGTTGTTGCTGCTCTTCCTTACATGTGTCACATTTTTGAGCATCTTGTCTGTGTTTATTTTCACAAAGATATGTGGCTTTAAGTAAATTACAACTCCGCACCTCTTTTTACAGATTTGCCGCTGAAGCATATGAAATTTAATCTCCAGATAAGCGATATATGTCTAGTTCTGATCATTATAAATCATAGAATCATATGCATCACATACAACAGGGAATTTATATACTGTATAACTGTTGTAGTGATGACCCAATATTAAAAAGTACTACTTCTTGTGCTATAGTAGACAGACAGTCTGTACAGATAAAGGTTATCTCACCTCAAGGTGCTCCAGCGGCAGGACAGCCTGACCTATTTTCTAATTAACCCAGCTAAAACGTATTTGACCACTTTGGAACATGAAAAACACAAAACAGATGTCTGTCATAAGTGACACATTTCATAGATGTGAGAGAAACTGATATTTCAAGAACTCATTTTAGTTAGGTTTAAAAAATTAAGGGTTTTTTTAACCTTGAACTTAAACTACACCAACATACATGGCAAGATAAGAAATATCTTATCTTAACAGCAGCTTAATTCTGAGTTTTGTCTCAGAAGTTAAAGCTTTGTTTTACTCAAGTTGTGTTTGAGTTGCAAGATAGAAAGTGGCATTTGCTAGTTTTGTGCTCAGTGACCAGGGTACCTACAATTAGCAATGTCCATTATAGTTATTCAAACACTAAAGGAACCTGCTTGGAATTAATTTTAGTACTTGTGCTTCTGGTTTAAGTATATCCACATTGTCAGAAAGGCAAATAAACAGCTCGTTCCTGCACTTTTCATTTTATTTTGTGAGCGCAGCAGCTATGTTTAATCGAAACCCAGCTTCACGGGGCATCGTTTTATTTTTATGACTCCGATGTCAAAAATTCTAATTTCAGAGTGCAAATAGAGAAACCATAAGTTATATTTAATGCGTTTACGCAGCAACATCTGTTGCCGATGTTGACAGAATGCATTTTAGCGGCTGTTGATGGAATTAGATGATCTGCAGTGTGGTGAAGGGTGGTTTATGGTATTAATTTCCAACCTGCTTGAAGACGCTATATAAAAAAAGTATGCATTATACCTTTAAGTCACTGCTGTGCAACATCAATCATGAAATTAAAATGTCAGATATTAATGGCAGAACCCTGGGGTTTATTTGATTATTTTATTTTTGACCGCTAAGGATGATGGTGGTAGGAAACTGTGTGATCTTTAAAAAAATTATTATTATAAAGGCTTGATAAGCTTCCCTTTAATTTTAATGACGTTGCATTTAATTTCCTTCTTCAAAATATAGAGTGAATGCTAAATCTTGCCTTTCTGTTTTCATTCGAGAGCCGTCCAAAACATCCCCCAGCTGATTCATTGCTGTAACCTCATTCATCAACAGGACAGGCGTAAAAAGCAAACAGAAGCCTTTCTGCTCGTGCTGCCGCTACACAGGCCCATAACCACAGACCTTGCATATTTAGTGTTCTGTCTGTTGCAATATACCATAGCATCTCACGGTGACATGAGTTTGGGAAGCAAACAGCAGCATTAAAGAGCAGGAAAACAGGTAACAGATGCTGACATGGACTCTATCTGCAAGTTAATTACAAACAAAGTTAAAATGTAATTTGGAGCCGGATTGAACGAGTATTGGTGGAGTTGATCAGTATGTTGGAGGGAGTTTCACATTATCTACCAAGTCGACCTTCCTCCAACCTCAGCCGGGTGCTTTCCGCTCTCAGAACATGCAGCCACTATTAATTAAATTTAAGTTGTAATTTGGATAATGAGGAGAACCTAATAGACTAACAACGACGAATCTGTGAACTCTTGGGAATTCATAGAATCCTGCGTATACTGTTAAGTATTGATAATTGCACTTCTGCTTAAAGGGGCTTTTTAAAACTCTAACGTGAGAGGTTTTACTGACTGCTGATCGCACCAGCTCATGTGGGACATAAATTAGGGAGCAACAAGTTTCAGAATTGACAGAAAATGTGTCTGGTTTCCATGCAAAGACAGCATTGGCAGACTTATGATATTTTTAGGACTTAACACAAAAAGTGTTGGCAGCACGCATTGAAAGAATCCAGGACGCTGGAAGACTTGTGAATGAGGACTGTATGATTATGGAGTCAACTTCCTCCTTCTTTGTTTAACATTAAACAAATTGTTTGATTAGCATTTAAGGAAAAGTGTGTAGATTACTCACAAACAGCGTTGGATCCTGCAAGACCGCCACTTCTTGCGTCATATAGATTTCATAAAATTGCACCTCACCTACAGTGTGAAATGTCCTGACAGTTAAATTTAAGTCTAAATTCTAGAAACAAGATCTGTCATCCACAGGGCAGACGAGCTGATTTTTATAAACAGGGTTATAAAAATCACAAATGTTTCACATTAATGAAAATGTTTCCAACACTAATGGATTCAAACAGAGCCATATACAGTATATTCTATCAGAGCATGAGCTCAAACTTCCACCACCATCAAAGTGACATAAAGGAGTAGAGAACTGGCCCTTTCCTCTCACGGAGCCCGGCTCGGCTCTGTGTCAGCGCAACCCCGGCACGTCTTGGCACCAGAGGCTCGGCTGACTGGTTTCGGTGCCAGGCACCGGAGTGCAATGACATGGAGACTCAAAAACCCCTGACAACAGCCTGACCAGCAGCAGTTGCTCTTCACCAACAGACAATGAGCTTTACCTCCAAAGACCTGACTAAACACAGTCGCCAGGGAAACCAGCAGGGGTTCTCAAAGAGCTGCGGCGACGAAGGTTATGAGGAAAAACTAATTGAGTTGTATCTTGGTTACAGAAGAAAACTAACTTCTGCATTTTACAATTCATTGCAATTACTGAACAAATTTGATAAAATCTTTAAAAAACGATCAGCTACAATTTAACCTTTGAATAACAGAGCATATCTATCACATTTTTATTGCATTTATTTGCTGAATGAAAAGAAAGTTTCTACTAATAGGTACATGTGTCAATCAGTAGAAAGCTAATCAGAATCCACAAGTTTTTTCAGGGAGATGTTCTGTTTTCTTAGTTTTAAGGACGGAGTCACTAATCCCGTCTTTAGATCAACTCCAAAATCCTGCCGCCGTTTTTACTGGTAAGGCAGAAAAATGTGCAAAACATGATTCTGCACTGTTAAAAGTGACAAGCTGGCTGTCAATATGAAGAATGATGAGCAGGAAAAGAGCAGCCTCAGCAGCGCTCGGGCAAATGACAAAGAGATAGAGTTTGATGAGGTGGTTGTCTTTCCATGCCACGCTCTGCAATGACAGGAAGGGCGGGGAAAGACTTTCATGTGCTTTAGTGCTGCATCACTAGGAGCGAGTCCTCAGGGTCAATCAGCCTTGCAAACGAGATGGGAAGGACGCAAGACGAGATGACTGGAGGAGCTAACCTGCTGGAAATGATTGAGGAGAGGGAATTTGGGCGATAATATGTGAGTCCCAACCCAAAACCATTGGAACTGGCAGAGTCATTTGGTGAACAAAATCTCTTTTCATCCTTAAAGTCACAGATTTGTTTTTAATCTCAGACTTTTCTAATTAGTATACTTGACAGACCACCACAATTTGTTAACAGTGTGTTTTTCTTACTGAGCTAATGTTTAAATGGAACAAGCAATTTTCTAACAAATTCAAAGCAAGCATACATTACTCTGCCGAACCCTTTTAAAATCTTTTCTCTATGCCTTGTAGATTTGAATTCTTATTATGACAAGGAGGTATACAATTCAATTTAAGAATGTCATTAATCATAAAGTAAAATGATATGTGAATAATGATGTATTTTTGAGTTGAAAGTTTTTGTGAAAGGCACCATGTCGCTCAATTTGTACAAGAGAGAGTAACAAGAAAATTTGTGAAGGTAAAGGTCCATAATTTGAGCACACCTGAGTCTGCTACTGGAAAGCTTCACCATGTCATGGTGTGGTAAGAGAATAACTGGCAAAAAACAGAGTTCTCTAACAATGAATTAAAGTATGAAGTATAGACAGTGTAGCAGAAGAATCCAACAAGGATTAATAAAAACCTGGAGCTTAAATACTGAGGCAGGGGTGAAAACTAACAAATTAGATCAACTAATCAGAGGAGATGTGGAACAGCTGTGGAAGAATGAAAGCAGGCAAATGAGGGAGAGGATTATTAACACTATTACTAAGACTAAGAACTACAAACCAAGGGGAAAAAACTAATACAGATCTAAGAAATAAATCCAAACGCACAAAGAAAGGAGTGAAAAATAAACTAAGAAACTTAACACAAAGGAATAAACTAACATGCCAACACTTTCCTAACAACAATGAACACAGAGAAATGAACTGAACCATGCCAAAACCTATAAACCTGAAATGAACAGGGAAAATAATCGACACACACAATAATAAAGACCAAAATCTAAGCACCCAAGGATCGTAATGCACTAAAACACACTGTGCAGATTTGCATAAATTCAAGTCAGAGGACATTTCACAGCATTCTTAAAGTACAGAGCTATTTGCAAAGGAAAAAAAACTTCTGCTGGAAGGTGGTGAACATTTTAGCTATTCAGAAGAAAAAGAAAACAACTACACCTGCAGGACTTACAAAAAAAAAAAAAAAAATCACCTGGGACAAAGATACTTCTGTATTGAATTTTGCTGATAAGGACTGGAGTACATGAATGTATTATGTACAGTCTTACGTGTTCTCTCAACCCCGTTCTTAATTTTGTGCTCCGTAGATTTACTGTTTGTTTTACTGACTGCAGGCAGTAAAACAAACAGTAATGCATCTCATCTAAACCATCAACTGCCAGAAACAGTGATGAACCGACTTAATAAAGCAGAGATATTTTCATCAAAAGAAAATATCTCCGATCCAAAACATAGTGCAATGTGCCTCAGCATAAAGGGTTAGATGCAGTCCAAATGTTCAGACTGCTTATCCTCCTCCACACACCAAATACACTTATGTTACATGGAGAGAAGAAAACTTGGCAGCATGTCAAAGTTCAAAACTGTAATCTTTTGCTAGTGATTTCAACTCATTCCCAGATAAGAAAAGACTTACAAATTCGTATAACCTAAATAATTCAACACCTACCAAATAAATGAGTAAGATTTGCCTTATGAACTGAGCATGTGGCTGTTATAAAATTAGAAGTTGGTGAGCAGAAATTCTCCCTTTCTTGGTGTCACTGCTTTTCTGTTTGCTGCTGTGCCACCTTTTCTCAGACAGCAGATACCAAATATTGCATAAGCTTTTTCTGTGGCATTCCTGTCATGCTTGAATGGGGCTGCTAATAAACATTTGCACAATCGAGACAGGGGTTTAAAGGCGCTAAAGGCATTACAGTAACAGCTAGATGAAGCTGCCATTGTTTTGCATTTTGTGTCTGGGAAAGTAGAGCTGCTGAGAACCAGATAAATAGCTCTAAATGGCGTTAACGATTGAGTTTCAAAGAAAGGGATAAAAGCTGTGAATAATAGGCTCCACGTGAAGTAGAAAGAAAGACAAACCTTTCATTTCATTTAAAAAGCTGCGCTCAGCCTCAAAAAGTGCAGAGGTGGAAAAGACCTCAGGAAAAAAGGTATTTTGAAACTGTGCATGCATGTGTGAACTGCTGGGCTTGTTTTCTCACAGAGAGCCAGCGCCATAAACTCACAGAATGTGTTGCGGTCTGAGATGAAGAGCTGTGCACTCAAACGCAGCTCATTTGGTCTTTGAGATTCATAAGCAAACAAGCAGACAGAAGCTTGGGGATATGTTTGTCTCCCACTCTGAGATCCAAACACAAAAATTTCTCCGTGTTTCTATCCTTTAAGTATACGTGTCTTTGATGATTCAGGAAACTGAGAGCTTTGTGATGTTGTACGTCAAAGCTGCCCAATGTGTTCATTTCCACTAGCTGTGCTGCTCTGATGTGAAACATACAATGTCTCTGAGCAGAAAAAAGTGATTAAAATCAGTATCCGGGCCACAAATCTAATATTCTGAGAAATGATCCATTTCACTATTTTCAACACATTTTGGCTGGCTCACTTGCTTAATTGACTGCAACTGATATGAGTGTAATTTTAAAGCCACTAGATGTGCTGAGGCGCAGAGTCATTTGGTATATTCTAATCTTTTCTGAAATGTAAGTTTTTAATCAAGTTGGTTGCACCAGCTCAGCAAATCCTGGATAAGCTGTGAGGTTTTATCATCAGCTCATCAATCATCTTAAACTTCTACATCTATCCAACTTAGACTGTTCATCTGATAACAGCAGTGATGGATACATCAATTTTCACTGCTACATATATCAACTGGAGTCTGATAAAGTAGCAACTGAGTGTGTTTAAAGCCTAAATATTACTGTGTAGAAGTTTGGTTAGATTTGTAGAAGATTTTGGGGGGGAAGGTGAAAATGAATTAGTTCTCCTGGTTTTACTTCACATGTGAAAATGTCCTTTTGGGAAGCAAAAGGACATTTTTGTTTGAACATGTGCTGGTATTTACTCTGCTATATTTATTTTTACTACCTATGTGAATAACTACTCATAACATTAATCTTTACTATGCTCATGAAAGAAAATTCTGGTATGAACTAAGTAGTGGGCCAAGAAATGAGCCTTGTGGTACACCTTTATTAATTTCAGGAAAGGATCATTTTGAATCATTAATGGCAAAACAATTTACTCCTCCTGTAAGATATAATTTGTCATTACAATTTTGGCTAAGAAAAAATATGACTAAGAAAAATAAATATTCCAGTTTAAATTCCCTTTTCGGACCCAGAACTATCGTTTTATTTTGTGCTAATCAAGTACTGATTGAATCTTCTCAATAAATAAATAACGTTTGATAGATAGAAAATAAATAAAAATCAGCAAAGGTTGCAAATAATCATTTAATTGTAGGAAATGTGTTAAACGTCTAAAACTTTGATCTAAGGTCAGAATTTAAAATATGGACAGATTCCTTTAATAATTGTGTAAAAATGAGAAGTGGTGAATACATTTGGATGAAATTGCTTGTTCTTTTCAGGAGAAGGAGAAAAGCAAATGTATTTCAGCTTTGAAGATCGTTCAGATGACGCGGTAGAAAAAACAAAAAATTATTTTATTGCTTATATGCATCTTCACCAGGCCAAAGGCCTTTGTATAAAGAAATTCATATGATCTATGATAGAGACTGCTTAGTTTGTTTATGCACAAATATACATGCAGAGTGTGTACATTTGTCAAATTATCCCACTCAATTACACATCTTATAACTTTGTGCCATTTTTACTAATTGTGCATAATTTTTCCTCACTCTACAGCCTCTTATGTTTTATTTTCCCATAAAGTTACTCTGCATGCTTCAACTTGTCGGCAACCTTTCTGCTTGTACACCAGAATTGAGGGGCAATAAAGAATATTTCTATCCCATTACGTTCTAATAAAAATACTGTAATCTTACTGTTATGTATTTAAAACCACCTTAATCAGACTCAGTTTTGAATTTATTTAATTTGTAAAGTAGTCTTGGAAGCCAGGATTTAACTGGAGAGGTCAGCTGTCTGCCTTGGTTCCATCTGCTTCATCAAGCTGGCGGAAATCCTTTTATTTCTTCATTCAACTGGAAACTCGGCAACCTAAGTCAGTGGCTGAGGTCAAAAAACCACTTTCAGTCATGAAACACCAACTAAGAATAATCAAAGTAGGTTTAAAAGCATTGCAAACAGTATACTTTCTGCCATGTTTACTAAAATTAAGATAGAAGTAAAAATCAAATGACAATATATAATGCATGGTGTTATGTTTGTCTAACAAACCTGCTTTTTCATATTTAAGGTAAGACAATCATCTTGTTATTTAGATAATTAAATGTTTTAAAGGTACCATAGAACACTATTTTTACTATTTTCCCCCCCATCAGCAGATGGTTGCAGTGAAATCTGAGCCTGTGAGGCCAGCTGTGAAGGAAGTTGGTTCTAGAAAGCAGTGATTTTATGTTTTAGTCATGTGTAATTACACCACACGTCTGTCTTCATTTCCTCCAGGTCTATCAGTACATGCATGAAACGATTACAGTGAACGGCTGCCCGGAGTACCAGGCGAGAGCCACGGCTAAGGTAAGTTTACCTTAGCTCTGGAAGTTTACTATGACGGCCATTATTTGAAATCAAAACAGCATGCTTTGTAGCTGAAAGTCTTACATAATGACCGGTGAATTATCTGTAAATCACATTAGCCGGTGATATCTTCACCAGTAATTTCTAGCCACTTGGAACAAAATAAACTAGCCTCCTTCTTAATGACCCTCATTAGGAGAATGTGTGTAATTAGGCCAAAGCATAAGTGGTTGCACCGAGGGCTAGGTGCTGACATCAAATGATAAAGTACTATCTTAGGTATTTCAGTACCTGAAGAATATTTCTGGAGATTGAAAATCTGCAGATTGTATTCACCCAAGTTCTTGCAGATGCAAATGAATAATTGTTGAGTTAACACAGGAGTCACCCTGCTGGATTAAACCTTGGTTATGGGGTTCTAATGTAACAGTATTTTGATGAAACAACATTTATTCTACAGCTAATCACTTAAATTAAGCCAAAAATCATGAACATCCTACTGCACTGACGAAGATAAATGAAGAAAAGGATTTAAAATGGGGATTCAGTCTATACATTTATGATGCATAAACATTTCAGAAAACATTCCACTTACATGGCAGCCATGCTAGGGAATCGACACAAGATTCATACTGCATCACTGTGTTTCTGTAGGAATTAACAAATGTTAATGTGTTAAAGAATGGCCAAGTTCAAGTTCAGTACTAAAGCCATTACAGAATCTCTGAACAATGGTGTTCACAGTGTCTAAACTAACTAAGTTTTAACTATTTTTGCAAAAACGAAATGGCAACAAATTCTGTCTAGATGTACAAAGCTGGTAGAGAGAAATCCCCAAAGACCTGCTGCTTATTATTCACTTATTCTATCCACTGTGTAAAATGCCAATGAAATACGCTGAATTTTATGGTTGTAATAATGATTAAATGAAGAAGAGTTTAAAGAGCAATCAAACTTTTGCCAGGCATTTCTGCATAACATCCAACTTGAAGCTGTTCTATTGGTTTCGTCATGCTGAGTGGTCAAACAATGGACAGGTTATCCATTACTGAGGATTCCAGCTCTGCTGAACCAAATCGAAAAGCTCAAACATCATCAGTAAAGATGAAGAGACCTTATGCTTAAAGAAACTATTGATTACCACCTGTATTCCAATCAATTTGGAGAATCCAAATGCAGGATACATGCTACCAATGAATAACAGGTATACTACAGTCATTTAAAAATATGGCTGGGGGTTCATGGGTTTGAAGATAAAGACAGGTGAAGGCAGAACGTTGAAGGAAGGGACGCTCGGGAATAAGGGCTGCTGGCTGAATATGAAGCAGAGACTGGTTGTCGAGGCAGGTCTGCTTCCAGTCAAAGCATTGGGAATAACTGAGTTGAAGGATAAAAAGGCAGTGGAGCAACAATACTTATTGGATAAGATTAATTAAAATGCCCCAAAAAACAGGCAAATGATTTAAAGAGCTCATTATGAAAGCAAAAAATAGACTTAAAAATCTGAAAGGAAAAACTGGGGGGGGGGGGGGGGGGGGGGGGGGGGGGGGGGAGAGAGAACCGACTGTAATGAAATGCTGCTGATTTGATGATTAAATGACAGAAAGGTGTGTGGGTTGAGAATGAGAGCGGCCGCTACACAAAAACATGCACACACCAACACAAATAATGGGCTCCTCCACCCTCAATAAAAGCAGATTAGCTCAAATCACAGTGCAGCGAAAATGACCGAGAAGCTGAAACTACCTTTGAAAATCAGTTGCCATTTGGATTTTAGACAGAATCTTAAAGATGAAAGTAAAATTTTCTTTGTATTTTCAAATCTGTTTGCACTTACATAATATCCATCTCACTCTCTGGCCCCAAATGTCTTTGTTTTACTATCCGTGGTAGGTTTATATACCTGGTGTACAAACAGGGACCAAACCCCAGAGACTTTAAAGAAAAGAGATGAAGGTGTCTGAGATTTTATGTGAAGAAGAGGATAGTGAAAGTAGGCAAAAAAACATAAAATAAGAGCCAGGCTCAGTGTCCCTCATTAGTTCAGGGTCCAGCTGAGTCTACTCCTCTTCAACACATCGTGATGAGGGGGTGGAAGGAGTGTAAAGGCTGGAAGAGCAAAACAAAGAAAGTGTGTCTGAGTATGAATTCAGTTAAAATGAGTCTGAAAGCTTTAAATAATACGAGCTGCTCAGTTAGTTTCTTATTTGTCCATTAAAAATCATATTCACACTAAGCATGGGTTAGTCAATTAATTAGGTCATATAGAAAAATAGCTACTGAAAGAAAATTCTGGTTCTAGTGATTAAGTTAAGAATTTATGGGATGTTTCCTGCATCACTCTTCCTACAACTACAGCTTTCTGGAAATATAGAAGCATATCCCACAATGCAGCACTCTCCCGAAGTCAATGGAGTCTATACTATGAACGCCATTGTCAAAGGTGAGAATAGGTTGAGTGTAAACTCATTTTTGTACAAAACCATACAAAAAGGGCAGATTGGCACTTAAAACTGCATCAGCAAAAAAAAATTACAATAATTCTGCACAGATGTAGTTTGTCCTATTTACATGATGAATTATATATGAATTTCAGTATATATTTGCATTATGCAGGAGAGGTGGGGGGAAAAAATACCAGCTTCTACTTGGAAAAAAAATGCAGAACTCATCTTGTTTTCCAGGAAAGTGGGCTTGATTTTTTTTTTTTTTAATGAAGTATATCTAGTTTAAAACCATGGTAAAGCTTTTAAAGATATTTTTTAAAATAAAAACCTTAGAGTTGCAGAACTTTCCAACAGATAATTGACGTTCATGCGTTACTAAGCAACTCATACATCAACGCTAAAGAAGATTTGTCTGTATTGCATAATTTATGTAAGATTGCTTGAGGCATCTTTGCTCCATTTGACTGTTGTGCTGAACTAAGCTGTTTTATTTAATGTCTCAATTAAAAACAGGCTTTAGCACCAACCCTGGTCTCTCACTGTGAAAACCCCCAGTTGGAGCAAAGAAGCACCATCATCCCTCCTTCCTCATCTCCGTCTGTCACATCTAGTTTTAGACCAATGTTGCTCTCAGATGGATAAATTGCATGTCTTTCCTTTAGAACAGTCAGAAAAAGACTCCCTATGAGTTTCACATTTTTACTTAAGAAAGGAGAGTTTTTCCAGAAAGGTACAGAGCCAATTATCTTTTGCTTTTTGTGAAACTGTGTTGAATGAGATGAAAATGGCAAGCATCCAGAAACAGCCAGCTGGAAAGCAAAACTAAATGTATTGCAAACTGAAGTTGTTGCTAGAAATTGAATTGCAAAAGAAAAGTAAGAAAAAGAAATCCTTTATTGACCTTGTTTGATTTTTTTCTGCCTCCTAAGTATTTTATGAAGCAAGACAGCAAATCTCTTGGCAGTTAAGACCTGTGTTTAACCTGAACATCCCTCTTTTAGGGCCTCATTAATCCAATCAATTACTCATTAGTATTTTTCAGGGAAAAAAAAGAGAGATGGAGGCTAAGAATAAAGTGATACGCTAAGCTATACTTGCATGTACAGTGCAGGGTGTCTTTCCTCCGGCAAGCCTTTCATTTAAATCCCTCCTGTGTTCGGGAGGCGCCGGCCATCTGCCAGATTATGTTTTTGTTTGCAGAAACCCAGATAAAGTTGTGAAGGTCGATGCGCTGTGAGTTCTGGGAGGCGATGGTGTGCATGCTGAGAAGCAGCCTTCACGGTGGGACACGGAGGGCGAAAGAGGAGACGCAGAGAAAGACATGGCGAAGAACAAAGAGGGAATAGGAGAAAGCAGCATTTATTATGTTTCAATAAAACAGGCTGCAGGGGAAGAGAGATAATTTAGGGAAACAGTTTAACCGGAAATTAGTTTGGATCTGGAAACTCTGGCAATTGAAGTATGAGCAAAGACTGGCAAGCTGTGATGCCTCAAAGTCCAACTTATCTGCCGTCGGAAATGTGGACGGGACATCTGGAAAAATTTAACACACCCCTCCTTTATGTTTTTACATTGTAATGATGTCTCAGCTATGATAAACGGTGCTGACTTAACACAGAAGCTCCCATGGAAAACAGTGGGAAAGGAGTGTCTCTTTCAGTGTATTTCTGCCATTAACTTTCCTAAGCTTGGCTAAAAAGATTCATGGTGCTTTGTTCTGAAAGCGAAAGGCTTGTGGTTCAAAGAAACCCCACAGCTGGTGGAGATAACGAGGGGAAAAGCTGTCTGGCAGCTTCTTCGTCCTGAACCTAGATGTGCTAATCCATGTGCACAGAAAGCCAGAAACTTCTCACGTAGCCTATAAATCCCCAGCCCTGACTAAATCCTGTCGCGTTGTCATAAAAACATCTTTGGCAATACAAAAATGGTTACGTCACGTCTTACTTCATTTGGATGTTTTCGTAAAGCTTTCATGAATAATGGTGACTGTAGATGACAGTTATTAACAGCTGGACAAATATGCACATGCAAGCTGCTTCACTGAACCCTTCCCTCCTCAGACTGCCACCTCCTACTCAGCTAGTGTAATTACAAAACAATCTCCTTCAAAAGGTAGAAAAAACTCTACATATCTCAAGGAATATGTTAGCACTTTTATAGTATTTTTCCCTTGCAGGTAAAAAATTCAAAAGAAAAAAAAAAAAACTTGTTTTAGTTTTTAAATACTGGTTTTATGTAGGGGGGAAATTCCAGTTAGTTATTTGTCACCATGCATCAGCGGCCATATTTAACTGGAACATTACTGTAACGTTCTAATTCTTGGAAGCACAGCTTACATTTCAGTAATTTAGAAAAAAACTTAAATTAAATTTTTTTTCCATGGAAACATATATTTAACTTATATTTCTGTTAATTGATCATTATTGCTTAAATCTAATGAAAACTCAAAATTATCTCTCTAGTAGCCAAACTAGTTTAACATGAGTTTATGTTTTATGGCTGAATATGATTGAAAATGTGTTTGTTATAATTCATGCATGTTTTACAAGAACTGCTAAACATAATATTTGATGTACTTAGTAACAAAGCACATAAAGGATATTTGTGTGCAGCCCTACGTTACAACCAAACTCTGTTTAGCGGTTACCATTTTACTTTTTTTCCCTCTTTCCTTAAGGCCACAGTTGCAGCCTTTGCAGCCAGTGAAGGTCACTCTCACCCTCGGGTGGTGGAGCTTCCCAAAACAGAGGAAGGGTTAGGCTTTAATGTGATGGGTGGCAAGGAGCAGAACTCACCTATCTACATCTCCCGCATCATTCCTGGAGGCGTGGCTGAGAGACACGGCGGTCTAAAACGAGGGGACCAGCTGCTGTCTGTCAACGGCGTGGTAGGTCTGATCATCTTTTCAGTTTTATGCTGCATATAAAGACAGATACATTTTAGATAAGCTTCTCTGCGCCGATTTATGGTTGGGTTTTTTTTTAACCCGTCAGAATAAATTCTGTCCTTTACTGGTGCATTTTCATCAGCTTTTTATGAAGCATTTGATCTCAAGTCTGAGCAATTAGGAGAGCAGCTGTATGAAGGTCAAAATGCTGTGCATGTCCTGAGTGGGCAGTAGAAACTTCCTTACTCACTAGAGCATTTATTAAAACAGACCGATTCCGCCTGCTCATGTCTTCATAATCTGAAGCTATTAATGTGAAGGGAAGTGTTTTTAAAAATATATTGAAACAGTCACCTGTTCTAACCCTCCGTTTCTGCGGCCCCTCCCTGCAGAGCGTAGAAGGAGAACATCACGAGAAAGCGGTGGAGCTGCTGAAAGCGGCCAAAGACAGCGTGAAGCTGGTGGTGCGCTACACCCCCAAAGTGCTGGAGGAGATGGAGGCGCGCTTCGAGAAGCTCCGCACGGCCCGGCGGCGTCAGCAGCAGCAGCTCCTGATGCAGCAACAGCAGCAGCAGAATCTGGCTACTCAGCAAAATCACATGTCGTAGGTGAGGCGCTTCATTACTTTAAGGGTGAGGGGTGGGGGGATCCAACAGCATGCGTTGTTTTATTCCAGAGGTCTTGTGTTTAGAGCCCCCTGAACTGGGGCCCCCCCTGAACTGGCTACAAAGTAGGGCCAAAAAACCATTTGAACAAGGAATATTATTTTTTTATAACTCAATATTGATGAAAGACATTAAATATTTGAATTTGCCAAAACCAATGCCTGTTTAAATACATTAAAAATAACACCAATTTTATTGTGTGGAATTTATTTTGTTTTAAATGTAGTGACCTTCTATTAAGTGATGCTTAATAGAAGCATCACTTCTATTAAGATGAACAATGATGAACAATTAGAGCAGGGGTTCCCAAAGTCGGTCCTTGAGGGCCAGCATCCTGCATGTTTTAGTTCTCTCCCTAGTGGTAGTAACACTAGGGCATGTCAATGTTCTTCTTAGGTCTTTAATGAGCCATCATTTGATGCAGGTGTGCTAAACCAGGGAGAGAACTAAAACATGCAAGATGCCAGCCCTCAAGGACCGACTTTGGGCACCCCTGAATTAGAGGATGTTAGCAAGTTTACCTTCCATTTTGATGTGACTTGTTAATCATTTATTTCCAGTTAATTGTCACTAAAACAAAAGTTGTTGTACTTTTTAAACTTGGTGCTTTATTTTGAATGGTAAAATCTTGTTTTGTTTTGATTAGACTCTTCTCAGAAAAGATTTTTTTGTTTTGTTTTGCGTGTTTTTACGAATCTGGATCACATCATTTATGCCCATTTGGGGACATATTGTATCCGCCAGAAACTCTGTTGGATGGAGCTTTAAATGTCAGTTTCTCAATGGAAACAAAACAGGTTCCCTGTGGACCTAGACCACTAACGCCACTGGGAAAAATACCATTAGAGAGATCGTGTCATGCAGTTCCTAACTCTGCAAAGCCATCTCCAATTTTTCAAGTGTTTGTCTGACATGTTGGGGAGAGGCAAGCATCCAGGTTCTCTGTGGCCTTTATGTAATCCCTCAAGCACAACAGTTGACTTAAACTTGGCACATTGCCTGTGTTGGAAGGTATCTGGGAACTTGTAACATGCCTGTGCTGAGGAGTTGCAGTGCAGACAGTTATCTGAAAAGAGATCTTGTTTTATCGACCACAGAATTTTGCTCCAGCATCCAAGCTGATGTCACAGGACAAGACCGGAGTGCAACATAGTTTTGCATGCTTTGGGGGAAAAGGTTAGAGAGGACTCTGGGTGAATGTGAAGTCGTGGCTCTCAGCTTGTCTTTTTCTGTCTGTTTTGTGATCCACAGGTTGTTCCAGAAGAAGAAGAAGTAAAAGCCCTGGAGGGTGGATCTCAAAGATTGCCTACATGCGCTTAGGATCCCAAAGGAATCTCTTTGTAGTGGAGGAAATCAGCAAAAACACTCTCTTGACTTCCTCTTTCTCCCTTCCAGTGAACCACCGATTACTGAGCAAAGAGAGAATTTGGTGTGAAACTGGTGCTTTGACGAACATGCTGACCGTTGTCCAGTTTAACTTTGTACTCCCTTTTGTAGTTTTCTGTTCCCCAACTGTGGATTTTTAAATCTCCCCTTTTTTTTTTGCATTTGTTGCTTATTTTTCCAGTTGTTCATTTTTAACCCTTCCATCTAATATGCAGTAGAGCTTCAGCCATTTTGCCATAGATATCATTTGTACCGTGGTGTTTCGATCAAATCCTCAATTCTGGTGCTTGTGTCCCATATGAATGATTTCTCGTTCGGTTTTTCGATAAACTGTTTTTTACCTTCTATACTGTAGCAAGAACAGATTTTATATCTTGTAGTTTTAGCAATAAAACACATTGTTTGGTTCAGTTCATGATTAAATACATGCGCAGAGTTAATGAGTGATTGAAATCGCAGTAAAGCAAACAGAGTTGCATTTACTGTAAGGCAGCTTCCGAATTCAAATCCACTGTACCGTTTGAAGAGATTAAGGTTGGTTTACTGGTAAAATATAAAATTACTGTGCAATATTTATAAAACAAAAAACTCCAAATCAATCATTTCCCCTGAAATGTATCTAGAAAATATATAAGAGATATATCAAACTTGTGTTCCCGACAGACCAACAGAATGTCATCCAATTACGTAGAGTATGCTAGAATTATGTTTATTTTTCAGAATATTATATATTAGAGATTTCGAGTTTTATCATTTCATATATATTCTTTCTTAAACATGCAGATTATTATTTAAAAATGTCTTGTGAAATAGAGCATAAATCTGTGTTTTCCCTTTTTAACAATCATGAGTGGAAGGCTTGGGATTTAGTTCACTGCCTCTTAAAAATTATTGTTTTTTTGGGGGTTTTTTAAGCAACGCATCTGATCTACAAAATTACAGTGGTAACCTTCCCATTAGGCCTGTCTTTACTTTTGTTCCCTCCTTTGCTGCAAAATGCTCCCTTTTTTTGTCAGACTTTTGTGTTTTCTGTTTAAAGTTTTATATTTTGTCTTTTTCTGTTGTCGACACTTCTTTGATTCCCTGACTATGCGAGTTTGGCTCTGGATTTTCTGTCCTACATTTTATTCCAAAATTAATCCTAGACTTTTAAAAACACTTTCTGAACATGTTTTGAGTGATAAGAGAATATAGGTCATGTAAAAAAGTTAAAAGGTCATAAGAATGCATTTCCTTTTAGTGTTATGGTCAGAAGTTTACATACACTCACCACTGGCGAGAATCTTGTTAAATTTGAGCTTTTAATGATTCATTAAGCCAGAATTATAAAACAATAGCATATTTTGTGGTTGAGACAATTCATTTTTAAACTTGTTTCTCTGTGTCTAGTGACACTGGTGTGTCAGGATCTTTAGGTTTATGAACAATGTGCTTCAATTGGACAAAGATCATATCAAAATTGGCTTAGCAATGAATATAGCAGGCTAACACAACACTTTTAGAGTGACCCTCTCAAAACATCAACTCTTTTGAACCCAATTCTTGTGTTTAAATTTGCTCAAAGTTGCATCTTTTACAATCAATAAACCCTGAAAAAGAAAACAGCCAAAAATAATGACATTAAAGCACATGGTGACTGTAAGCAAGCTTCTGACCAGGACTATAAAATATTGAAGACTTGACACCATTTTGAATAACACATATAATCAGAGCATTCCCCAAAATAATGCGGTTGTTATAAATATCATTTTTGTATCTTTAAAACAGGTACTTTTTTGTAATTGATTTACACTTTGAAGGATGATAGTCCTGTATTGTAAAGATGACAAAAAAAAAATACAAACTGTTGATATGCAATTGTTATACATACTATATTTGTATAAATAAATATATGTTCTTGTGTACAGTGTACTGCTTTGTTGTCTCTTCCGTCACACATTAGGTGTTTTTATAAAATACACTAAACTAGTGTATGAAATAACACTCCTATTATTCTGGCATTAAATAAATAGTCATTTTGATAATCCTGTGTAAAATAGGAAGGTTTTAGTTTGATTAAATGCTTAGTGAATAATATTTTTTTTTTTAAATCTGTCTATGGAAACATCTGGTTTTGAAGTTGCTGCCTCACCTACAGTATTGTGGTCTGTCTTTGCAGCTCCTTTCTCAAACAGCCTCTGGACAGATTAAACTCATGTACATCACATTGATGTGTGATGTACATGAAACACCTCACCCTTGTGGTGTCACAGAGTATTACAGTGATAACAGCTTTCACTCGTTGCTGTTTTTCACTCTCATATCAATCAGTGATGACTGAGAAGTGATAAAAGTTACTTTCTCTCATATCAAAGTTTTCATTCTAGCAACTCTGGTGCAGTAGAGCCGACTCTTTAGGGCTGCATACATCTGTGGAGGTTATTGTAATACAAGCCCCTGTTGGATTGTTTCATAGCAACACATCAGAGGGAGGGAGCCCCGTTACACTGATTGTGTTCGCCTCCAGGCATTGTTACACTCCGAATATCTCAGTGCAAATGGAGAACAGAAATCTGCATTTGATAATAGAGGAATAAAAGCCTGTCTAGCTCAGAGGCAGAAGTGGATTTGCAGAGCTTAAATAGAACTTCAGTTCTAGTTTTATCAAAAAGAAGTGTCTAATAGGTGAAACCATTCTGTAAAATCAAACTGACAGTTGTAATCACCAAAATATAAAACAGCATCATAGAAGCTTTCTGAACATGTCAAGTACAATTTTAAAATACTCCATAATAAATGATCACATTTTATACACTTTCTATTTGAATGATTTCATCAGCAGATCTGCTGTTAACGATCCTATTTTGTCAGTGTAAATAAACTCAGTTCTTATTTATTTTGTTAGAAATAAAGTGCATAAACAAATCAAGCCAACCCATAAAGACAGATCCAGATCCAACAGTCTTTTCAATCCAAATTACATCGTAATGCAGTCAAATGCAACAGATGATATATTGCCAATTGCTAAAAAGAGGAAGGGAGCTACAAACATGCAGAGATACATGACCCATTGTTTTGCAGCAAGCAATCTCCCCTGAAAAGCATGAGAACTCAAAGTTAAGACAAGGAAAAGTGACAGAGTGAATTTGTTTCTGTCCCCTCATCTGGATAAAATATATTTATATTCCCTGCTTTCTTACCTGATGTTTGTCCTGCATTTTTCATCTTAGATTTTTTTTAAATAAAAAACTAAGAGATGGATTAAACAACTTTCTCTCATTTCATTTTTTTTTAAAGAAGTTTTGTTTGTAGATTTTTTTTCTCATCATACAGCTGCTAGTTAGGCCATGTCTCCCTTGGCCCTTATTTCCCTTATTCCTGGTTGAATAATGACGAGAGCAATACAATAATATCCAAAAAAACATAGAATAGACACTAGCTCCAGAGCCTCTGAGACATTTCTACCTGAATCAGAATCAGTTACGTCTAAAATAGTTCACACTTGTGGCAGATTTTGAATAAATATAGTACATTTCTTCTGACTGAAAGCAATATTAACAATTTTGGTGGCCCAGTCAATGTTCTGACCTAAATTTGATAGAGGATCTTTGGGCAGAACTAAGGATTAGAGTTGTGGAAAGGAAGCAAGTTTACCTCACCAACTTGGAGCTCATTGCAAAGGATAAATTATCAAAAGTAGTAGAAACAAGTATGGACTGTATGGACTTAACTGTTTGTCTCTGTAGTTTGTGATCCTTATCCTTCAGATCAGGGGTGTCAAACTCCAGTCCTCAAGTGCGGATGTCATCCATCTTGCTTTTTGCTTCAGCCAGCCTGAATCATATGACTGAATTAACTCCTTATGCACTCACGTTCTGCAGAATCCTGCAAATTACCTAATTATCTGTGATGCATGTGTTTTGACACAGAGAGACATTTAAAGCAGTGGGTTAAAACTGTGTTCCTAAAGGGCTAGTGACCTGCGACTCTTTTGGCTGTGTCCCTTATCCTACACACTTGAATTAAATGGCCAAACGTTCTCACTAGCATGCAGTCAGGCTCCACAGAGCTCTGCTAATTAGCTAATATTGCAGCCAGGTGTGCTGAAGCAGAGATACATCTAAAGGTTGCAGGACACTGGCACTGTAGGACTGGAGTTTAATCCCTGTGCACTACAGTTTTACATTGGCACTCTGGTAAACATGTGTGAAATTCAAAAATAAAATCTGCAGTTTAAAACATTTAGAGAGAAAAAAATAATTCTTAAGTATAAGTACATTTATTCAATGGAAGAAAAATCCACTATTTACTTTTTTAAATTATTATTTTAAGGCACAACAATTCCTTACTAAAGCACTTTTAATTTTGAATTGATTCGTGTATAAAGGAGGTTTTTATTCATAACCCATGACTTCCTGTTTTTCTGGGGTATAAATATGCCTTTCTCTTACCCATTATTCAAACTGTTGTCATTCACCATTTTTGTGAATAACAACTAAAAAAAACTAAGGTGGATGATATATAAATAAGAGACATTTTGCAGAAAGAAGAATGTTAAATGAAAGTTATAATTCCTTTTGAGATTATATTTTGGCCATTAAATGTAAGTTTTACTTTACTAATATTTTATTCATTTTTACAAGTGACGGAAAAAAGCATTAAGAAAGTTGTAAATTCATGATTTGTTCATCATTATTGTTAGTATTATGATGAATGTAATCAAGTTAGACTTACTTTTATATATCAGATGATATTTTCATTCTTTTGTTTCTTCAAGTAATTTAAATCTAAAGACGTGATTTAGCCAGTCTACTTGTTTTTTTAATATCAAATCAGAAAATGAAAGTAGCAAAAAGCACATTTAGGGAACCAAAAGTTTTATTTTTAAATTTGCCAGTGGTGCATAAAAAGTAAAAAAAAACGCAGCTTACTTGCAGCCCAATAAGACCTGACCACCCCCTCCTAAAGTCACCCGATAAGTACCATCAGAGGCCATCTGTTCTCCACACTACTGCTGATGGTATAATGAGGGGTGCTAATGATGACCCACATTTGGTTAGAGAGAGCAAACAGGTACACAGAGTGTAGAAAACCACACCAACACCTCAAAAGTAGTGGGATATTTCCATTTGTTTCCTTGATTACATTGCAAGGGGCATTTTTCTTATTTTTCTGGCATGAAAACATAGATTTTAAGATCATTCACAAACAAAAGCCACATGAGTGATTACAGCAGCACAAAATAACAAATGATGTCAGCTGACCTCAAATGTGATCCCGAAGCCTTGTTAGCTGTAGAGAGGCGAGACTATCACCGACAAACTCTGTGTTTAATACATAATAAATAACCAGCTCTGCCAATTGTGCCACAGCACCAAAATTCATTGGAGTTTAAAAGAATCTGTTATTCTAATTGAGCATTTTATATTTTCTTTAATAAGAACTGGAAAATAAATTTGCAAACAGCCTAAATGGGGAGTGATAATCACACAAATATAAAGATGAAAACTATAAATGTGCTTCTGCCTTTCCAGAAATATTGCTGAACATGAATACATAAGTCATAGAAAACTTAAAGCCCTCAAAACGTTAAAACATAAAGTTTAATAAACACAACAACATGGACTGAAAAAAACATAACATTTTAAATATTTTAAAACTGAGTAATGCATTACATTAAATATGTCACATTGGGTATAAAAGCTCATGTAGAATAAATTGGCGTTATATTACATATTTACAAAATATCATTCAAAGAATGAAAGATATTTGCCAAGGCTCCTCAGACTTTGCTGTCCTTATTCGCTTTGCACAAAAACTTCTTCTTACTATCATTTTGTTGCAAGAGCAGCTGGTGTCTGAAGAAACCGTCGTGCCCCCGCAGCAATCTATCCACATCAAAGCATGGGTTTTCTTTCACAGGACATGGTAGACGGGCCTGGAGCCCGGGCTCTCCGGCGTACTGGGCTGGGACTCGGAGCTGCCGGGGGAGAAGGTGGGCAGGTCCCTCAGAGAGGCCGGTCCACAGCCAGACTCTGCCGAAGACAGGCGGTCCACGATGCTAGACAGACACTCCAAACTGGAGGCGCCAAGGGCTTTGTCATCCAAACCGTCTGAAAAAGACCAAAAAAAGACACAAACATCACTCACTTATGTCTTAACTAAGAGGTCATTTTAGCAGGTTGCAAAAGAAACATCTACCCTTTATAATACAGTAAAAGTCATTCCTATGCTAGATTTAAATAAACAATGCTCATGCAATTTCCCTCTATTTTAATTAGTCGAACAATTAATAGTCCTTTACAGCAATACTGTCTTACCATTCTTTGCAAATGAAAAGCCATTACGGTAGTTTGCATTCAGGTGTTGCCACACTGGACTGTTGCTTCCAGCCTGTGAGAACACAAGAAATCAAATTGACCCAACAAATATCTCTCAAAACAGACTGATATCATGTGTTATGGTTGCATAAAGGAATCTTGAGTAGGACAAGGCCAAGAAAGTACAAAAACAGCCAGTGCCCTTTATCAAATTCTGGACTGGCTAATAAATCCTAAATTCCAGCATTATTGGGGCTTCTTTATTTCATGTCCACCTTGAAGTCAAAGTGGCCCGGGCGCACTCCCCCGCCCCTTCCCAGCCTGGAGTGTGGCGAATCGATTGTATCAGTGGAAGCAACACCGGTTTGTGCAAGATGACACTTTCTCCGAGTAAATCTGCAGAAAATCCTGGCAGTGGTGCACATACATGCAGTCAGGATGGAATGCGGGGGAAAGCGCCCGGGTTCTGCTGCCAGACTAAAGTAAGGTGGATTTAGTTGGGTTTATTGGGGCCATAAAGTGTTTGGTGGTGGGAAAGCCATTAGTCCATTTGGTTATTTTTAATAATCTGATACATAGTCAGACTTAGTGTTAAAAAAAATTTAAAAAACGGATAATGGAAACTCAACAAAGACAGAGCAAAGGCTGTACGATAGGTGTTGTATTATAACACTACAACCTGCAAAGAAACTCCTAGAAATTGAGGTAATAGGTTTCTAAACAATCTGGATAATGAGATCTAGCAAATCTGCTGCAGCTCCATAATAATCATGCAGTACTTGTTCTTAACTGAATTAGTTTTATAGCCACAAGTAACCCCAATAAACATATTGGCAAGTGGTCTTACCATACTGTCAGAGCAGCTGGACAATGGGCTGCCTGGCTCGGAGCTGCTCTCTCCAGGTAGGCCGTAAAAGCTCTCCACCTGCTCCCGCAGCAGTTCCTGCAGGCTCTCAATGTACTGGATGGCGTTGCGCAGGATCTCCACCTTGGGCAGGCGCTGGCTGGGGTTGGCCGAGGTGCAGCGCCTCAAAGCCTCAAAAGCATGGTTCACTTTCTTCAGCCGTCGGCGCTCCCGCATGGTGGCGGCCCGCCGGCGGTCCACAAAGCTGGATTTGCGTTTGCAGGCCTTGCAGGCCCACTGGAGGCAGTGTCCAGGCTGGTGAGGGGCACCGGGCACTCGGACGTGCTCGTCCTCCTCGGAGCCTGTGAGCTCCATGCTGGTGCCAAACTCCAGGCTGTCTGGAGAGGAAGCACAAGCTCTGTCGTAGTAGAGCTGGGATGGAGAGAAGACATCCATGGCTTGGTAGAGAAAAGGCGTCAGGATAGAAAGAAGGAGGATAAAGTTGCTGGGTGAAAGAGAGGAGACCTCTGAGTGATATGAGGGGTCTGTTGCCCCAGACCCCCCTTATATGCCCCGAGGCTAAAGCCCAGGGCCTACATTGGTCAGATCTAATTACCATGGCCCATTGGCCCAGCCAGAAGGCAGGCTGGAGTTTGTTCAGTTCCCTCCCTGCCTCATCCCTACCACCACTTCACCCCCCAGTACCCTGCAGAGTTTCCCACATCTGCACCTACTGGTGTTTTCCCACTCATCCCCATTTTCACGATGAACGCTGGGCATGCAGCTTTCCAAGGTGTTTCAAACTCCATCTGCCGCTTGGTCTGTTTTTTCCAAAGGGTCTTTTGGCTTTATTTGACTTAGCTAATCTGTAAGTAGCCCCATGTTGTACCTTACAGCTACACTTTGCTAACAAAACAACCTAAGGCTCGATTTGTTCGGCCAAAGTGTGCAGCAAAGCAGGGCGACCACTTCCAGCAGTATGCTGGCCAGTTGTTACCGTGGAGACCACAGCATTGCAGATGCAGCCCAGCTGCAAAGGAAGGTGTAACATTTGAAGCCCCAGCTAATTCACAAAACAGTGGCAAACCGTCTAAATGCCCAATGTCATCATTTAGGGTGCTGCAAGAGAGAGCTGACCCCTGTTTGCCAAAGCTCATTAAAACTAATGACACCGCTGTGTACCTCAGCTCCGTGGACCAAATTTTAACCATTAAAAGGTAATGACGCAGGTTAAGCACCACGTTACAGCACCCAACAGATGGCCATGACGGTGTAATCGTTTTTATTCAAGTGGACGACCAACAGCTTAACAGGCTTTAAACGCAGAGCTGTTATTGGTTGGAAATCTTAGCATCTCAGCTCAATGTTTGCACTTAGATTCTGCTTTTTAATTCAAACCTGATCATTCTGGTGTAATTATTATAAAATATAGCTGTAAATACGTCCACATTTTCACATTAAGTGGTAGATTCATTTTGTCTCATTAATTGTAAGACCTGTTTGTGACTTACTTCATCACAATACAACATGTGCCCACTTAGCACAACAATGATGTGCTTCTTATGTTGTCTTTAATAGAAGAAAATATAAAATTAAGCTGTTCTGTGATTTAACTTAACATTGTTTTAATATTGTGAAATACATAAAATCGAATCTTCTCATTAGTTTTAAAATTTATCGTAATTTCATAAAAGTAATGACAAGAAGACAGTTTCTCTTTAACGTCGAACACTTTTTCTTTTATTTGTTGAAAGATTCTGCTTAACTAGATATGGTCATTGTCAAACATACTGTTATTTACATAGTAGAGTAAATAAAAAGGTGTGTACACTTCTGAGCTCCTTGGCTTCTCCACTCTGTAGTTTTCAGTTAAAAAAAGCTTAAATAACTATCATTAGTTTGATCTTATATCGTAGGAGCATGAAGAAATTAAAAATTAAAACAGCAGAGAAAAGAATCCTTAGATGACTGAGTGAACCGGGGCTCACTAAAACTCTAATAATGTTGGCAATTATCAGGTTTCTAGTTGTTTTTTTTTGCAGAAAATAAACAGTTTATACTACAACAGATGTTGTAATGTTCTCCAAAATCAAAGATATGCTTTGCTTATTATTGGAATTCCTAACTTTAGCTTCCTTATGAAATCATTTAGCTGTGAATATCTGTGTGAGTTGTGTTGTGAACCTTGCTGTGTAATTCTTTTTCATATCTGCACTTAGACAAAGCAAAGGAAACTATGACCGGCCTTTCTCATGCCTGACCTTGCTGGGATTTGTGTGTTGTTGATGACACCATATAATTGTCATTAGTCTGTGAAGGCAGTGTTTTAAAAGTCAGAGCTGATGAAAGGTGGAATGCTATAACAGGGGGGTGAGGTGGGGGATCAAACCTGGAAGCTGAGCGCTCTGAGTTGCCCGAACTTTCCTTCAACATCTTGCCATGAGAAGCGCTGAGATTCTGCAGGGTTTGGCAGCACACTTCTCTCTGCTCACTGCCAAACAAATGGTGTTGCCACTCAAAATCTTATTTTGTCGGTTTTTTCATTTCTTTTGCTTCATGCTGAGTGGAAAATAATCCTGAGAGATATTTTATTGTGCCTTTCTTTGATATTCCACTCCACTTTTCAAAATGCATTAAGCTCCTTAATTCATAAATGTGCAGAAAAATAATATTTAAATGTAACAGCAGATTAATACAAATTTTAATAAAAAATTTTTTTTAATGTTTTTGTGCTGATTCTGAAACAAATATGCTGTGATAACGCCCAGCCATATTTTCATTCAGATCACGGAGTCTTTTGGAGGAAATGGGGTTATCAGACGTGGAGGAGGTGGGACATAAAAGATCACCCCCCGCCCCTCACTTAACTCTGCCTTTGACCCTTGAGAACAACAGAAAAGCAACCTTAGAGAGTTCCCAAGAGACCAGTCTGGGACAGAGATCACATCACTGGGCCAGTGCGCCAGTATGATCTCCCTCTCTGCATCCAAAAACTGCGCCATGTGCTGCGCCAATCAACCTCCGTGGCTCAATTAGGCAGGTTTTCTCATTGACGACGTCGTTCTCAGCCTCTAAAGCTGCCTTTGATCCTCTGAGAGGCCAAACAAGCTGCAGCAGGGCCGATGTCTTCTTCAGCTGTGGCCCCTCGGACAAACTCTGACTGCAGTTCAGGGGCTGCGAGTCCTGCGTGTTTTCTTAGGTGTGAGAGGTTCCCAGAGAACAGGTCTCGCCAAACGTTTTGGCACATTGTGAGAAATATCCGCATTGTATCCTTACGAGCTGTCAGCGGTACAATTACCCGAAGCGGTGCCGTTCAGGCTGACAATCTGTTCATTTTAGGTGAAAATTAAACGAAAGAGAAATTTAAGCCTAAATTTATTCATATCCCTGTCAGATTTAGGTACAAATATGCTAAATAAATGTTGTGGCGTTCAGATATTCAACAAAACACTTTGTTTCTGATAGAAAATACCAAAAATATTTTTATATACATTTTATTTTAAAAAATCTATTTATACCTTTTTAATATTCTATAAGAAATTATTATAAGCATTAGTAAAGTGGGTATGTGCAGCTTTTTACATCTTTCTGCTGGTATTTTTATGAGTAATATTTGGTTGTTGGGCTCCAGTATTTGGGACTGGATGGCATCCCTGCTATTACCCTAATCTGCAGCTTCTTCAGCAGATTCTCTATCAAATTCAAGTCATTACTAAGACAGGAGAATTTTAAAATGTAAAAAACTGAGCTAAACATATTAATATGAGTGTAATTCGTTGAGTTAAAGTCACTTTTTACAAGTGGAAAAAAATAATAATTAAAATTTCACATCAACAGTTCCAAATGTCTCTCTAAAAAGTCTTGGTGAGAGTCTGTAACATCCTCAAGCCGTTACTCAGCACACACAGATCTCTACAGAGGAAATGACCTTCAAATGTAAGCATTGTTTGAAGAAACTTCCTGTAAGCTGAAACCTGGAGTAACATTTCTTCATGTTTTACCTAGCTATTTTCTTTACCGAGTTGATGTTATTGCTTGGTCTTTTGTCCTTAAACCTGGTGAGCAGCTGTGGCTTTATCTGTCTGAGTCCCAAAGGTCGACGAGCATTGTGAGTCGTCTGCAGAGATCAGAGCGAGCCATCGTGCAACACAAGATCAAGCATCAAACCCTGTCCCCTTCTCTGTCACGTCAATACATGACAAACAGGACTGATTGGATTTCCAAGCCACTGGCGTTGAGCCACACATTTCATGTAAGCGCTTTATCATGTGATGAAGACTCGAGTGATGATGAATTAAGACCTAACGGCTAAAATAACTGTATTGACCCACTGGGGTTTGCACTCGTGCTTGGAGCCCAAGTTTCCATGTTCCCAACGTGTGATAGGGGAGGAGTGTGGAGGCACGCAGTGTTTGGAGGAGACTCGGATTACTGCAGTGGGATCAGGCCTTCTGGTGAACAAAGACAAGCACTCTGGCAGCGAATTGTTCCAGAGCAGTTTCGACTGTTTTTATGGACTTCTAATAGCCATGAATGCCGGTGTGAGGGCTAAGTTTTTTACTACTTGTGTTTGCTTGTCCTTATAAGCAACTAAATGATAAATACTGCCATGATGCAAATTGTAAAATGAACAAAGAATGTCTTTGGTTTTCAAAGATTTAAAAAAGTTTTTGTAAGACAAAACATCAATGGGGCAGGCGTCAGCATGCAGTTGAAATCTGAAAAAGAAAAACTGTGCAAACAACTTTCAACAGAGTAAGTGATTTATTGTTGGTCAGCTATGTGTATAAATAAAATGCAAAGTTTCAACAATCTGTTAAGCATTGGAAGCAAAATAAATACATTCATAATTCACGTCAATATAAAATATGTACAAATTTTTGTGCTCCTGGTTCAAGTGAGAAAAAGCCAAAATTATGCATCACAACCAGACAAATTAGAGCAAAACATTGGAAATTTTAAATAAAACAAAAAACTCTTCAGACTGTTTCAGTTTTCTGAGGGTTCAGCGGAAAAGATGAGTTTCTCATCATTTGTGATGCTGTCCACAATTGAGGACAGACGCAGGAGGCTGGAGGACGCAGAAGACTCACTGGTCACTGAAAGCAAAGAAAAGTGTGTTACTGTGTTTTAATCAAAAGACATATGAAACCAGGGTTAATATGCTTGCATGGTGTACAAAAAGTCATAAAATTAAGTAATCTTTAACTGCCAAGGCACTATGGCAGGAAAAATGTACAAAAATCCAACATTTGATTTGAATATAACTCTGTTATTTCAAGTTGGCATTACACTTAATGAAGATAACTGCTGCAAAGACTAGCTTCTTGGGGTTACATAATGTCCACAACAATAACTGATTGTTCAGCTTTTGCAAACATTTCCAATATTTGCGGAGGGTAGAGTAAATGTAGTAAAACATGCTCAATAACTTTAAATAAATGCAACAATGCATGGTGCACCAAAATGCATTTGCTTTCAAAAGGCAAAATGTCAACCAAAGCTTGTTTAACAGTGAAGTCAATCAATCAGTGTACACAAATTCTGCTTTAACATGGACCATTAACTTCTAATTAATTTGCACAATGGTTGAACAATTGATTTATATGTACTCTTTGTTTCTGCCTTTATCATGATCAACACTGGGAGTACTGCACATTGTGGGTCTAGTTGTGTAATTGTCCTGGATACATAACCTCTATTGATAGAATTATTTAGACAAGAAAAACTACAGTAAAAGTGGGCTTTTAGCTGTCATGTCCTATCCAAATTTAGACCAAAGACATTGAAAATGAGGCCCATAATACACATTTTGATGCAGACAATTTCATATTGTTTACTTAGAAAGCATCATTGTCATTTCTATATCTGTTTAATGAAATTTATATGAATTTATATAAGTAGAGCAGAGCAGGACATAGCTCTTCTTCCTTTTGGCCCATAAGCATTGATCTTTTGTAAGCAATGGGATTTCTGTGAATACATTATCAGAAATCTGTATCTATCTACAGCAAACTGAAAAATCTCAGGTATGTTAGAAGAAAAAGAGAGAAATTAACATACAGTACCAGAGGATGACTGAGAGCTAGAGTGGTTTACCAAATATCTGAGATGTTGAACAACTTAAAGTCATAAATGTCCTACCAATATGAGCCCATACTATAACAATGGAACATTGTTCATTGTCCTCAAAACTTAAAAATATAGAAAGTTAGGTATGGCAAAGTTTAAACGGTGTCACTTCTACCCTCATCTGCTCCTGTAAGAAATAACTTAGAGACAAAAAATCTTGGCAACATAACAAAACATCAGGTGCAGGTCCACAAATGTGATCCAAATCTAAGGAGGAGTAGGACCATTAAACACAATTTGAAAACAAAGACAATTCCGACTTTAATATCAGAAATCTGATTAATGCATCGATAATAAGTGTGAAGCAAGAAGGGGGAGAACTAACTTTCTGGAGGAACGTCAGATTTAAAGTGTGTTTTTTATGTGGCCAATGAAAGAATACAAAACGATGTAAAGAAAACATCTAAATGTCCAGATCGATATCTCCTGCAAATCCCACTGGCAGTCAATATTTTCAACTAGAAAAATTCAATTCATGGAAAAGGCAACAATGATGCAACTTTGCTAAACAATTTGTGTCACTCGCAAAAAGTGAAGAAGCATCATCTGTTCAATGATGAAACTATGAAAACTATTGACTATTGGGTTTGCATCAGCTCAGACTGCCTCACGACATTTCTGAATAAGATCTGCTTTTCTCTTTTGGCCTGCAGATGGTCACAGCGGTTAACTTTCCCAAGCCTGAAAGAGATGAGGACCTGCACATTGCCAGTTGTGGCAATACTTAGTTCATTAACTGCTAATTGCAAGAAATAGCTGACAGATGTACCTTCTCTCTGGTTCATTGCTGCATTGGAATGATCAGCAGAGGTCCGCCAGGTCTCAGAGGACTTCTTCCATTGATACTCATCGCTGGCAAGCTGCTGAAGCAAGACAGAAAGATTTTACTCATCCTACCCGTGAATAAATCTGGAATTCCTAAATGTTGGTGACAAGCTCAAATAAGTAAACAATACACAGTAACAAAACGGGCAAAAATCCATTTAAAGTTCAAGTACGGACTTTGATGTCATTTGAAAGTCATTTCATTCCCCCAGGCACAATTTGGAGCAGATTTAGAATATCAACTGGACGCTAGGAGGAATTTTCTCTGAGGCGAGTGAATCTGTAAAAGCTTACATTAAGCTCTTTGGTGTTCAAAGAAGTTCCGTTTTGAATTTTCTCTTGGTCATCCAGAGTCTGCAACAGGTCCTGTAGCCTTTCAATGTAACTTATGGCGCTGCGTAAAATCTCCACCTTGGGTAGTCTCTGGTTGGGATTGGCCACGGTCTTCTTTTTTAGCGCGTCGAATGCTTCGTTGATCTTCTTCAACCTTCTCCTCTCCCGGAGCGTGGCGGCCTTGCGTCTGTCTGTCGGTGCTGACTTTCTCTTGCAGATCTTGCAGGCCCACATGAGGCACTGGCCCTCGCAGTGTGACTGGAGACCCGGAGGGGCAAGCACATGCTCCTCTCCGCTGCTTTCCCCCCCTGTCTCCGACGGGACATTATCTTGGCCTGGGGACAACGGGCTGTCATTGCTGTTAGAGTACAGAGGAGAGACCCCTGTGATGTCTATGTGTTGTAATGATCCATGATCCGCTTCCTCCAAGTAACGCAAATCACTGAAAAGATAAGTGCTGGTCTCAAAAAGGTCCATCATATTGTTGCGTCCTTCTCTCCGTTTTGACAGTGGAACTCTGGCATTTAAATAGAGCAGTGGGGACACAGTCAACAGACTTATATATAGAATGTGAAACTCTATCCAACACTGGCTGCCACACTGCAACAAGCATATTAGTTTTGAATGGGTCTCTGCTGCACACTGACTTTGTGTTGGGAATAAATACATTGAGGCATTCAGAAGCTATTAAAGAGTCACCTCAAATTTCATGACAGGTGCTATAACTAAATACATCTGAACAAAATGGCTGCATTATAGTGTTATTTAATGTCTAAAGGGAAACACAAAATCTGTTTCACTTTTCGATTTTACTTTATAGGAGCAGCTAAGGTGTTGCCATGTAAAAAAAAATGGCTTAAATCATATCTTTCTTTGTATGACTTAATGGTATTTCCACTTTTTTTGCAATAACGCAATTAACTGGATGTTAAAAGCCAGCTCGACCACTTCAAAGTGATATAGATCAGGGATAAAGGGAGGGACAAGAGGAAGGAATGAACAATTAAAGTGTCCTTATGAGAAGGACAGAAAGCATAGGTTTCAGAAACTTGTAAAGCTGCTGTTCGTTTGTAAAATTCTATTAAAATCTAACAGAAGGCTGAGTCAAATTTTTATTTGCTTTGGTACCAATTTCTGATTCTTTTCAAACTGATTTTTAGCCACAACATTCTACTGAGACTTCTCCATTAAAGGCACAATGATCTTGTTATGGCTGCCCATGCAGGTTGAGTTGTTCTGCTCAACCTCGGTGTATCATTTTATACTGTGGGCCACAGAACAAAAGTTTTTTTTTTACTTTCATGATTATGTTATGTCTTTGAAAAGTGCTGAAATTATTAATTTATTCACAGGATACTGGCCAAACATGCCTGACTTTCAACATCTTTGTTAAGGTTATATTTGGAAACCAAAGGGCTGGCTGACATGAAGGGAAAAATGTAAAGAATTACCTCTGATGTCAAAGACAAAGATATAAATGGATACAGTCCACTTCCATTGGTTTTCATCTTCTGTCATAATGTAGTAAGGGAAGGACCTAAATGCAGACATTGACAGTGTCTAAAAACAGAGTTCTTTAACAGTGAACAATATGGAGAAATTACAGGGCAGATATGGAAAAGCTGTACCAGAAGGAAAGCAGTAAAAGAGAGGGGGAAGTCTAATTATCTCAAAGAGAGCTGAATTTAAACTAACACAGATCTAAGAGGGAAAAAAACGCACATAGAACAGAACACAAGAACAAACCAAAAACTAAACACAAAGGAATAAACTAATATGACAATACCTTTCTAACAATAAAGGCATCTTGCCAAAAGTGGCAAGATTTATTGAATATAAAAGAACAACGAGGAAATGATCAAAACACAAATGAAAACCAAAAAATCCACAAGGATTTTTAAACTTTCTATTTTGAGTTGTTTATCTTTGGTACACCTGGTATTTTTCCAAGGTTCCAAAAATGGATTTTTAACTACAGAAATACAATTTCAATCAGTGAAGCATATTTTTTCTATTTCTTTAAATGTAGATAACTGTGTTTCAAGCACAGTTAAGATAATTTATTATTGTGCCTAAAACAAAATTGTTATTTCATATGATTAAAAATTTGTCAAACAGATTGTTAACATCCAGGAATTACAGCATTTAATCATGGCATCATTCTTACTACTTATTAGGAAGCACTTTGTCAAATTCTGAGACCCAGTACATTTCAGGATGGTATAAGAATCTTTGGCAAACTTAGAAATTTTAATTTCTGCTACTAAATGTTTTCCCTTGGAAAAAAGACAGTGCATTTCTTCTTTGGTGCTTTTCAACTAATAAGAAATGAATTTCCAACCAACTTCCTGGTAAATATAGACAGGAATGTGCAGTGTCAAAACAGCTTTGCGAAATGTGTGCATAGGACATTAAAAATAGAAACTTGCCTCATTCATTTTAGATCAGAGAAAAACATAAAAGCATCCGAGAAGGTGATGTATTGCCTGTGGCATATTTGTTGCAACCTTAAAGGGCTACAATTGGAAACTTCACAGGCAGGAATTTGAGGGATTCCTGCTTCTATGCAGCTGCATGACCTTGTGCATTGAAATAAAACAAGATCAGGCAACAGCTTTTGAGAGAAGAGCCTATTTAAGTGGACTGAGAGCCTCAAACATGGGTTCCCCAAATGTTAAAAATTCTTTAATGTGAGATTGGGACTCTGAGCAGTCCCAATCACATCTAATTTTGGTTGTTGTAGTAACTTGTGGTTTTGTCAGCAAGTGTTGACAAATTGCCCATCAACTTGAACATAACGTGTCCGCTTTATAGGTAAAACTTTATAGGTAGAACTCCTCTTTTCTACTGTAAAGAGGAGTTCCACAGGGTTCATTAGGATCCCTGCACTTCACTCTCTGTGTCATTCTCTGTAAATTTCAAAAGTGCTCATTCCCCTTTTAAAAGATATCATTCCACTGAATAACAGAAAACCAGTAATCATTATTCAAAGTTATCAATTATGAATTATGCAAATATTTTTGTGCTTTTGAATCTATTTACCTAAGAAATTTTTTTGACATGTTTTGAGACAAATGTTAGAGTAACAATCCGGCAAGGTCTTATTATTCCCATATTCTGGGGAACCTGCACTGCCAGTTGTGGGAATTGGTTGCTTTGACTAAACATATATTTCTTCAAGGACATTTTGAAGCAACCTTGGTAGAGAAATTAATGTCAGTTAATGTTCGCCCCAATAAACCTCACAACACTGGATCATATTTAAATGCAAATGATACAATTAATCAACAACAACATATTAGAAGTAAGTTAATTATATTCTATTTGTTCCTAGGGTTTTTTTTGTTGTGTGTTAAGAATTTTAACCTCATTGAGACATTTCACCTGGATAAAAAAAAATATCTACACACAAAAAGTTGAAATTGTCTTATTTTTACACAGTTACTGATAGTGCACACATTTTACATACAGATATAATTGTTTGAAATCTCTGCACTTGCTCAAAAAGTATTGAATGTTTTGGAATGTACACTACATCATAAAAGGTAAATGTAATGGATATTTTTTAGGCATGAATTATTCAGAAGTGCATACATTTTTGTGAAGCATTTTATGTTATGAGCTTGCCAAGCAACATAAGACAGTTCTCTTGAGAGAGTATTTTAAGTCTCTGTCTTGTCAAAATGAACTATTACCTTCTATGCTGCTGTAAACAACAACTGCTGGCACAGCTTCTTATTCAGTTTCCTATTAAAAAAATACACTTGCATGTAATTAAGATGACAATGAAGGAGTGATGATGAATAAAGTGGGTTGCAAATAGAAAATGGTTTCAAATTAAGTTTCATGTGAGATCAAAATCGACCTTTATCATCCTGTGGCAAACTTAACACATTCTTGAGATTAATAGAGTCTTGTCCCTGCTGTGCAACGACTGTGTATTCTCTCCCCAGGGCTACCCTGTGCATCCTGAGCCTGATCATAAATTTACCGTCAGTGCCAAGGGGTTGACGCTTCAGCTGTCAGGAAGAATCATGGCGTTATCTGGGGAAGAAACTCAAACTGGAGGATCCGGCTTCTTTTGGAAAAAGGAGTCAGAGAGGAGAGCAGAAAGTGTAAATCAGTCTGGAGTTCAGTGAGCCACAAAGCTGGCACCTCTACATTACAGCTAACGGGCAAAATCTAATACAGTGGAGTCGAGTCAGTATCTGTATCTAAAATGTCTACATGAAACATGGTGTTTATGCTTATCCAAAGTAAATTAAATTGTTTCTCTAAAAAAAGCATAAAACACAGGACAGAAAGATGAATGTTTCTAAAGCTTTTGCAAAGAAAAAAATTGGCAAAGTTTTAGAAAGCTATCCTGGTTCTGTCCAAGGATAAAGACATTTGCTTACTGGCACATCTCTGTTTCTCAAATTAACAGGTGCACCGGAAGACACTTTTCATGGGGGCTTTACCTAAACAATCTGCAAAACCCATTGTTGCAACAGGAGCTTCCCATTCCTACAGATCCAGCGAGTGCAGGAACTTTAGTCATGGCAGCTATTAATCTTCTGCATTAACGCAGCATCAGCAGCAACTAATAAACAAAAACTACTGAACAATAAGAGCAAATTTGTAATTATCTGGCTGAATAGTTTCACAGAGACTGTATTCCCAGTTGCATCCTGCATAAATTAGCATAATTACCTAAAGGCAGTTCTAAATAACAGAACAAGTTTTAAAGTCTTTGGTGCGGCTTGTTTGGTTTTAACTATGAAGTGGTTATTTTTTCCAATAACCAGACGTCACCACATTTTAGAATCTCTCGAGTTATAGTCTACTAAATTTTTCCACTCGTGTTTTAAAGTTTAATTTAGGAATATTTGAATCCAGCACCCTCAAATCCCCCAACCTTCTACTTCTGCAGAAAAACAACATTTTCTTGCAACAATGGTGACAACTCTTTTGGAGTATGTGACTAAGTTTAATATCAAATCATTCCATTCTAATAGAAGTTGCATGTCTAGAGGTTGTTTGACTGGAAGGTGAAAAGAGGAATTGAAAAAAAATCTATATGTGAACTTGGATTTCCTAAGAAGAAGCCACACAAATTGTATGCATGTTGGTGATTTCTTTTTATAATTCAGTTATCTGGAAAAAAAAATAAATTATTTGGTCATAGAAGGTCGTTAGTCTGCTAATATTTGGGCAGGTTAAAGCAATCTGACAACATGACAGTTGTTTTCCGCAAAAATTACCTTGTTCAGGGTCAAAGGGGGCTGTTGAGGCCTTTCCCAGCTGTCATGGTGCTACAGCTGTCATCGGACTGTTGGACAGGTCGAAGGTCCATCACAGGGCTTGTATGACACGGACAGAGAAATTCAAGATTGAACTTAAGTTAACAATTTCCTTCCATAACAAAAAGCAAAGCAACCGCTATTATATAAATGGTTTTAAATCCTGCATCTGCTGGATACTTCAGATTGGCTTAGGATTTTATTCTTTACTGAATTAAATTGTGTATTTTTATTTTTTTTTATTCTGGTTGTATTAAAATATAAAGAATTTGACTGGATTACATGTAAGTGGATTTAAATTGGACTTGATTGCATCTTTGTTTGTTGTCCTGAAACTGTTGTTGTTGAAGGAGATCCTGCATTCAAATCACATCCAGGATATGAAGATGCATTGAGATTACATTTTCTTGTTCTTTTCTACTGTTGCCAACTTAATGCTCAGTGTGAACAGATGGAGTTCCTAAGGTTAATCATTTTTTTTTAGCACTTAGCATTAAAAACTGAATTCGACATCAGAAACCAATTTTAATCTCTGCATCTGAATCTATATGATTGATCTGACTAATTTGATTATGCATTTCAGAATTGCATCTGTTCATCTTGCGAAGCGCTGTAAGATTACATCTGTTGCGAATGCTGGTATATAAATAAACTGAATTAAAATGGAATAAAAACACTGAACACGCATTTAATAAAGACTGAAACAGGATGTACAACTTACATGACACTGACCAGAATTCCTGACCTCTACAATGTAAAATATCTCACTTAACCTAAAATATTAAGTGAGATATTTAAGTTACATTCTCAGAATATTTTGCAAGAGTCTGTTGAAAATTCCACAATTTTGCCACAATGAGCAAATTATATTAGTATTTGCCAGCTATTTGCCAGGGTTCCTTTATTAACTCTCTTTAGCACTTCTCAACAGTTCATGCAAAACCTCCAAGCCTATCATGTTCTCCAGCATCTTATGCTCTGTATGCACATGTCACGTCCATGTGATTTTTCTCCCTCACAGGGGTGTTAGAAGCAGGATCCAGTTAGGGCTGCTGCTGACATGGGGGTCACAGAAAGAACTGATAATTAACATGAACTGTAGGACCACCTCAAGCAGACTCTTCTTCTCCCCCCAGCCTTCGCCCTGTTCTCCCACCTCACTTTCTACCATTTCAAACACCTCCTCCACCCACCCGTCCACCCACTCCCCCCTCCATGTTCTAACAGCATGTCCTGTCTCAGACAGGCTCGCTGGGCTGCTGGAGAGGAAACACTGAGCACCGTGACGGACACACAGCATATAACCCAGCTCCACACCTGGGATATGAATTAGCCAATCAGGGGTTAAGTACTCTGGTCATGGGCCTGATGACAATACTTCACCTGAGATCACACCCTTACGACCTGCGGGGTCACCGGACCTCGGACTCAGGCTGTGAGGAGAGGCCTGCAGAAAGCGGATCATGTCTCAATACATTTATGAATCATAGAAAAAAGGTGGTTTTAAAACAGAATGTAAGAAAATTAGGTTTTTCTTTTTTTCCTTTTTTTCTTAGCCTTTAGGATGCAAAATTAATAAGCAAACCATAGAAATTTTTATCAGTAATTTTCCTTCTTTCCTCTGTTTTTATGTGTGTAAACATGCACAGCTTCTAAACTAGACATAGCAGTTTATGAATTTTGTGAACAATTATTTAATAACTGTACAATTTTTACATTTTCAGAATTTTTCACTCCTTGTGAAGGAATTGATTTTATAATATTAACCAGATGTTCCCTTTTTATGGCTGTGTGAAGCCTCTGGTTTGTGACACATCCGATGGGTTCTTTGTTTCTCGCAACAAGGCTAAAAACCATGTGTTGAAATTTAAAGTGGGGTTGCAGGTGTTGTTTTCAGGCTCACTTTCTGACTTAGTGATTTTTACTTTTACATACAAACTATGTGGTCTTTCATGCACAGTAAATCCAAAAACACAATGTACTTTTGCTGAAAAAACTGGGTTTTTAACAGAATCAGTCTCATGTTAGCTGAAAGTTTTTAAATGGAAGCTAGATTTTCTTGAAAAAGCCTTCAAGAAAAAGGCTTTTTCTTTCACATTACCATCACAAACTTGATGTACTTTATTGGGATTTCATGTAATCAACAATGGTTAATGGGAAATAAAAACATAATGTACTTTTTTTAATCTCATGTACTCTGACACCCCTAAATAGTAATAATTCCAGTTCAACCTCATCTCATTAGTAAATGTTGTCCAAGTTTGTCGATATAAATCCAGGTGTTTTGTGAGGAATTTTTTGGGGTAACAATATTTAAACAGCCAAATTGATAAAAATTTACCACAATAGATTTGCAGTGTTACTGCAGAAAAAGGTGGTTCTACAAGCAATTCACAACTACATACACTTTTCAGATTTTTATTTGTACAAATTGTTGATCATTTACCTTCATCTTCACAATTTAAAAAATGCATACCTTGCACTAGAGTGTAACAAGAATTCAGGTAAAATATGTTGAATTTTGCATTTGTAATGTGACAAAATGTAGTAGAGTGTTGGAAATACCTTTGCAAAGCACTGTAAACACAGAGATAATGTTGAGGTATAATAGATGTTTATAATCTCCAGCCTTTTACTAATAAACTAAATGCACGACATGCTTTGATTTTCTCAAAAATGTTGAATACCTTGCTCTGTGTAGTTCAGCGGTGGGGTATCAACAAAAATGATCCCCAGTTTCTGTTCATTAATCATTCTGCCACAGAGCTCAACTACTTAACCTATAGCCCTCCTTTTACAGACAGCAGCCTGAAATTATGTGGCAGGAAATGAGAGATTTGATAATATCATGAACTGGATATGCCATTTCCTTCAGCAGAGAAGGTTATCAGTTATGTTTTTAAAAAGCTTTAAAACCCTTTGGGCTCCTGGTGCATTTTTGGGCTTTGCCTGAATATGAGGATTTCGTTATCAGCTTCAGACCACTTTGGTGGAGACTTAGAAATGCACCGAGAGTTTACTTTTTTTCCATACACTATCTGAAACCTCCCTATTTCTGTGCAACACCTGCTTATTGTGACAGTCGTTCTGCATGGAGGAGAGACAGACAAGGCTAAACTCTTGAGCAAACAATGACTCCTCATTTTAGGGCAGCAGGAACTAGGAGACAGTATCACAGGTCTCACTGCCTGCGTGATACCATCTTCTAATCTGTTCTGGCTTGGCTTACTCGAACTCACAGTCCAGACTCTATGGTGGTCAAACAAATCAGAGAGAAACTGTCTCTGGAGCTAAGCTAACAGACGGCTCCTCTCACTCGTGCCCTGAGCTGTATGGTTTAGACCGAAGGCTTGGGTTTCAAAGGCTAAAGAGGAGGAGGTGGGGGACTGATGGCATCTGCCTTCTCTCTGTCGGATGGAGCAAGGATTCTGTTCAAAGGCACAGCGGCTCAAGTGCATCAATTAGCAAGGGAAAGAGCTCACTAACTTCCCCAATCACTGGCAAACTCTGCGTGACCTCAGACCATTACATTATGAGACATGATGATTGTGTTGCATGCTGGTCAGGCAATGTCAATAGCCCTCTTGCAAATGGCCCGGTAGTGATGGAGTGGCTTAAAGGGTTGTTCCTGCAAATGGACATAAAGAATAATAATAACCATATTTGGTTTTTTGAAGCCACTCTTAAGAGGTTGGCAGATTTTTCCAGCTGTTAGCATTTCTGTCCCGCCGTTGCTTCAGTTGTAATAAACACCGAGAGTGACCCTTTGCAGCTTATCACCTGACATCCAATGGTAATTTAGTTTGGAGTGATCTGAAGGCCACTCCTGATTGATTCTGTCCTCATTCGGAAGAGTGATGGATTACCCTCTTGCCACTCGGTCAGTTTGGTGTTGTACTCCTGCGCCCACCAGACAAAGCCACTGATGGGGACTTAGAGGGGCCACTGGCCTTGACCCAGCAACAGACGATAGTAGATCTTTTGTCTAGCCCAGTGAGGTGAGGCATTGACCCCAGTGCTCTTAGTGCGTCTGGCCCTCTATCCATCTTATATTAATGCACTTTTTCAAAAGTTAAATATCATGAGAGGCATTTGCTATAAGATACATGCACAAAAACTTTGGAAGCCGAATCTAAATCAAAAGAAAAGCATGCCTTTGATGTTGCAGCCTGTAAATGATATGATGAAGCGACATTATCAAGAGCATCACGCTGCCTTTGGGAGTCAAGGATGTCGCCAGCGATAATACAAAATGAATCCGGTCATCAGCAAGTGTGACTGCAACCATGGCAACCCCCATGACAATGATCCACCAATATTATTTTTTCCTGAAGCGACTGAGCCTAGAACAAAGCGAGTTTTGTTACATTGAAAAAAGACTACAAAAACAAGAGGAGACCTTTGCTTTTAGGGGGAGAAAGTACCCAACTCCAGGAGAAACTAACTGGATATTGATAAATGTCAGTGTTGATGAGCGAGAAGAGTAGGATTGCTGCGCTGTAGAATTGGTTTTTTGGGGGTATATCATTAAAACAACAGATGAGGCCACAGAAAGTGCTGAGTGGAAGTGATAATATGATAGCCATGAAGCCTTGTGGGGTTAGGTTTAGAAAATTCAGAATCACTCCCTATATAATGAATTGCTAAAGGCTGGTTCTGTTATGGACATGTTATAAACTCGAGTATTACCATATTTGAAATTGGTGGCACATAAGGTTTGAGGCATTGGTGAAGCAGACAATGAAAACATTGTTTAGCTTAATGATGGAACGCTGTTTTTTTTAGGCTTTTCAGAGTAAAAGACAAAGAACTGTTGGTTCCAGTTCGGTTTCACTCTGAATGGATTTACACCTCTGGATGTTAGATAAGGTCTAGGATGTTTTTACACACTTTATGCCACATGATTACCATCAGAATGTCAAGTCTTCAAGTCATTCTCAATGTGCTTCACCCATATCTTCTGTAGCACATTATATTGGACTGGATCATAAATCAAAAACGAATAAAAAATTTAAACTACCAGATTGATTTGATCTGAAAACCCTTGAAATGGACTCTTCCCTTGTTACTCAAGTATTGACCCTTTGCAGGTGACGTCACTCTCTTCGAAACCCCGCCCGTTCCGCCATGACAGAAGTCAAAACAACCTATACGCTAATGCAAAACCAGTAAAAAAAAACGCACATGTGGTTGCCTAATATCGCTTTTATTTACTTTAATTTGCAGGAAAAAAATGGTCACAGGGTGCTGCGCGGTCGACTGCACAAACAAACAACGGTGAAAACCAAACTTTTATTATAAAACCCGAGGAAAGATTCGGCGGCGCTGGATAAAGACTGTCAGCCCTCGGTGTAACCGCGGATTTGCAACGAACACTTTTTACAAGGTAAGAAGATTAACGTTCATTTAATTTATAAGTATGTAAGATTAGAAAAATATCAAATATTGCATTATGGCGAAGGTACGCGTCTAACTGTCAGTAACCATGGAAACAGTGCTCCACCGTCATGTAGCCTAGCATGTACGGGAAAAAAAGTGGTTAGCTTCTCGTCTTTTGTACGTTTTTAAGGCTGGTCCGGTTTAAGGGGAGACGCCGTTTATGACAGTGATATTAATCACGTAGTGTGAATTCAGGCAAATTCGGTAATTTTATCAACACGTCAGGAGGGATGAAGTACGGTTCGGTTTGTGAGCTAGCTGTTTCAAGCTTCTGTCTATGAGCCCCAAACAGGTGTGTTACGCTCAAAGACAAATTAGCTTCCCTTGAACAAGAAGATGCCATGAATAAACTGGCAAAACCAATTTTGGAAAGTTCTGTTCAATACTCCCGATCCGCATTTCCAACTTCCATCATGGCGCTTCAAATTATTAAGTGACGTAGTTGCAAATTGGGTCAATATTGTGAGTACATGAGCAAAACGTCTGTGAAGATGGAGAAATTTATTAAAATATTGAACTTAAAAGATTAATGCATGTTATGGACCAAGGAAGCAAACAGACAGGGCAACACAAGGAAACAGTTACAACAATAAAAATACAGGCGCATAAATATCGAGGATTGTGATTCCTGACAATGAGAAGGTGGTTGATTATTTATTATTTAACTCCAGGAGCTGAGCAAAAACTCAGGGAAACAACAAATTAGGGTTAAAGTAGATAATTTAACAAGTAAATTAAAGTACAACTACTTATTTACTAACACAATGGATAATAAATTATGACATTGAGCACCAGAAGTTACTGGTCTAAGTCTGTTTACATTCAGACCACACAGTAAATCATCAAAATGCATTTTCATCCAGTTATTTTTTTTGTTTGTATGTCTGTTCTAGCAAGATCTTTTTCTTTTGTATTATTTAACTTGAATAAAATGCTTCTTGCAAATGTATGAATATTACCAGCAGAATTTTAACATATTTAAAAATATGGGTTCTGGATATCTATGTCAAATAAACCCAAATCTTTGACCTGGTTATTTACGATCCTTTGACCTTGTGTGAAAGCAGCAAATAAAATGGGATTTAAAATTGATCCTTAGAATGTGGGCCATCCGTACGTGTGTGGCCCCGTAAGAAAATCCAGAGATTCTCACTTTTGACACTCGCATGAATTATTCCCAACAGGTTTTGTATCCCCATCCAAAACCTTTTTGACTTTTTGGACTAACGTTACAATCAAAACAAAGAAGAAATTTATTGACTATTGACAGTTCTGCATCTGCAGGAGATCGACTCAAGCACATGCAGAGTTTTGTCGAAGCGCATGTGCATCATCCTAGTTATAGAAACACAGCAGTGAATTGAACATTTTATTTCAGGAGGTGCATCTTTGTGGCTGCATGCAGATCTGGAGCAAAATGCAACAAAAAGACACACACACATACACACACAAGTGGTCAGAATTTGAAGAGCGTGCCCAATGTCATGCATTTCACTGGGCTTGAAGATCATCACCACCTGTTTTATACTATAAAACATCTTGTATTACTGTTGTGGAAGTTATTGGAGATTGAATTTCATTGTGTGTTTAAAAGTGATGCAGGTGCATACAGGAAAATGGTCAGACGGATGTAGTATTATTGATAGAACGGCGGCGGTGTAAGCTTTATTCATTTCATGGTCTTATTGTAGGAAGTATTCAAGGAGGGATGTTTCACAGTAAACGAAGCCCAACAAATGAAATAATGACTCCAGAAAGTGTCTTTTACTAAAAGAAGCTCATCTGCTCTGAATGCAAACCGAACATCAGATGCTGTGAGAAAAAGATTTTTTTTCAGAGAAAGCCCTTGGCTGAGGTTTTAGTGGATCGTTGCTCTTAATGACTTAATCCAAGTTCAGTCTCAATGGTCTGAGCTCTTTGTATGTGCATATGAGACTGTGTAATCCTCACAGTGAGATGGGAGCCCAGAGCTGACCTCACTGTTTGGTTTCACAGGGTCTCCGGGGGCCAGGGGAGGTTCTGGGGCTGCTTTTTGCTGCAGAGCAGTCTGAAACACTGACATGCAGGCCAGGGTCCACGGGGACCGCCAGTCCCCAGATCTTGTTACCGCTGGGTTAGTCACGCTCTGTGAGATTTATGTGTGGAACAGTAGTGAGGGTTTGGGTTGCACAATACCACCAAAGTGTCGCGATGCTAATCCTCGGCAGAACTGAACTTCCAATGCCAAAGATGTGTGTGTAATAGTTCAGAAAAAAAAATATCAACTTCAACTGAGTTTACTTATTAGCTTCATTCATTACTGCTCTTCAACACAATTCCTCTTGGATTGTATCACTAATGCAAGAAATGTAGAGTTTGATTACATTCACTGTTCCTAAATTGACTTTTTTCCCCATTGCTTCAAACTGTCTCCATTCGATAAGAAACATATTTCCCTAAAGTTCCTTAAAAGTTTAGGAAGGTAAGTGTGAAATTCTTGTCTTCACACAGTTCACAAAATTGGAATCGTCATATTTTCTAAATACCAGATATTTCTGATAAGAATAATTTCACAATGAGGGAAAAATTGCAGTTTTCTGCAAGCAAGATTATACCTACCAAATCTACTAAAATGTATAAAACTTTAAATATTGACTACGGTACTGTAATTATTAGATTTTTTTTTTACAAATGTGTTCAATACTCTAATGGCAAAACACTCCACTCTCAGTTATTGAGCACTAGAGTGACATGTAAGAAATAATGTAATTAGGATAAAAAGATGCCTTTATGTTTTAAATTTTTTAAAAATAATGCTGATCTATAGCTGATATCATAGTGAAATGTTTGGTCAACAATTTCCTCTTAATTTTCTAAAGGTAGAAAATTATGCTATTGATATTAAACCAGTGATTTAATATCACTGTTACTCTTATGGTGGATTGATTTTGGTAGGTGTTACATAGAATGCAGTTATGGTTAATGTTTTCTATAGTTTCTATCTTTGTTTTAGTTACATAGATGGTACACCAGGCCCAGTTCTTCTTTCTTAAACAGAATTATCTACTGTATTACTGCCATTTATTTTGTGCATTCTGTTTGTGTGATAGAACATAACCTGTGTGATTCTGTGCTTTTGGTGCTATTTTTTTTAACCCTGTTTTGTTCTTGTTTTGCTAATTTGTACATTACGAAAACTACAACAAAACACCTCTATAACACCTTAAATGTGTTTTTGGTGTGAACAGCTTTTAATTTTCAGCTCATCTTTATTTTAGTTCTTCACAACTTGACAGCCTCCCGTCAAGCTGTTTTGGACATAGATGAATTCTCTGTTTGTGATTTTAAAAATTTTGCAAGATTCCACCCGCTTCACCTTGTTTGTTACGCTGTCATGCCACTAAATCTATGATACTATTTGTATATTCATCCCAATATCTACACAACTTCTGAATGTGGCTGACTTTTACATGACTGTTTTATGGAAAGCCCATCTTGCTGGCCATGTTTTTCCTTTAGATGGCTATAAAACAACTTCTAGGCTGATTAGTAAACTGTAGCAAGGTAAGAAGAGTTTTGGTGCAAACATATGAAGAATTGTACTGAGCAGATGTTAGAGATCTAAAATGGTATTTTGGTTCATTCTCCTTCCAGACATCCAACACAATTCTTATGTATTCAAATTACGTGTAATTAAACAGTTGAGTCTTTATTGCAGATTTTAGCAACAGTCCAACAATAACAAAAAACTTAACTTAAGTTTATGTGAAGACCACACAGCAAGACAAATGGATCTGTGGTGGTCGTTTTTAAAGATAGCACTTGTCCTGGCTGACATTTGGACAGGCCACTAGTTAATGTGTTGTTTCACACTGTTTAGCCTTGATAGGGTGGGCTCGTGGTGTGGATGGAGCCAAGCAGGACCACCTCCCTGGTGACTGACCCTGGCTGCTTGGGGCAGGCGAACAGGTGGGACAGGACCCCCCAATACTCAGTCCTGGACCCCCAGTTGGGAGAAGATACTCGTCGTTCCTGATGTGTATTTTCAGGTAAATGTTTTTTGATGCATTTAGTTAATTTTGGCCCACAAACCATTAACTTAGATGCATAGTATCTGCAGAAAGAAGTATCAGACGGCAAATATTGACTAAACAAAAGCTGAGTTATAACATCTCAATCTTAATGTGGGAGGTTTTAGCAGCCCTATGCTACATTGCAGAGACATAAGGACTGCACCCCCCTAATACACACACACACACACACACACCAACACGCCCACACACCTCCACACCCTCCTGCATGAATGCAGACCACAAACAAGCAGCATAAACAATGCTGTGAGCGTTCCTTGTGTTTTATCTCCTCACCACCCACAGTTTACACCAGTAGGGAGCTGAAACTTTGCGCTGCCCTGGGTTCATCTCTGACTCCCCTAACTAATCACCATGCCCAATCCTATCACAGAGCAGCGCTCCACTCATTAAGGCTTAACCACCCTCTTGCCAGTCAGATTACCCAAACAAAACTGTAGCTTTAAACTTCTTTTAGACAGTATTTCAGTTTCCCACAAACCAGATTCTGCTGTAAGCTGTAAAAAAAAAATGGCAGCTTAATCTCTATGTTTGCCACTTTGGGGGATTTTAGATGTTATTTTATAAGAGCAGCACCGATGACAGAGAGCCTTTTGCTCATTTGGACATTCTTTGTGAGTGACTTCCTTTAGGGGTCGTGTTTGAGTTCTGAGTCATTTCTTCACGGCTCTCAAATGAAAGAAAATAAGGATGATGAACAGTAGAGAGGAATTGTCTCATCTCAAACTGGTGATTCCCCTTATTTTCCCTCTGCTCTGCTGTCTAGCACTGACCTGCTTACTCATGCGGTACCTCCTAGCAAAACAGAGCATTCCCATATTCATAGCGTAGAATTTAATAATTAACAACATGCTGTTTCCAGAGCAGATCTTGTTGCTCCACCTACTCTTACTGTTCCGGATTGAGGAAGATGAAAGGCGACGGCAGCGGTTGTTGGTTGTGTCTGTCGGACATGTTTTTCTTGATTCCTCCTCTCCATGTGGTCCCCACAGACCTGCTTTCACAAACAGCCTCCTGGCTCAGGGGAGCGGAAGCGATTTGAATAAGAAAAGAGGCTCGACTTGGTAGCAGAGTTGGTAGATGTTACAGCAGAGATCTCCCCAGGAGCATTCAAAGCTTACGGCATGTGTACAAATCCCAACAACATGAAATCAGTTGATGTATTAAAATATGCTTACTTAGTCCCACCAGAAGCATAATGCACTCAGACTGACACACCAATACAAACAGAAAACCTTTCCTTCTCAGGGAAGTACTAAGTTTTTTGTTGTTTTTTTGTTGCTATGATTAACTTTAAGTTTAAAGTTTTATTTAAATAAGTCATTGATTTTCTTAGGTGGGGTTTTCATTTATATTTTTTAAGTAGTTAGAGCTTCTTATCAGACGTGAAATTAGTTGGCCAGATCTCTAAGATGTAAATCATGTCAACTGGTTCACCTTCTTTCATGTTCTCTGCTTCAAGGTTATATCAGTTCAAAAAACACAGCGGAAAGTGTACCGTAATAACTGAAGTAACATAAAAATCAACTATACAGTGCTTTCTGACACTGATATTCATACGGAAACCAGTTCAGTTTTAGCTGAAGGAAATGTGATAAGAGAGGAGATTCTACATGATAGTAACTATTGCAGCATTAAATTCAATATAAAAAGTATTGAACCAATATAGTGGTAATATTGAACCAATATAATTTAATAATTCAGAGTTACATTCCTCAGAAAAATATACCAATATGTGAATCCACAAACTGCAAACTTTTGAGTTTAGATAGATGATTGCTTTGGACTTAACTGTGCTGTAATTAGATGTGTGATCTGGATCTATTCTTTATCCAAGCATTTGAGAGACAGCTCATCTAGGTAAGATGCTGACTGCACACAATCTCACTATATAGACTTAAAAATACTAACATTTCAGTACTATTAATATAATTTTATTTTTAAAAATTCTCATATAACAAACCTATACTAATTTTTACAATAAATCTCTTATTTGTGTACTTATTTTTGATATCCTAAAACAGACTAAGCTAGAATGCTCTGAGAAGGCTTGATCAAGCTAAAATTGCTAATTTTCACTGTTTAAAATAACTTTAAGACCTAGTGGACCTAGAGTATTGTAGAATAAATCACTGGAGAATGAATATCATTTTCTCTATTAAAAGAGAAAGAAGCAAGATTTTAGACCGATTGCTTGTCACTGCTGTCAGAAAAGTTACATACTAAACTTTCTGACAGCCTAGAAGAGATAGAGCATGACAGTGAAGAGCTGTCAAGATCTGGGAAGTAATAAAAAATGGGGTTTTTTTGGATGCATCTATGTTAGCGGTTAGATGGTGAAAGAATTTATGGTATAAGTTGTATTATTTCCTTACATAAGTTGCTTTATTGTGAAGTAAAGTTCATAACTGATAAATAAGACACATTTGTGTAAAACAGTTATGTATTTACTTCTAAAAAATAGAAGTGGTTCCTGTAGAGCAAAAGAACACACAAAACCCATCTGGACATATTCCGTATATGCTTTATTATTTAAATATGAAGCCAGCTTAAGTAACAAAGTTTTCTGCTTCTGGATTATTTGCTGTTGTTAATGTATCTAATTTACTTTATTTTATTTATTATAGCTATCCTTGGCTTGGACGAAAATAAGTCAATAAAACTTATGCTAATTAGTCAAAAAATCAATCCATTCACAACCACAGAAACAATGTAAATGTATAACTGTCTATTGTGTAATGATGCAATGACTGCCTGTAATTTCATGCAAAGAAGTACAGATACAGTTCTCTTTCTTTGCACACCAGCCAGATGCATTTTTTTCCTCTCTCCTTCAGGCATTTATTTGCTGCTGCTTGTTGCTTGTTTCCAGTCTGGCACCATCCCATCATCCACCTCTAGGCTCTCAAAGGAAATTCACTTTCCTCATGAGTCCCAGTTTCTAAATGAAAGCATAACAGCAAGTAGTGATGAGCTCAGAGCATAGTTGCCAAATTCCAATTATAATTTGTAATAAAGTGTGAGCTGTCTGACTTACGTGAATCACTCGCAGGCCTACGGCTGTTACTGGCATGCATGAAATCCAAACCACTGATCCCTTCATAACTCATTTCCTACTCGTTTACAGTTTCACTGATTCTACTTTGGATTATATGTAATCTATGTTTATATTTAACCTTATATTTACATAAATACTTCCAGGTTTAATTTAATAATTATAGAAAGTCAAAATCTATTTGGTTGAACTATGTATAAACATCAAAAACTGTCATCCTTCATTGGCATTTGATTTCAACTGGAAGTACACTTCGTTGTTCATCCAACAATATCAAGTTTTCTTGTACCTGTTGCTACAATCTATGATTACATTGCTTAAACAAATCATGTTTTTTATATTGGAAATAATGCTACCTTTCAACTGTGACTGAGCATGGAAAAATACTAAATTGTACAGCATCACAACATATTTTAGGTCCTATAGCTGACAGCCTAGGTCAGCATATGCATTTGCAAAACTAAAACGTTTCCTCTCCGTTGCACCTCAAGTAGACTTTCTGATGCTTTTTTTATTTGCCCAGTGCTTGTGGCAAATGAAGCCTAAATTGGTATTTGATCAAAAACCTTTGACCAAACATTGGTCAAAGGCTGGAGGTCAAATTTAAAATATTTATTTTTAAATTTTCAATAATTCTGATAAGTTACATTACTAAAATGTTATTTTTTTTGTAGCACATATTTTGCTGGGTTTGTATTTGTCTGTTGTGTGTAGGGCAGCAAAAGGCAGGGAGCAAAATGAGAAGCAAGAACCATCATGGCATTTATGTGTATATATGTCTAATGACGATGTTTCTTCATAATTTACATTTACATACAATATTTACATTAAGTACACTCTTTATCGACACAAATATAATGTTTTTAGATTTCAATGATTTAAATAATTTATTTAAGCTGTTCTTTATCCAAGTATGGAATGATTAAACAGCAAACAACTACAGTGGTTTTTAAAAACAACACTTATTTGCACAGGTTTGTGCACACGGTGCATTTCAGAGCATAAAGAACTTGCTTCAGTATAGTCACAGTCATTTTCAACTGAGTGATCGGCTTGTTTTGTAGATTCCTGAACTTCCAGATTAATTTTACTTCATTTGAGGAGGTAGTTTGCGTAAGACTATTTAAATTTGAACATTATTGGGTATTATAACAGCACAATGACCACAAATATGTATCAAAACCAGTTCCAAGTCATCAACTTCAGGTGTTCCTAGTAATTCAGTGGCTACAAGTGGATACAATCCAACACTGAGGCATCCAGACTGCTTCTACAAATAATTTGGGTGTTGTTTGGAGTTGTAGGATAATTTGGGTAAACCTAGTCGGGTCACTTAGAGTTCACATAGAGTGGTTTGATATATTTCAGTTTGTGAAACACCCCCAAAAATGTTTAGAAGCACCCTTTCAACATTTTAATAAAACAATAAGACAGTGTGCAAGTTTGGATTGTGTGCTACTGAAACCATTATGGCAGCACTCAGACATTCTTCTTTCTGCAAATAGAGTATAAAGGTGATTTGCACCAGTACAGCCCTGGCTTTATGTCACTGCAAAGATTTCCCTTCGCTGCACTGTGCCCCTCAGAGTTAAAGTTACATGATGAATGACGGGGTAATCAGATCAACTTTCCAATGCAGTGAGACACCGCCGCCCAAGAGACAGTGCTGCAGGAGGAAATGTTTTGCGATGAGGCCAAAAGGACACCAAGATAAAGATGAAGCATCTCAAGAATGTGAGACTCAACAAACACATAACTGATCCAAATCATGAGGCAATTACTCTTTATCTCTCAAGAACAATTCAGCTTTCATAATCCAGTTATCAGAAGAAGAATACGAAAAAGTGAGAGGTGACGTTGGGGGTTGGTGGGCTGATGGGGTTAGAAGGGGACTGGGGGTGTCTCTGCTCCTTGGAGCCTTCATTGAGTGCTTGATGGATGTTCTGTAACCAATGGAGAAGGAGTGCACCCGTAGCCGGGGTAAGCACACAATCTTCTCAGCAGATTAACTCCCATTGATTTATAGAGATTTACTTCAGGAAAGAAAACAGCTGGCAAAAGCACAGATACCAGAACTGGCAAGGCATAAATTTAGCTGGAGAAAGGCCAGCTCATTTGTTAAAAAGATGATTCCTAAAGTGGATACATGATATGATTATGCAATAGGTGGTTCAAGATGTGAAAATCAACAGGATGTCTTAAAAATCAGAAAGAAACTACTTTTTAAAAAATGCTGAAAATATGCATTATCTCAGTAAAAAAGGTTTTTTAACATGGATGACATAATTCACTACTCAGGGTACCATTCCATCAACCATTTTTGCAAGTAAGTAACAGAGCTGTTACTTACTTGCATATACATATACCTCTCTGTTGCTAGAGTTTAAGCACTGTAAAAAGAATATGACCCACTGGAGGTTAACACTGATATCAGTGAATGCTATTCTGCACCATTAAAAGGTTATATCAATCTAATCAAAGAAATCTGGATGATATTTGATCATCTCTAGTCAAAATTACAGATGCTTAGATTGTTAAGACCTGAGCTGGATTGATCTTCATTTAACCCGATATTCTTTAAAACAGTGTGAGATTCAAATAACCTATGTTCTGTTTGTGAATTAACAAAAGGGAGCATTAACGTTTTTATTTTTGGGGATTATGAGACAAAAACACCCACTTCAGTATATAGAATAAACCACCTGGACTGAATGATTCAGAAATCACAAATGGTTTAAAACACATTTGAGTTAGAAAACATTTAATCTATAAATAAAATTTGGAATGTGGGCCCATATGGGGCTGCATTCATGCCAAAAGTGCCAGTGTTCTCATTTGTTGTGCTGGTTTGCTTTCACATCTCTTTAACATTTTCACAATTTGTCAAGTAACAACTAAAGACCATCCATGTGCCTCATTGTTATGTCACGAGATATAAAAATACAAACTTCCCTATAACTGAGAAGTGGAAGGAAAATTATACAATTTTTCTTTTTTTTTTACAAGAAAAAATCTGAAAAGTGAAGTGTGCATTTTTTCTGTGATACCCTAGATAACAAAGCAAGCTATTGACTTTTTGACTTTAAGAGTATCCAAACATAGAGGAAAGTGTTTCCATTGGAGATTCTGTGTACACAGATGGACATTTTATATTTTATATTTCAGATTCCAGGTTTGTCAGCTGGGTCATGAGACATTTTAATCATGTTCAGGGAAATGGAAGAACTTGGAGGTAATTTATTTAGGTTCATCACCTGAACAGCATGTGTGGAACAGTATGTAGTTGTGGGTTTTACTGTTGATGTAAAATTATTTATTAGGTCAATCTTAACTGGAAACATTATGATAACTGGAGCCAACATTTTTAAAGAGACTTGACTCCTATTATGAGTTAAACTGCCCTACTGCCAAGTACTGATTTCACACATTTTTCAGGCACATTATAATAAACCTGGCTGCAGTTAGAGAAAGATGACTGCATAATTCCTCCACAGAGAGGAGTCCATTAAGTCAAGATTATCTGAAAAGTTGCCGGCAGGAGAAAGGAGATAATGTCAGAGCGTTTCTGAGAAATGTATATTGGAAGGAAAAACAGCGTAGCTTTGTTATGCCTGTTGATTTCAGTTTCTCTTCCAGTTCACACCCCTAATATTCCTCCATTAACATGAAAAATCTGTCACAGCCAAGAATTAAGACAAAAAAACCCCAGGAACTTAAAAGTTTTTTAATGGTGTGATTATTTTCTCAGACAAGTCCAAGCATGTCATATAACATGAGGGGACACACTCGGGATATTTGGGCTTCACTTCATTTTAATATGTGTAAAATGAAGGCAAAATGTCCAAGTCATGTACCATTAGAAATGCAAAATGGCATGCTGGGGAATATGCTCAGGACATCCACTAATAGAGATTGTGTTTAATTAGCTGCATCATCATGTTGGAGCCCGTTATGGGGGCTTTGTGGTTCAGAATACAAATTGAAAAATTTTAAAGAAGAAAATGAAGCATAATGTAAAATGAGGCACAACTGCTTTAACAGTTGGGAATAAAAGAAGGAAATACAAACAGACAGGACTCAATTGCAACTCTTAAAGAAAATCTAAACTAATGACTAAGATGATGTTCCTTGAACACCTTTCAGCATGTGTACTAAAATAAGAAAAGGAGTTCTTATCATTGGATGGTTACTTGCATCGTGTATTACATCCTTAGTTCCCCTGGCATGTTCAACCTAGTTTCTACCTTTTAGCATTTCTTGTTTAAGATTTCCTCTCTTTTGCGCATTTGTCATGGACTCCATTGGAATACATTAATGGTCAGAAATTTATGAATTTTCTAACTTTTCAAAATCAATGAGTCAGTACCGTTCCTGGGAATTTTACACTAAAATAACACATAAAGAGTTGACATGATATTTTACCCAAAAAGTTGATAAAAGCTTATATTTAATTGGATCAAGAATGTAATTGAATATTCACTCACTACTCATAACAGGATAGACAAGCACAAACAATCAACAAACACGATTTAAATAACATTAATTGTTATTTTGTGCATGGAACTGTTTAAACAAACAGCACAGTAATTGTAGCTAATACAGTAATTTTGTTTTGTGTGGTTTACCTAATTTTGTCCAGCAGAAACATGCATTTTTAAAACATTTTGCAAGTAAATACAATTTCTTTCAGTCTATATTTAAAGTTTGTTTTTAATAATCTGCTCTTAGTTTACTTTAAGAAAATGCAGATTCTTCAGAGTTCAGAACAACAATGCAAACTGTATTAAATCCAAAATCTTCACTCTTAAGTGAAATTATGAGCATTTTTCTAGTATTTACCTTTAGAATTCATATTATACTTAGAGTACCTACTATGGGCCAATAGCCTGCAGTTGTATCCCACCTCTAGCCCAATTACTGCTGAAGGTAGACACCTAAATGAAGATAAAATCTATTTAAAAAAGGTTGTGAAATTTTGTTTTACTACAGGCATCTATGTTGTATTCAGTTCCAAACTGTTTAACTGTCTTAAATCAGATGTCCAGTTTTGTTCTGGAGGCAGCTGTAGTTGCATTTACATGTGCCTCTCTGGGCCGTGTGTGTAATACCATTACATGGCTTCCACTCCGCAGATATGCGCCTCTCTCTGTCTGACTCCCGCATGCTCCGATAGACGGAGTGAAGCCCTGCACACCTCCTCCCCCCGTGAATATCCTTCCACACCTTGTTGATGGGACCGGAACTTTCCCGTGTTTCGCTGGGGTGGGCCCTGCCTTGACTCATGGGGCTGAGTGAGAGGGGTCGCGACCCGAGCTATGAAGTGCTTCCTGTTTCTGTTCAGGGGGTCTTCAGAGGCCTGCCGTGATCACAGGAGAAGCAGGTGAGCAAGATCCGGTTTAGAGTGATGCCGGCACAATAAAAAAACATACGTCAGCGGAGCAGTAGCTGGAACAAGGCAGAATGGAGACAGTTATTTACTGTTATTTACTGCTGTGAGGAATGAGGGGAGAAATATCTTCACCAGATGAGGGGAGAGTACTCAGCAAGCAGCTTGATGCAGCTGAAGGAGGAACGCTTTTTGGTACTATTGGAAGCAGCGCATAGTGACCTTTTCAAGCTAATATAACTTTGTTACTTTTACTCACGCTGTCAAGATTAAAATATGTTGTTCCCTCATTTAGGATGAGAAACACAAAAATTCAAAGATGCTCAATCTATTGAGGGAGACTAAAATATTGTCAGTAATTATGAAAATGCTTATATGTTGGTCTGGAATTGCTTGCAGGATATTTTTTATTTTTTCAAAAGCTCATATTGTAAAATTCCAATTTTATGAGCTTCTAACCTCCAATTTTATACTGACAATTAACAAGCTGTCTTGTCAAGAACCGGTCAACTATATTCCAATTATATAGTTAAATTCTGATCCAATAATGTGCAGTTCAATTTACAGTTATTACAGAGAAAGATGAGGGCCGCTGGAAAAAAATTGTTTTGACTTCAATCACAGAAGTCTGACTGTATGGCATTAATAAAACGGGATCATTTTTATCTGACTTGTTCCTCCAGAACTTTAGTTCTCCTCCTGCATGACTAACACTTCTGCCATTAACGTTGGTTGCTCCCAGGCTCTCAAATGTATGAAAGTCAGAATTCTGATATTAAAATCAGAACTTTTTTTCAGTGCCCCTAATTCTCTTCTATTAATTAAAATACGACTCAGTCAATTTTTTAAAAATTACACAGTGCTATCTAAATAAGCCTGGTTAATTGTATCGACTTGTTGACTCTCGAGCAAGCATATGGCGATAGTGGAAAGGAAAACTCTCCTTTTAAACCGGAATAAACCTTTTGGAAAAAGGCAGTATCTGCTATCACCAAACAGGGGCAGGTTGGTGATGGACAACACAGATCACTAAATAAAAGTCCCAAAACATCTGTATTATTTTAAAAAAATGCTCAATATACATTAAAGGAGTGCATAATTTTATTTTTAGTGTTTTAATGTGTCAAAAATGTACAAGTTTGTTTATGACAGGTAAAGAGAAAGAAAATAAGTAAAACATAATAACAAGGATGTTAAAACTTGCACTGCAAATTAATTTTTTTCCCAAATAAATTTCAAACAGCTTTGTTGCTCATATGTAATGTATTAAATTTAAGTTCACATTACCAGTGTTAGCACTGGAAAGGTAGTTAAGACAGTAATAGGGATGCCTTTTCTCCTCTGACCTCCTTATATCCCACTGACATCCGTCACACGCTGATTTAGGATTATTTTTAAATCAGGAGCTGTCAAAGTTTGATGGGACGAGGATGAGATATCCCCATCCCTGGAGTCCTTGTAAATCTGGACAGTTTACGGCAGAGAGGGGGAGGAAATCTCCCCGTGTTCTTCTCGCACAGACCCATGCGTAATCTCACCACTTCCTCTCCTTCGCTCTTTCGCCGGGGCCCATGCCGTAATGCATTTTCTGTAACTAACAGCCGTTGTTTCCCAATTGACACACTCCCATCTCCTCCTCCTGGAATGTGTGTGTGTCACAGCAGGATAGGGTGTTGGGGTTTAAAGTTCTGCGCTGGATAGGGCAAATATAGAAAAGACTGCCCCAAAAAAGGTCTGGAATTGCAGTTAATGCAAACACCAGCCTTCTACATTATGGTTTACCGCCAGTTCCTCCTCCCAAAGGGTCTTTGCCCCATGACTGAGCTCTTGCAGCCAGGCGGGGTGCAGTAACATGGGCCTCCTTCTTCCGTCATGCTTGCCCTCTCTGCCTCTCGAAACACATGGGTGTCAAGTCCTCTCGTGCTGGCAGTGTCCAGCCCCTTTCAACAGCTTTTACTCCATTTAATTAGCCATGTCCCCCAATATCTCCACATACAGGGGGCATGACAGGCTGACGCACACACATACTCAACACAGGATGGCACACCGAGCGCCTTTTGGCAGCAGCCAGAGGGCAATCAATTCACAGCCTTCGCTTTCAGTAACATTCTTCACAGCACTTCCTGACAGGTCCGAGTCGACCCGCTCGTGTTTTCCGCAGTGTTTAGTGGAGCTGACTTGGGGATCCGATCATTTACTGGAGTGCAGCAGGTTTTTGGGAGGTGGGCCAAGTTTATGATAGGGGTATTGACCATAAAATTCACCTGTCCCCTAATGCTGTAAATGCTTTTCGAGATGTAAAGTGATAAAAGATGACATTTTAGTGCAGGTCTCAGGGAAAATAAATGGGATATGATGCTCTTTTTGGCAAGGAAAGGTTAAAATGACGTTTTAGTTGTGCTAAAGCTCCTTTTGAACAGAACCAGGAAGCAGAGGAAAAATATTTAATGAAAAAATTGTTTTTATTTCTCAATTTTGCTTTACTGAATATCTAGTTTCTAAACATGCCTATAAAAGGAGAATGTGGTGAGAAATATTTTTGTGGTGGAATGTAATTTATAGTTTTGACCACTAGTGTCAGTAAATTAAACACGCTGCATCTTTAAACACATACTACATCAAGAATGTATTTTATTTGTATGTAAAGCTAGATTTAAACTTCTTATTATATCACATTCAGGAGATTTCTTTTTCTGCAGGAATCAATGCAGAAAAATCCCAGGTGCTGTAACAGAAGGCAGATGGACTTTTCTATTTTCTTGGGCTAGGTTTTAGATCTAAATCTGAATCAACCAGATTATTCAGGAGTAATAACAACATTCTTCATCAAGTAATAGAATTTCAATCAAGATCACTTTTCTCATGTGGGCTCTATACTTTTTTTTTTGGCCAACATACTCATTGTCTAGTTCCAGATCTTTCACAGCACCCACTGCACTTAAAGTCACAATAAAATTTAACATTACTAAGGTAAATGTAAAGATGCTCTAAAAGAGAGGTTGTTTTAGGTTTAAGGGTTTTAGGTTTAAGGGTGTCACTTCATGAAATTTCACAGTTATTGCTTTTTTTGCCATGTTTTTAACCCTAATTTGTATATTCTGTTGAGCGTATATGGTTATTTCATTTTTTTAATTTACTTTTGTTTGAAATCTGTAATGTTTTGTGTTGTGATATACAATATCCTGTCAAGATTTTTATTTTTTTTAAGTACAGATGACAAAAAACCTTTTGAAAATGATCTTAACAGAAAAGTTATTTGCAACCAGTTTCATAGAACTGTTAATAATGTATTACTTCTTCGCAGAGGAGTTATTATCAGTTTTAATCTGATCTGAACTAACAACATGAAATTAAAGCTCTACATCGATGAGTTAATCAAACCCCTGTGAGGATTCCTTGTATGATTTTCATGAAGAAAATGTATGATAGTACTGATTCTTTTAATTATTATGTTAACAGAAATGACAACAAATATGCCAAAAGTAAAAAGCATTCTCAGTAATTCAAAACTGTCTTTAATGTCATCATTTTTCATCTTCTTATCGGTGCAGCAAACCAGGAGAGGTTTCTTGTGTGTTTTTGGTAAAGTGAATCCAGTGCTGACCCCTGAGGGGTGTCAGCACTGGCCCTCTGCAGGTTGTCACCGGGCATCAGAGTGCGAGAGCCTGAGCTGAGGTTTAAAGATTGGACGGGAGTGTGAGGTAGCCTATGACCCTTGATTTAGCTCAGGCGTAAAAGTCGAGCTCTCAGGGGGGAAACCCCTGCATGACCCAGCTCATAGTGTCCAGTGTGGCAATGACACGGCCGGCGTTGCCTCACAAACATGGAGGAAGAAAGAGACACGAAAGATATAAAGACGGTGAGAGGAAAGACAGATATTTTAATGGGAGACAAAGGTTCAGCAGCGGGAGTCTTCTGGGACTAATTCTGCTTTAGTTCAAGTCTAGGTTAAATACGTTGAGAATGAGTCAATGCTGGCTGCAGAAAGTGTGACTAACAGAGCGGGTCAGTCACTGGGAGCCCTTTTCTGGCTGTTTTCTGACCAAAAGCAGACTGAGAGTGAAACATATGAGATAAATCCATCATCAGCCCCATGTTCTTTCTCAATCCTTGATGGTAACGAAGGGGCTTTAGGGGAACTGGCAAGAGAGCTGGGACTAATGGGAGCGTGGGAGTGTGGCATAAACAAAAGAGACATGGCTATAAAGCCTTCATTCAAACATGAAAAAACAAAAAGATGACAATGAAATGTAAATATACACAAAGATGGTGCCTTCAGTGAAGTCAGGAGCAAGTAGGACGACTGACAAGGTTAGCAGCTGCGCTTAAAGATCAGCCAAGAAAATTTGAATTGTTATCATTTCTTAGAGCAGAAGCTACATCAGAAAAACTTAATTTAATTAATTCTATCAATTTCCTTTCAGGATCCTTGAGCTTTAAGAACTTGTTAGCATCTTTAAATAAGCAATTTAAAGCTCACAACCACACACTCTGCACTTCATTTAACCTCTCAATATAAATACAATTCTGTACAACTTTATTTGAAGTTAGGGAGATTTCTTCAACTCGAACAGTTGCTAAGCAACCAGCTCAGACTCAAGAAAGCAACTAGTGATGATAAATGTCCAAATGTGTGCCCAGTTACAACTTCAGTGTAAAGACATTAGGAAGAAAGCTGTATTATTTGCATGTACAACAGCTGCTGGGTTTTATTTAGAATTTTGAAATAATTGTCTTACAGACAAAATGACTTATCAATCTCTGTTGTTCCTAATTACTTCTACATATTTGTAAATGTGGAAAGGAAAATAACAGGAAGACATATGGCACAGCTAAAGATGGCTTAATCCAGCTCAGTTTCCGAGGAAACACTTTCTTTAAGTGCTGCTGCAAAAAGAACACACTCATTTGAAGAGATGGGCTCCTCTCAAAGGCAGCAGATGAGCACCAACGCCCTCATTAACACTCCCAGCTCAAACAGAAGCATGCCGCCCTGCTGAGCTGCAACCTCTCAAATAAATCCGACATTTGGTTCTACCTTCTGCAGTCCCTGGATGCTGAGGGCCCTGGCACCTGGCCCTGGCACCTTCGGCCAACTGTTTATGCATTTTTTTGACGTGCAAAAATGACACTGAAAAGGTTTTGATATGATATCTGAGGCTGGACGAAATGGGTGCAATATTTTGCTTTTTTGTGTTAACTGAAAAGTGTGTGCTCATAAAGGCGTTAGAGGAGAGGTACAAGGGGGGCAACAGTGATGACAAAGTGCATCCTGACCTAACACTTCTGTGTTTGGGGGATTAGGAGCCCTGTAAAGGCTGAGGTGTTAACAGAGGAGAGGCAGGTGCCAGCCTCAAGTGTGCATGTTTGTGTTTTGCTACAAAGAACTAAATCCAGAAAATAAATCTGACTGCATCATATCTTTATGTTGAAGGTTAAATTTACATAATCCACCATCACAGTGTCTCATTTTCTTAGTTTAACAGAGCAGAGAAACCTCAGAACTGAAGTCAAAACAACAGCTTAATGAGTAAAAAAGTGTTACAGCTTCCCTTTTATTTGATATTAATTAATGCTAATAATGCTTGAAAAAACATTTGAAACATTGCGTTGTTAAAAAGAATTTTGAAGGATTTTAAATCTTAGCAATGAAAGTATTGTAAATTATTGTAATTAACAATTAATCCCTTATGTAATGTTCAACAACATTTTGATTAGAATTAAACTGTAGATGTTGGTCCAGCCAGACGTTACGTCTGTTGTAGCTTTTGTTGTTGCACTGTGGCTTTTACAGTTTGTTGACCTTCTGGGCCACCGTAACACAAAGTAAGCACAATAAGCAAAAACTAAAAAAGCATAAAAAGAATTACAGAGAAGAACCCCTGCCTATTGGTAGTTCAGTATTTGCAGATGCATCTATATGTGGATGTTTCTGTGGAACGTGATTCCAAATTATTTGTTGAAAACCTGCCTATTTGAGGATGTTTCAGTGTAGTGTTTCTAAAACATTCTAAAGAAAATGCAGCTTGGTAAGCTGAAATATTAATACTATCTGACACACCACTGGTTGGCATTAGCAAAGATTTACAATTATGGAGCCTTGTGCAAAACCGGACACTTTAAGATTGGTGGTATTGTGTAATTTTAGATTTAAAAAAAGAATAGCCTTCAATTTGTTCAGCCATTTGATTGAGTTGGCAGAGAAAGACGGCAACACAAGCATTGAAGAAGCCTTGGACACTTTGAAATGATTTGGAAGCATTTTGAGTAAACAATAGACATAAAAAATATTTTTAAGTTCTGTGAGAATCCAGCAACTGCCCAGCCATTAGCCACCAAAAACAATGCCGTTAGCATGTTCTTCTGTTTTCTTCAAAAAACCTGTCTACTACAAATTCTGATAGACATTTTGATATTTATGAAACTTTTTAACTTTATTAGAAGAAACACAAGAAAGCAATTTTATTATTGCCTTTAGCTTTAGAACCACCTAAAAAAACAACACTGAACTAAATTATATCAGATTGATTGCAGATCATTTTTAACAGTTTGTGACTAAAGGAAGCTTCGTTTGTGAAAATAAGATGTGCGGGGTTTTCTTTCTGCTGTTGTTGAAATCTTGATTTTCTTAACCCATATCTCTAGTGAACTGGAAGTTACCTAGTTGGAATTTAAATGATTTATTAGTAATTTAGCTGTTAAACTACCCATCTACCCAAAATAATTTATGCAAATTACTTTTATTTTCTAATTGTTAACAGCATGTTTTATTAGTCTGCAACATTAATATTTTATTTCATTTTCTCCATTTCTTGTAACTTGCAATTTGATTTCTTTCAAAAATAAGCAATTAGCATAATGCCTTGTAAGTTAAACTCTTTGTTGGGAGCTTAAGCAAGACATTTCCTCAGTCGTTTTCAACTCATTATTAGGTCCATTTAGAAATACGGGGTGAAACACTCATAAATTATGCAGTTATACATCTTCATGATGAGCGAGATATTTTAATGAGCTTCATGCTCAGCTTGTATATTGACATTTTCTGCAAGTAAACGTCTTGTAAAAGGTCAGAGTGGGATGGTTTCTGGTCTCCTGACAAAAAGCACTGAATGATAGTCTTATAACTCCATCATGCAACGTGTCACATAATCTAAGGAGCTGCTCTTCCTTAGCTCCTAGATTATTCCAGTTTTATAATTAAGTTTGTTGGAAATGAAGCTTTTCTTTACCTCAATGACTCAATAATGTGCTAAAACAAAGACTCAGAGGAGTTTTTCCTTCCTTTTGTTCTGCGGTGCGCTGCATCAATTTACCGTCTGCTCCCAGCCCTGGTTTCCTGCAGCCATTTTCACAGGTGCAGAATGTCCCCCTCCATAACATTACGGCCTTCAGGGGTGATGAAGGCGAGCAGGGGCAGAAAGTAAACAGCAGTAAACAACAGTAGCAGTGGGGAGTGGGGCTTTCCCTGCTGGGTTGATTATTAGAGGGCCGTAAACAGGCCTAGTCTCACCGAGTGGGAACGGCTAACGCAGGCGGCCGACAGAAAAGTCGAACAACATCTGGGCCCGAGCCCTCCTCCCTGGGATTTGTTTGTGTGATGAAGTGTGGGCTCGCACATCAGCTGCAATTATGGGAAGATTTTAAGTAAAACATCACACTAATTCTAACCAAAGGCAGATCATGTCTTCCTAAAAACTGAATAAGTTAATATGCTGCCGTGAAACTGCCTCAATTACATGATTTTTATTTAACCTTAAGCTGAGGTTCTGGTCTTATCAAAAAAATAGATAAAAAATAACAATGTAAAACAGAAACATTAACCACAATTTGAACCAAAACTGACTAGTGAAAGAGAAGAAAAGACCAGCAAAGCTTTGGATCCATTATCCTGTAAATCACCCAATAAACCAAGCAAATACATTTATTTGCATTTTTCTCACCTACATAGAACTAAAAATATATTAATAGTATGCATGCATTTGTCCTTTCATAAATGCGAGGAGCCAGCTGAACACATTTTCTAATGGTTTCCAGATGTGCAATACTCTTAATGCTCACATCACCTCTTTACATTGCCGTGTACTGCCCCCTGCTGGTAAGATTCAGAACTCTAACAATATAAAAGCTAGAATTGCATTGCAATTTCATTTCTGCTTTGCAAATAATTAACAAAAAACGTATAGTATATACCTATTGTACTGCAGATAAAAAAAATCCTAAAAGTATGCATTGGAAATATCAATGGTTGCTATAAATTCAGTCATATGTTAATGTAAGATTTCATACTTCGATAACCCTGAAGCCAACATTAAACACACTTTCATTAAGCCCACATTTCTGGATCAAAAATGCGTTTTATATTGGTCTGAAGAGATATTCAGATCTTCTCATGAATGTAATCAGAAAATCAAACAATAAAAGCTTGAAAACAAACTTAATATGTTTCGCTTAGTGTATTGAGTTAACCAGATTAACTTTACACATTCTAAAATAAAATATGCTGCAGATATATTTTATAACATGAATACTTCCAAAACTGACTTTCAACATATAGACACACCTCAATAATCTAATTTTGAAAAGTTAAATTACACAAAGTTATATATTTAAGGTGTTATTTGATGACTGTGGCTTACAGCTAAAAAAAAATACTGAATTAAAAAAAAACATTACATCAGACTGGTTTGAAAAAGGATTCCTATATAGAAATGTTATGCTGTGGCTTAAATAATCATGGTGAAAACTGCTGACTTGACAGTTGGGCAACATTTTTTGGGACTCCACAGAGACACAAAAGGCCATTGAAATTTACAACATGCTGTACCCAAGTATATGTTTGGAAAGTTCTGTGGAAGGAAAATGTACGATGGTAAACTGTGCAAAGCGTAACTTGAGGGTCAGCATCTGTAAATCATTTATGTAGATCTGTCCTAAAAGACTGATTTTATGTACTGTAATATGATTTAGAAACTGAATTCAGCTTTTTCATTAACACGATTACATCTTAATTTACAATGGCCTACTCTTGTTTTTGAATCCAAATATTAAGGATTAGCTGAAAAGCATCGATCTTATCCAACCACAAAATAATCAAGCAAAAGATAAGATACATTTTCCCCACTTAATCTGTTCAATTTTCTTCTGAAATACAAAACCTTGTGTGAGCTTTAAGAACATGGCCTGATCTCAGTTTGTTGCTGAAGCAGAGCTTTCAGACATGAAGGTTTGTGTTCAGCCTGCTCCCCAAAGTCGAGCCACTCTGCCTCTAAAACTGGAGTTAAACACTTTTCATTCTATTAAGAGTTCATTTCTACGTGGATCTATTGACTCTGTAACATACTTGTAGTTATGCTCCATCTGTTTCTTTAGCAAACATAATGAATCTGACATAACTGAACTAGACCGCCCTACTTTTTCATAATGGAGTGAGAAGATCATTCAAAGACTTAAGAAAAACTCCCAACATTTATGTTCCTCCAATTTATTAAGAAAATGTACAGAGCGCTTAACGGTAGGACTTCTGGTAGCGGGCACGGGCTCCAGGTCCACCGAATTTCTTGGACTCGCAGCGACGTGGATCAGCAACCAGCAGGGTCCTGTCGTACTGGATCAGGATGTCTTTGATCTCCTTCTTGGAGGCCTCGTCAACATCTGCGGCAAAGCAAAAACACTCCAGCTTACAAATTTTAAACAACTTTATATAACGTTGTAAAACTCATAATTTAACTGGATTTCAGCCGGAGATACCAGCTGAAATCCTTACAGCAGAAATATATTTTCCCAAGCAATAAGTTTCCTCAACAGGACAGACGTTTAATTCACATTCCTGTTTTTAAATGAATGTTCCTATTCTAATTAAAACAAGAGCAACTTGTCTGATCAGCAATGTAGTAAAAAAAGTCAAAAAAATAATACATACACTTCTGGTAGTATGCAACCAAGGCTTTGGAGATGGCTTGACGGATGGCTGTGAAAGAAAAAAAAAAATTAAAGAAATTGTCTTATAACCTGCAAGAACAGCATTCAAGAACTACAGAGGTATGCTTACCATAGATCTGCGCAACGTGTCCACCACCCTTCACTCGGACTCTGATGTCAACGCCAGCAAAACGCTCCTTCCCCAGCAACAGCACAGGCTCCAAAAGCTAGAAATAAAAAAGATTATATTTTAAATGAACAAAGACAAACCGTAAAGACAAATTAAAGCATTTTCTACAAATATTTCAAGAGTTAATCAAATTTAAATCAATATTTTCTCACACTGTAACAAAATGTAAAGCTGTGAACATGAGCTGCCCATTCTCTGAGGTACTCACCTTGTACTGGAGTGTGGCAGGTTCCACCATCTCCAGGGGTCTGCCATTCACCTTGATCAGGCCATTTCCCCTTTTGCAGTGGGCGACTGCTGTGGCCGTTTTCTGTTAAAGCAAACAAGTGAATTCAGATATCTAGTAGAAAATCACTATGTCAACTGGTCAAAAATATGGTCAGCTATAATAATCTAGCTGCCAAAGACATATACAAAAGTAGAAGTGCATCAGTCTCACTGAAATATAGTATATTTAACAAAAATGCTCAAGTCTCTGGTTTGTGGAGAAACCAAATTGACACATTATTATTTAATAAGCTTTACAAGCGGAATGCATTGGTAGCTATCGACCACTCATACCACTTTTGCCACATATCTTCGCACTGTACAAAGACTACCCTTACAAGTTCAGGCTAACAATATGAAACATGTATTTTTAACTTTATAAGAGCAAGTATAACCATTTCAATTTGTATGTGGATTCGTGCACGCTGATTTTATAAGCTACAGGAAAACCAGAAACAAGGCTAGCTAAGCTAAAACAGCTAGCCTTGTTGACCTGTGACAGTCCATCATTAGTTTAAAGTGGGGCCTGCACGAAGCTTTTAACTGATAAATACTATCGTAAAAGTTTTTAGTTACATATGAGCACAAATCAATCACATTACAGCAGCGAATACTTAGTAAATCGAGGGTAGTGTTTGATACCATTAGCTCAAGTCCGCTAGCGAGGCAGCATAGCTACAACACCACATGTGTGTTAAATTCAGTAAAATACTTACTTTACGTCCGAAAACCTGGACAGATTGTAGTGGACCTTTCGCTGGCATGTTTCTGAAACATAAACAAAACAAACCCCACTTCAGAAAACAATAGATTAAAGTATATTTTATGACTTGAGGGGCGATCAATAGAAGTAACGCACCTTTCTCAGCTAGGGTGCTGTACGAAGAGGCCGATGGGGTTTCACACGCCGAGCATCAGGGGCTACTTCACGACAATTGAATGAGCTTTGGGGTAGATTTTCGACCGTTCTTTTAACTTTACGTTTTTGTAATTTGGGAATTCCGCCTCGTTTCTGTGGTTGTGCTGTTTGGCTGCTTCAGTCTTAAGAGCCGACTCTTTTTTTCTTCCAAAGGGGTTTTTGTTATTACAACTTAAATATATACGTAGAGGTCTTTCAATGAAGCGTCACTTTCTATTTATTAAGTAATCAAAACTTAAATAATCACTGCATATTTTTATAGGGAGATACGGCAAGACACTAAAGTTTGGTTTCTATGGGATTTTAATAGAGCACGTGGTAAACAGATGCAAGTACACAGACCTCTAAATGAAAATGTAAATATGGTTTATTGATTAATTTTTAAAAATTGTTAGAAAATAGTGAAATTTGAAACATAGAGGAATGAAACAGAAATAAATAAATAACACTAAGCATCACATTTATTTAAAATAGACCAAATAATACTGAAATGGTATTTTGATTATTTTATTCAGTTTGCCAGGCTTATGTCATAAGAATGTAATTGCTCATTAATTTACCTAATTGCAACTCGATGCATTTATATAAAATAATACATTTCATTCTTCTGTGTGTGAAAATATTCCACATTTGACCAGAGAGAGAAGGTGCTTAACACAACAGCAAAGGGAAACAAATCATTAATCTGCCAGGTGGAAAACAGCACTTTATTTAAAGAGAACACCAATTTAAATAGAATGGTAGTATAACATCTATGTCAAAATGTATGTAAATTCTTTTCAATTTTGTATCATTTTATTATTCAACCTATTAAAGTTTACACTGTTTTGGCATGCTTTTTTAATTAAAGTAGGCATGGTGAGATTATTTATTTTAGTATCTTTAAAGCTTATGTTCTGTGGCTCTTCTGTTTAATCTTTCTGCACCGCCACATTTAAAGGTTACGCATGACCCTGCTTACAGCAATAAATTATGAACCTCAGACTACAAAAATCACATCTTAAATGTTGTTAGCCGTCACAGTTACCGTTTCTTCGCACCAACCATTTAGATTATGCATAGTACATTAAAAACCTTAAGGTGTGCAGAAACAGATATCATTTCCCCTTGTGTGTCACCATGTTAAAAAAGTAACATAACTTGCCAAAGCAACAAACAACAGAGAAAGTCGGTCCATTTGTCTTCTGCCAGTTCAAGGGAAAAAGTTCAACTTGCTATCAGAAAAAAGCAACATTAGTTTCTTAAGCTAGAAGTTTCTAAGAATACTGATAAGCTCCACTTTGCTTCTATAACCAGCTGATAAGGATTTGTTCATATAAAATTGTTCTCAGTCTAAACTTAGCCTCATAATTTAGAAGACAACAGCTCCCTCTGGTGCAGGTTACTTGAATCTAATCAGTTTCATGTGGAACACCATGCATGCTTGCTTGCTTGCATGATACTGGGCAAAAAACAAGATAATTTTCCTGGAATAAATCATCATCAGTTACAATTAATCCCTCCCTAAGTACGTTTTCCTTCAGAAATCATAGGATCCAGCTGTGCTAGGAGTGCAATGCTGTGTCTGAGGAATTTAGAAGTTTAAATAAGGAAAAATGAAAATAGATTTATATTTTTTATAAGGCTAAATCCAGGCTACAAACATGGGCAATGTTTGAAAGACCTCCTGCTTTTCATAGGTAAGGTATGACATCAAACTCTCTTTTATGTATCTCAGGAAAGAAATAAACTGGCAATATATAAAGATTGCTTTAAATTTGATTAATGTGACAGTAGCATATTTCTAATATATAATCTCTCTTAAGATGTGTTTTGTGTTTCAGCGCAAAAAAATCTTTTTCAGCCTAACAGGACAATCTTGTTGTTGGAGGCGGTGGGTTGGTTGGGCCAGGCAGCATCTTGGGAATCTGTATACAGAGAAGTGAGTCATTTGTGTTGTACCTACCTATGTCTGACATTTACTGCACTGAGACTGGTGTTTATGGTGTCAGCCACGGGTGAACAGGCACCTGGCTTCTTTTATTGTCAGAGACTGCTCTCTTTCTAGAGTGGCCTCCTCTGGATGGGTAATAATGTTAAAAAACTCTTTCAATTTTGATTTCTGCACTTTCCTGTTGCTCCATGCACATATTTTGTTTTTATTTGATTCAGAGAAAGCTCAGCAGCTAAACTCTCTGTCCTTGTCCTTTCCCTGTTTCTTTATATGGCTTTATGTGCCTCAAGCGTAGGCCTATAAAGCAGGGCTGGGCCAAGCTTGTATGTGGCCTTAAGCAGAATTTGACTTGGGGCTCCACTTCCTGTTAAGAAAATCACCACCACTAACAGTGTTTCCAGACCATCTTAAAACGCTTTATCCACATTGAGATGAGTACTACCAGCCAGTAGTCATTCAAGCTGGGGGTCAGTGATTTTTGGGGGGGAAAGAGAGACTGAAATGAAAGACCACTGTGATACCAAAAGAACCACATCATCTACAAAAAGTAAAGAGCTTCGACAACTACACTCCCTCCCTGCTAAGACTACGCCTTAACATTCTGTCCATGAATGCCACAAACAGTTGTGCTGACAAAGGACAGCCCTTTCTTATAGCCAAACATCACTTAAAACTCGACAACAAACTCTGATAGCAACCATCTTAAAATTTCTTGTTGTTAAAATATCTGATGGGGACATGGTCGTAAACTCCTCAAAGGTCTGGTGCACTGATCCAGGACAAAAGCTGTACTGCTTCTCCCGAATCACAGGTTTGACACTAGGCTGAGCTTTCTTTCCAAAGTATATGGACAGAAATGCTGCATAAATAATAGTAAAAGTGGATCCTTTCTGTCCTTTCTGCGGCTTTGTGGGGTCATCATAAGGAGGATCCCATGTGCTCTTTTCTTGAACTCTCTCGTTTTTCTTAGCTATTTCCTTTTCAGTTCATGCATGAATGTTTACAAGCCAATAGATGAACATAGAGGATGTATCTTTGGACCGAGACTGCCAGTATCTACATAAGAGTCAGACAGACGGAAGAAACCCTAACTGGGAACCCAGTAACGTTTGATAAGCTTCCACATAAACCTGTCGGAAACCAGTCGACCACCACCATCACTGTCTGAATGGTAGGCATGCTAAGGCTGCTGTATCATTCCTGACTTCCTGCTGTGTTCGGCAGCCTGCTAAAACATACAGTCCTTTTCTCCTACCAGCTGTCAACTTCATCTGTACAGTGTCCAGAGCTCTCTGCTATTTACATTGTGAGATTGCAGCTTTTGAGTTGTTCTGGTTTAAGGTTTACAGACGATGAAAACTCCACATCCACTCTTCAGGTTATTCTCTGTGTATACAGTCGATAAAAATTGTTGCATTTTAAAAAGATCAGACACCGAAATCTCGCACAGAGAACTGACTTTGCGGCTTTACGAGACTTGCAGAGCTTGCAGGAGGAGAAAGTCTGCGCTCATCCAGTAAAAGAGCTGGCAATAAATAAAGAGCACACCATATATGTGCATTTCCTTTCCACGGGCCTATGGAAACACATCACCTGGAGGCGCGACCTCTGGACCTTGTCTTGTCACAGGACCCTGAGCATGAGGCAACACTTTCAGATTTACAGTGCAGAAGATGCTGTTCCCGGACAGCCATACTGTCTCATTTGACCATAATAGGCCTCACAGCAGCTGAAAAAGAGGTTGCTGGTAGCTGAAGTTTTGCTGAGCAGAAGGAGAAGATCTGCTAAGCTCGGTAGGCAGTGAGGCTTGGAGGGGCGGCTGAAGGTTTAGTGAGGTACACAGAGGTGAGGACGCCATGGCAACGGGGGAGAAACAGTTCTGGGTTCATGAGGCAGAAAAGTGTCTTCTCTGAGAAACGGCTGTGAGGGCCGTAAATCTGCAAGGAAGGAGAATTGGATGACAACAGATCTTACCTTTTATATCCTCGCATGAAAATCCATAAATGGCTTGTTTTATTTAACTGTGAACTGCTTGTTCATGTTTAGCATCCTTCACACTATTTGAGCGATATTTTAACCTTTTACTAATAGATAGCCCACCAATGCAGCAATTGTAGCATTTTCACAGATTTAAGAGTTACCACCATGCATAATTATGCCTTAGCAGCTGTTAAAATTGATGTCTATTGAACAGTTTGACACCTCAGAGCAAAATAACATGGCCTGCTGTTGAGCCCCAGTCTGAACTTGAGCCCGTTTCATTAATTTGCTATTTTAGCTCACATTTGTCGCATAGCAAAAGACCGTGCAGCTGTCCCGTCATCTGTCAGCTCCCCTGAGGTCTTCTGGAGTCTGAATGTCAGGTAATGGCCAAGTGCTGCAGCCTCTTCTACCAGCAGGAAAAGTTTAGCCAGAAAAAGTTCTAACATACACAATGCGCAGTTTGAATTAGATATAAAAACAAGATACATAACCGTTTTTTGTCAGAATAATACAAAAGAAAATTATTCAGGCAATTTTTTTATACCTTTCTTCAAATTCACAAGTTTACATAGATAAAATTTACTGTGCCTTCAAACAACTTCAAAACAGGCCAGGCACTGATTCAGTTTTTCAGATACAGCAACTGAAGGTGCAACATTTGTGTTCAAACAAACATGAGAAAATATATGAAGGGTAGAAATCTCCAACCATCATAACCTCCTGCAAAGAGAGAGGTTTTTAGTGCATATGAACCTCTTTGTGGTTATATGTGCATGTCATTTCCTATTATAAAAATAGCTCTTGTTTTGTGAGAAAGATTTAGAATGGACTGTTCTGACTGGACTGAAATCTAACTATCACAACAACAAACCACATCCAGCTGCTCTAAAATCCCTTTTACGTATTTCAGAGGCCTTTTGTTTATGGAGCAAGTTGATGGGCTCAAGGCCTCTCTTAAAAAACAGAATTCAAACAGCTGATCTGGGAACAGAGCTGGACCAAACCTGCAAACAGAACAACCTCTTCATTTCTCGTTCATGTTGTCTCACAAGCACTGGTACTTCCCCTCTATCCATCTCTTTGTCTCTTTTTTTGACATGCACACGTGTTTTGCTCGCCCACATTATCTGCTTCATCACTCTCCTTCTCTTGTTCCATCTCAAACTCTGTCTCATCCCCCCCCTACGTATTTTTCCCTTTCAGAGCGAGTGTTTGTCTGTGGGTGTGGGTCGACTCTGGTCAGGGTTCATGCATGAGGCACAGCAGTGGGGTGAGGACTGGATGACATCTAGAGGATCATCATTGCACCAAAGCCTGTCTTATTCTTCATCCTCTACTTCCCTCCTCCCCGCTACTACTGTAGATGGGATCTGGAAGACAGACCTCCAGCCTACTATGATCAGGATTCAATTAAAGTCAAAAAACGATGACAACCCTAAGTTACAACTTGTGGTTTCTTGTCAGACGTTAGATCAAGCTTTGTCATGCCTGCTCATATTTTGCATCACCATTCTTTCCCTTTATCAGTTCAGTTATTTGCCCTTGAAGTACATCTGTATTGTGTTTCCTATCACGCTGAATCTCTTTGCTCACACACACTGTGTTCCAGGGTCCCTGAGGGAGAGGAGATGGGGCTGGGAAGCTCTGATGGGAAAGTGGGCCAGCTCTCTTAGCCCTCCACTGGAGAGCTCCATAAAAGGTCTGGAGAGATGATGTCGTGGACTCTGTCCTCCCCCCCACACTCCTTATGTTTTTTTTTTTTCTTTTTCCTCCCTCCCCACAGCAAGCGGAGAAGCCCAACAGCAGACCCAGTCTTGGCCCAAGCTCATCAAGCACATGAGCGAAACACACGACGATGATGACTTCATTCAGCCGAAATAGGGCTTCCATCCATCATCAGCTGGGAAAAGCTTGTTATGAAACTCAGGATTTCCTGAACTTGGGGATTTTTCACTGTATTCTGTATTCATGCTGTGTGATTTAACCATCTTTTTAAGGTTAGCTTTTTGTTTCTAAAAGAAACATGGAGCTGCTGTTAAGTTCACAAAAAGCAGAAATGCTGCAGCACCTTAGCAACAGGAGATGCAGAAGTAGTCTTTTGTAACTCTCAGTTGGTTAAGAGTGTAACCAACTGCGGTCATTGTAACAAATGAGTGCTTTGATCTAAACATTCCCATTGTATGGGTGATTCTAAATACTTTCCTAACGCACTGTACAGTAAAGCTACTGATGGTTAGTAACTGGGGTGTAACTATGGTGGACATCCTTCTTGCACAGCTGCTGCTCTAGGTTTAAACAATTTTTGTTTTCCATTGTAACGTGTGATTAAGATCACACATGCTTACTTTATGCTTACAAACGCTCAAATGAACATCCCCTTGTTGAATACAGCAACCATATTGGAAGACTTTCACTTCTCTACAGGTAACACCAACACCTTGATGGTGGTGTTCTAAGAGCCATCTGCTGTTATCTGGAGAATGTTCACTGCACACTTCATGGACATATATGTCCCACCACTTTGACTTCTCTGCTATTTTTAGCACCGGCCCTCCACCGAAGGTTGTTATGATGATGTCACACAACCTCTTAAAAACAATACGACTGTTTATATTTTATTGGACTTCCTATCAAATTCAAGATAGGAAGAAACAAACAAAAACATTTTTTATGTTTGTTTCTGTTTGTTTATTGGTCAAAATGGCTGTCAAAGTAAGAATTTGGGATTTGTTTAGCATCACTACACTGATAAAAAGGTTTGGTCAATTTTATTTATACATATATATCTGGAAATAGCACCAAACTTTAACATAATTTGTTTTTGATAGAGATTTCTGTCACTCAGTAGTTCATATTTTTCTGTTCCATTCCATTATTAGAAAGTTTAGACTGTCATTGATTCGGTGTGTTTTTTAATCAATAATATAAGAAGAATGTATTAAAGTTTTAGACGTATGCTGTTTATTTATACATGTGATTATCGTGACTTGTTGAATAAGTCAAATAGATGTACAACATATATGTGGATGAACTTGATTAGTCCTGGAATGCAAAACATTCAGAAAACATATTGTTATCAACTTTTACAGATTACTGTTAGCCTAGCATAACAATTAGTTCTGATCTTCCAAGTTAAGGGGCCCTTCTCTGAAATATATAATGAGAATATACAGAAAACAACAGAGATAAGAAACCAAAACAAATTGAATTGGCATTTCATGGGTAGGAAACAGGAAACAGGCTACAAAAAGACCAAATTGACCCAGAGTCATTTTCAATCACCTCAATTTTCCCTAATCCACCTTCTGTTTAGGTTCCACTCCTGTAGAACTCTCCATTCTCTTGCTCTTTGTTGCAAGACCAAAGTGGAGCTTTTAAAAGATACCATATGTGATAGCGTCACTTCTCACCTTGTCAGCTGCAACATTGCCACACCTTCTTGTGAGGTCGACACCTAACTGATAACACTGCTGAGTCAAAATTTACAGTCAGCCAGTGCGATAAATGCCACTAATGTGTCCAGGACTTCATCCACTTTGTTAAAATATAAACTTTTCATTGAGGATTATGTATTGGCAGCTGCCTTCTTGACCCAGTGTTTAAGACTCCCTCTAATCAAGCTCTAGTTTCTACAAGACAAACGTGTTTTGTACAAATTATAATATAAGAATTATAAGAAAATGGTAGAAATAAATGTGAACTTTGAAGGAGCTTGACCTTTTCGCTCATTTCTGTTTGCCACAGTTTCAAAATCAACACAAAGTGAAGTGGGATTTTCACCTTGTGAAAAAAACATTGATATATTTAACACTTATTAAATGGTGCAAAATAGAATACATTTCTGTTTATCTTGAAACTTATACTGAAGCACATACAAAGGTTTGCTGTAGATAGTACAGATAATACTGCCAGATAGCTGCATAAAGGGTTATAATCATATGTGGGTGGTTTCACTGCAGCTGAGTAGCACAAGTAATGCTTATCTATTTAAAGCTGCTGCTTCAGGCCTTCTTTCTGAAGTATGGTGTTGGAGCTTTGCCAGATGTCATTTTCTGTGTAACTAGAGAGAGCTAATGCAGATTTAATGGCTGTCTGCTGATTGCTAAAGACACATGGTATAAAGTACTTTTGAATTTCCTTTACAATTGTATTGGGGGGTAGTTCTTTTAAGCTGACATTAATTGTTGCTGGCTTTGACGAAGTCCCAATGACATCTTTTCAGTAAGTGTTAGGAATATGAAGGTTGTGAGAGATTAACACATTAAAGGAACAAGATGTATGGCACCTGGTAACAGAATGATGAGACGATCTGTGACCATTGGCCTGAGGATATGAATTGTTCAGACTTACAAACCTTGACCATCCACGGGGTTGAGTTCAGTTCACAGCGTGTAAGTGGTATTTTTAAAGCTGACAGAGCAGAGGCTTTAGACACCAAACACAGCTCTGTTTTTCCGCTCATGATCCTTTTCATCAAGGTGAATGGAAATAATGAGTGCACAGGGCTCTATAGCTAAATCAAGAACTGTAAAACAGGATAACCAAAGCCTTGAGAAGACCTGGGAGATAAGTATTGACAGTGGAACAATACAAAGTATGGGAATGTCTGTTCCAGCTGCTGTGGAAATTATTTCAAGGAAACTTTCCTGCCCAACTGTTGCACTTTAATTAGATTTAATAAGTTTTTTTACTCACAAACTGGATTAAAAAACCCCCAAAATATTTCAAAAAGTGTAGATCGACAAGCTTCAAAAACTTTTCTGCTACTTTTTATTAACTCTTCTTGAGTTTACCAGTCATAGAATAGCCTACAGGATTATTAATTTGTGTTGAATTTAGTTAGATGACTAAATCTATATTTATTTAATCAAACCATCAGATAAATGAAAAACATTCATGGCTGTAGCTGAATTTATATTTTAAATTCTTTACTCGGGCTTGTAGAATAAATATGAATAAATCCAAAGAAGCAATAGAATAAACAACTCAACATTTTGCAAAATTAAATAAGGTTTCTTCAGAATTAAATTAAATTTAGCATAGCCTAGCTCAAGCTGTTCATTATCTAAAATTTGTTACTGTTGTAAACTATTAGCTATAGTTGTCAATCTAGTGATTCGGCATTAAACTGCTTTTACATTTTCCTTATTTCAAATAATTGTAAACATATGACCAGTATCTAGGTAATAAGAACTAGATTCTACATCCACCTCATTATGTAACGTAATTTACTCAAGACTAAATCTTTGAAAGGACATGAAGATATTAAATATTTGTATTAAATATCTATTAAATTATTTTCCTCAAAACCACTTTAGTCTAAATTAAATTTTTTGTACATCATCTTTAATTACAAACTTGTGGTTTTCATAACCAAATTACATATATTTAATATGATCAGAGCTCAACAAAACTGCTCTGCTTACTGTTTTTCACCAGGTTAGACAGTCAGTCTGGACAAGCACCACTTCGTGTCCACTGCTGACATAAGTAATAATTAGTCAGAGTATGCATGTGGGCACATGAGAGCTGTTGGAGACTTGAAAGATTGCACTAAATATGTCTCACAGCATCCACTACAATCATGTGGATACAGATATACGCTCCTCTTCAGTTTTGCATCAATGACGATATATATTTCCAACAGCAGAAAATGATGTTCTTTCTTTTTATGGTTTGTGTGGATGAAATGATTCATTGTAGCCTTTAGCTCTAACCTATTACAAGCTCCACCACAGCTCCAGATTTTGCTCTATTATTAGCTTTTTTTTTTCTCCAGGAAACAAGGTCACTCAAATAGCCCAGTGTTATTAGGCTTTCGCCACTCATTTGGTCTTAAAGGAACATGCACTGTCGAAATCAATGTATCTGCATCACGCACTAAGTCCTCTGCTCATTTGCAAATGCCGGACATAACACAGCCTCCATACACTTGAACCAAGTTAGCACTGTCAAACCTCCATTGTTATCCAGCAGGCATAATAGTGTGGGCCTGAATAAGCAGAATCAAGTGATGCTCTGGTGATGTAGGCCCCGCTGAGTAAAAGCAATGGCCCTATTTTTGTTCAATGTTAGAGCTCAGCTGTTGTCTGCAAGTAATCCTCCTCCAATTCTGCTCAGTCCCAGGATGGATATATCTGCATATTAGTACAGTGCAAACAGACTTTAAACGCATTAAAATTTTATCTTCAAATTCTGACTGAAGTTTGCAGGCACAAATTCATGTCTATGCATTATTCTCAAAATTTCTGCTGCATTTGCAACATTAATTGCTGCCACATGCAAAGAGGAACCAAGACCCAGGCGCATAAATCAGCTAAAAAGATCAACTTAAAGTAAAGCTGGATACATTGTGGATGTTTTCAAATTTAATTAAAGTGAAAACTTTAAACTTAGACCCCTTTTTTGTTAGCGTTGTTCCCCCAAAACACAGTTTTGTAGTCATCAACTACCACTATCATAATGTTACCCGCACCATGCTTGACAGTGCAAAACTTAAATGACATTGACACTTATGATCATTAGATGAAAGCCTCTGACCAGAACAATTTTGTTTGAGTTTAGTGAGTGTATAAATGGTTCAGTTTCTTATGGCATTCCGATGTTGACTGTGGTGAGAAAATTGTATATTTGCACTATCCAAATGATTTCCAAACAACTGGGAAAATTGTGAAAAAAAAAAATTCCCCTAGCAGTCAGCAACAAATACATTTTTGCTACAGTGGTTTGTTTTGCGGTTTTTAACGTGTGGAACAGTTTCAAAATCGTTTTTGTGACACGTCAAAGACAGGCCTCATGGTGTCTAACTGAGAGGGTCAGAAGGCCTGATGAATCCCCATCTGCCTAATTATCAACATCACTTTTTAAAAGTCTTCTGATAACATCAAAGCATAACTATTTCTATCTGTCCTGATAAAGAGGCTGTTGGGAAGGGAGATGAGAGTGTCAGTGTCGGGGGCGCCAACAACAGGCTTTTGGGTGACATGGGAGCATGTAAGTGTGGTGTCTGGCTTCTCTCAGATGGGACCGAGGTGTCCACACTTCACCAGTCACCAGTCTCTGAGTGCTATTTGTCTGGGTCACCTGCACTGACACGCTGGTAGCTTGAAGCAGAGACAACTTGCTTCTTCTTTGGCTGCCGTGACTTCTGCAGTTCATTGCAGAGTAATTTGCACAGCAGAAAACTCAAGCAGAACCGTTTCTTGCTTTGTCACCCATAAGGTCATAAGGAACAGATCCCTTCTGTCTGCTTCCAAAAACATTAGCAATGTGGTTTTCTCTTGGGAACTGATGTTAATCTGAGTTTTTCACATGACAACTTCAATATGAGGTTCCTAACTATGTCAAATGTGGTGGTCTGCACATTATTAGCCTCCATTATAAAATTTGTGCAGGTATTATATTTGCCGAACCAATTAAATGAAAGAAGGTAGCCCTCCTAAACACTACAGAACTAGCTCTGTAGTGTTGAGGCCAGGCAGACATCTTTATTTCTGTGTAAAGAATAACAACATTGTGTAATCTCTGATATGTGAAAATCTAATAAAAAACAGATTATTTTTGCTATCTCCTGATATACAAAACCCTTGAAATATTATGGTGACTATTAATGGATGGTATAAATCCTAAATTAATATTTTAAGAATCTAATTTTGATCAGTTTATTGTGTTAGATGACTCAATAACTGTTTGACAATATCATCTTCTACTTCCCAAAAAGGGGCTAGCTGAAACTGACTAATCCTCAGTAGACCAAATAAAAATGCTTGCACCCTTGTGCATTTACAAAGTGAGACAAACAACCAGCCTCCCCCTCACCAGCTGTCTTTACTACACACTTGACTTGCACACCTCATCTGGTTTCACAAACCACACTTGTAAGTATCTTCCCTAAGAAATACTCGACCTAACCAGTCAAGAAGAGCTTCCTCTGAGAATTCAGACATCAGTAGTGGCACTGATGTCATACTGTTATGAACAAGCCTACACTGAGACATTCTGTTTTTGCTGTTAATCAACACACATGACCGTCTCAGATGCTGCAGACAAACAGAAAGAGAGTGCAGACATAATTTTCTGTTACTGACAAACCTGAGTCACTTCCACAGAGTTTTATTTTTTCAGGGAATAGGAGCAACAGTCATAGGAGATCAAAGTGACAGGTGCCGACAGATCATGGTTTGTGTCAGACATTTAAATCTACCTGGGAAAACCTCAGGTTTCACATCACTAATTGTTTGAAATGATTATCGGCAAGTGCCTATTTGCATGTTCTCCCTGTGCATGCGTGGGTTCTCTCCGGGTTCTCCGGCTTTCTCCCACAGTCCAACAACATGACTGTTAGGTTAATTGGTCTCTCTAAATTCTCCCTAGGTGTGAGTGTGTGTGTGCATGGTTGTTTTGTCCTGTTGTTGCTCTGCGACAGACTGCCGACCTGTCCAGGGTGACCCCGCCTCTCGCCCGGAACGTTAGCTGGAGATAGGCACCAGCACCCCTCCCAACCCCACTAGGGACAAGGGTGTTAGAAAATGGATGGATGAAACTGAAGAGTTTGGTGTGTAATGACCATGATATCATTGTGTTTGACCAGCCTGCCGACTCGCCTGACCTAAACCTCATGAGGCATCGAAGATGATACACCCAGTAATGCAGACAAGCTGGAACCATTAAAGCCATCATGGCTACCTTTATAGCTCAGTAGTGCCACAGTCTGATCAAATAGACCTGATTTGGCTCACAGTACTGGATTTCATTGTTCGTGTGAAGAATAACTTGCTTTTATTTAATTTTTATTTCTATGAAAGTAGGTAGCCTCTTCTAATATGTATATAAATAGCAAATTTACAACATATTTAACAACTACATTCATAAAATAAAGTCCATGCATGCATTACATGCATTACAGCATATGGGACCCAAATTTTGCTTAATTGTTAAGTCTATAACATTTGCCTAATTAAATTACCAAAAGTATTTCACAGTCACACAATTTCTGTGCCTAAATGAGAAAATAATAATGTTATATGAATGGCTCACAGTTGCATGCATGCTTTGGATTAATATTTTTGCTTGAACAGATTTTAATTCAGGATGTCAGATTAGAGGTGGGTGGCATCTAATCATGTACATTCACTTTTGAGAGAGAGATAACTTCATTATCATCTGTAATGACTCCTCAGAGAGGAAAAAAAACAACACCAGGGGCACAATTCATACCGTCAACTTACATGTGAGAAGGTAATACTGCAGCTCATGCTGAGCATACGGGGTTCCCTGCCAACAATAACAGATGGCTGTGTTGAAATAAAAAAGACTTTATGCCTGACCACCTTGTTTTTTGCTCCAGGTTGAGAAGGACCACCAAGGTGCTTTAGTCCTCCAGACATTACAAGCTCTTCAAGTATTACTTATCAAATTCCTACAGGTGCTCTCTGGTGAGATGGATTTTATTTCTCTCTGTGAAAAGCGGTGAGTTTCCATGACATGGAAACAAATAGATCACATGGGACAAAGCTGGCAGAGCCCTGTCATTGATGCATTTATGTGTGCACCAAAGTGAAAATACCTTGACAATGAAAGTTTGTTTGGTTAGCATGAAAAAAAATTCCTTCCACTTCCTGAAATGAAAAGATAAAAGACTACCCACCTCAGTGTTGACAGTTTATTAGTATCACGCCTTACAATAATAAAACATCTTTAAGAGTTCCAATACCAAGAGTTGCAAGCCATTGCATAGCACTCATGAAAATAAAAATAACTTAAAATATATACTTTAAGACAGGCACAGTTTTTTTCTTTTTTGTAAGAAATGATATTCAAATGATTTGTTTTATAACATATTGCCATAATGTGCTGCAAAGCAGTGTCTCTCTACATTTTCTCACAATACAACCACAAATTGGTTGGAGATGTATGTATATGTAAACCTTTATATAAACATACAGTCAGAGCTACAATAGCATGGTTTAGATCAAAGAATATTATGTCCATGTATTTTGTGGTTTTTTCATTTCTAGTCTGCTGTTATTTATTCACACAAATTTCTGCACATCCTGTATGTCTTCTTTCTCTAAATCAGTGTACTCTGCTGAACATTACTTTTAAATTGAGTATGGTATTTTTTAGTGCAGGGTATTATTTTTTATGTTTGTCCCTGCCATTCGTTGTCCGATTTTTGTTTTACATGTATTTTTTCACCTTTGTGTGAATGTACATGCTCTCACTGACCTTAGCTTGCTGCAATGCCACCAAGATTTCTTCCACTGTGGGTCAGCAAAGGTTATTTCTATTCTATTTCTATTCTATTCTATTTCTATTCCGTTCTATTGACGGACGTACCCTAACATGTATAACATTTAGTTTGTACAAAAATAGTCAGATCATCAACTACAGTATATATTTTGAGGAATATTGAATTGATTAATTTGTTTGATTAAGTAATAATAAAGAAACGCTAGCATGGTTACATTTTTTAAAAACAAATTAAGAAAATTACAATTTTGCAGCTCTTGTGTATTTAGTCATGACACCAGGAATGTAAATAAATAAATGCATAAAAAAGAGGAAGAAAATTAAATATTATTCACTAATTGTACTTTTGAAATTAATTTACTACATTTTCTGAATTGTGAAACCTGTTCTCCTGTCAATGTGTACGACACATAATACAGTATGAAATTGTATTGTCCTTTTGTACTGCAGTTCCTGGGAACCAGTTCTCGCGAGGTTATGGAAAACAATCCAGACGCCTCTTTTCCCCTCCTCCCCAGCCCTCCCTTCCCACGCCCCAGTGCGCTGTGGGATAGTGCCTCTATAAAGTGTACCCTCTCTCGGAGCACGATAAGAAGCCCGAGACAGGAGGGGGATGAAGATGGCGGACGCCAAACAGAAAAGGAATGAACAGTTAAAGCGATGGCTGGGTTCGGAGACGGATCAGGAGCCTCCTGTTCTGAAAAAGAAGAAGACGAAGGTGAAGTTCGATGATGGCGCCGTGTTTCTGGCCGCCTGCTCAAGCGGTGATACCGAGGAGGTGCTCCGTCTGCTTGACCGGGGCGCTGACATCAACTACGCCAATGTAGACGGTCTTACTGCGCTCCACCAGGTTTGTGCTTCATTGCCATTGTTTGTAGTATTACTCACTGGCACCGTTGGTACCTATAGACGCAAATATCCCTTTACTGTGAGCAACTGCATGCCCTGGAACACCTGTCAAATGGAAGCCATTCTCATCCCGTTGTTTACCTACCGAGCAGACTCGTCTTTTTCGACGCAGAGGACTGAAGCCATTAGCTGCCTGAGCTTGAAGATCTTATGTACAACATGTTCACAATTTGCAGAATGGGTATTAACTCGCACACTTCCCCTTTTGGACCGATTTTCCTTTACCTTTTTTAGCTACATTGAGACCACATATCTGAAACCTTTGGGTGCAGTCTAATTGCTGTTCCGCTGCATTTCACATTCAAAGCCGATGTGAAAGAACTACTTTCAAAAGTGTTTCTGTCCTTTAGAGAAAGTATTGGTTGCCGATCAAATACGGGATACTTTAAACTAGCCACATCAGAAGGAATTGTCATTAATGATGGATTTTCTTGGGCATTCAGCGGTGAAGAGTTGCTACCTGGCTAACAGTAAAAGTCGTTTTGTTGATATACCCAGAGCCGCGACGGTGACTACTCTCTGGAGAGGAAGAAGCGGCTAGTTTTGGTAATTTGTTCCATACCAATACCATTGCAATATTTTCTTCGCAAGGTTGTGGTTGGCTTTAACAGTCGTTTTCATAACCCATATGGGAATGTTATTTTGGAGAAAGAAATTAATGTATTTAGGGGTAAGCTAGCGCTGCGTTAGCATGCTAAAATAACTGTCGCTTGCGGCTTTGGACTTTAGCTTAATTCATTCATTAGCTGAGCTGACTGACTACTTCAGCTATACACATGGCCTCTAAAATTGATCAACTATACCCTCTACTGTTTGTCTACTTGAATAAAAAGTCTATACTGCTGACTTTTTGGATGTTTTGGCTGTAATGTCATCCGTCCCAAGCTAACATTTTGCCCGCTATTCACTTGAGCTACATCCACTAGCCTCGCTCAACGCTTGCAGGATTTCTAGACTTTGCGGCAGATTTAAGCTATCGGATCAGTAGAAATACACGTCAGAAAAGTATAAAGTAAGCATTCCACCATTCGGCAATGAACGTACTGTCCTCTTCATCCGTTTATATGCAGATCTAGCTGTTGGTAACATTTAACCGGGTACGTTGCTAGTCGTAAAGCTGTACAGATCCTTTAATGCAAGATCTGTATTAAAATACAGCGAAGACCGAAATTCTTGTAGTTTTAATACTAGTTTTGAACGCATTTATTTGGTGATGGTTTCACAAACATGAGATATAAAGCTCTGCTTTGCTGTGTTTTTATTCGATAATTAAAGCCTTAATTTACTTTAAAACATGCACAAAAAAAAAAGTTGTAACCTAAAATGATATGTAGATTTTTGGCATGCATGTTCTGGAAAACATTAAGAGACTAAACATCTACTCTTCTTAATCATGACTTTGTCAACCTAGCAGTGTCATGCTGTGGCCTGGTTACAGTGGGGCAAAAAAGTATTTAGTCAGCCACCAATTGTGCAAGTTCTCCCACTTAAAAAGATGAGAGAGGCCTGTAATTTTCATCATAGATATACCTCAACTATGAGAGACAAAAGGAGAAAAAAAATCCAGAAAATCACATTGTCTGATTTTTAATGAATTTATTTGCAAAATATGGTGGAAAATAAGTATTTGGTCAGCTACAAACAAGCAAGATTTCTGGCCCTCACAGACCTGTAACTTCTTCTGTAAGAGGCTCCTCTGTCCTCCACCCGTTACCTGTATTAATGGCACCTGTTTGAACTTGTTATCAGTATAAAAGACACCTGTCCACAACCTCAAACAGTCACACTCTAAACTCCGCCATGGCCAAAACTAGAGAGCTGTCAAAGGACACCCAAAACAAAATTATAGACCTGCACCAGGCTGGGAAGACTGAATCTGCAATAGGTAAACAGCTTGGTGTGAAGAAATCAACTGTGGGATCAATTATTAGAAAATGGAACACATACAAGACCACTGATAATCTCCCTCGATCTGGGGCTCCACGCAAGATCTCACCCCGTGGGGTCAAAAATGATCACAAGAACGGTGAGCAAAAATCCCAGAACCACACGGGGGAACCTAGTGAATGACCTGCAGAGAGCTGGGACCAAAGTAACAAAGGCTACCATCAGTAACACACTATCCCGCCAGGGACTCAAATCCTGCAGTGCCAGACGTGTCCCCCTGCTTAAGCCAGTACATGTCAAGGCCCGTCTCAAGTTTGCTAGAGAGCATTTGGATGATCCAGAAGATGACTGGGAGAATATCATATGGTCAGATGAAACCACTTTTTGGTACAAACTCTACTCGTCGTGTTTGGAGGAGAGAGAATGCTGAGTTGCATCCAAAGAACACCATACCTACTGTGAAGCATGGGGGTGGAAACATCATGCTTTGGGGCTGTTTTTCTGCTAAGGGACCAGGACGACTGATCCGTGTAAAGGAAAGAATGAATGGGGCCATGTATCATCAAATTTTGAGTGAAAACCTCCTTCCATCAGCAAGGGCATTGAAGATGAAACGTGGCTGGGTCTTTCAGCATGACAATGATCCCAAACACACCGCCCGGGTAACGAAGGAGTGGCTTCGTAAGAAGCATTTCAAGGTCCTGGAGTGGCCTAGCCAGTCTCCAGATCTCAACCCCATAGAAAATCTTTGGAGGGAGTTGAAAGTCCGTGTTGCCCAGCGACAGCCCCAGAACATCACTGCTCTAGAGGAGATCTGCATGGAGGAATGGGCCAAAATACCAGCAACAGTGTGTGAAAACCTTGTGAAGACTTACAGAAAACGTTTGATCTCTGTCATTGCCAACAAAGGGTATATAACAAAGTATTGAGATGAACTTTTGTTATTGACTAAATACTTATTTTCCACCATATTTTGCAAATAAATTCATTAAAAATCAGACAATGTGATTTTCTGGATTTTTTTTTTCTCCTTTTGTCTCTCATAGTTGTGGTATATCTATGATGAAAATTACAGGCCTCTCATCTTTTTAAGTGGGAGAACTTACACAATTGGTGGCTGACTAAATACTTTTTTGCCCCACTGTATACATCCTAACAGGAATTGGATGAATAACAAATTCAGTTCTGAATGTATTAACTTTATCTGAGATTTCGAAAAATGTCAGCTTCTAAAGACAAATAACGAATTAGTTGGTGAACTGGATTACTGAATCCAGTGACAGGAATAAAACTGCAGCCGCAGAATCACAGCCAAGTTACAGCCGTGTTTGGTTTTAAGTTGTTGTTTAAAGTGTAGCTTGAGAAATTTTTAGATTACTGCATCATGCTTCTGCATATTGTTTTTCTGTTATGAGTCAACTAGTTTTTAATGTGAAAATTTGAAACCAGTAAGTTAGGCGTCAAAGAGATGTGGAGCATGGCTGGGAAATGCCTCATCAGTGCATCTGTAGATAATGCCACTACTTCAGTTTCATTTTTGTCTGTTTGTCACCTGCATGGTTGAGACAGAGAGGGAACCTGGGGATAGATTATTAGACTGTTACAGTGGAGAGACGGTTCTAGAATGTCTGAAAAAGATTCATTTCTCCTTATTTGTCAATAACTTAACTGAATTTTCCCAACGCTGCTCGTTTTAGCCCGGCTTGGCCAGCAGTCATTTTTCTGTGACATCAGGAGGTTCTTTACCATGTGATTCAAATCTTTTCAAGGCAAACAATGCAACACTTCTTATTTACAAGCTTTCTGGAGCCCTGCTGATCCAGTACTAATAATAGGGCAGCTATACTTTCGGTGCACATTTAGGGAATATTATGGTCTGCTTGGAGAGAGGAGATTTGTACAAATGGTGATTTTGGGTTGGAAATGGAATTTGAAGCATTCTGGACTTTCAAATGTTGGAACATAATCAACATATATTGCCTTCAGTATGCTGCGCTGATGGGTGTTTGCCTGGTTGCATTTGAAATAAACTTATAGTATTTAAGCAGCTACTGTAAATAATAAATGAAAACAGTTGTAGTTCTGGAATCAGTTTCTAATGATTCCTAATGAGTCCCCATTCTGAAGGAAAAGTGGAGTATCCAAGTTAAAATGATCTTGTATACAGAGGTTACTCATTACCATTGGTTGCTCGTGTCTAAGTGTTTAGTCTTAGCAAGAAGGTGTGAAGGTCATTAAGTTCAGAGGTTTCTGTTCTACTGTTGTAAAATCAGTTTTTTGATATGGATGCCTTTTAGTCTAAGCCGTGTTTTCTTTCACAGAATGTCTTTCTTTGTGTTTATTGATAGCTCTGGTTAGCATACAATTTTCATTGCTCTGAGTTTCTTATAATAAAACCTGGAATCAGCAAGGCCCCTGTTCAAACTCATCTGGTGGAAACATTGTTATTTGGACCTGTGTCCAGGGAAGAGCTGGAGCCAGGAACAATTTGCTGTTGACTCTTCCTGTCGAATGGTCTCTAGAAGTGAGAAGCTGATGACCTTTTAGTTGCACAGCAGAGCTTAACTGTCTGGATTTTGTGTGTTTTTTTAAATTTATTGACACACAGAAAAGATGAGCAAAACTTTGGCTGCGTTGTCGTAGTGATGCTCTTATTTATTGTTGCATGGTAAGACATTTGTAGGACATCCTTTGAAATGTTCTGACCTCTGTCTGCGTTTGTGTGCCATGTTCACAATGGCCTGCTCTACACTTGCAATATCTCTGCCATTCCTGGTGACCAGTTCAGGGTTAAAAATACCACCACCACAAGTTCTCCTAACTGGGTTTCAGGATATGATACTAAGTTTGGGTATGACTCAGTCTGCAGCATTGCTTTGCACTGCTGGCCTGGTGTCTTTTAGGCAGGAGGTTATGTCTGTGTCCAAATTGCAGACTTGCTGCAAGTGAAGGACATGTAAAGAAGCTGATGCATTGATTAATGCTAATATTTTCATCAATAAACTACAGATGTACAATGCCTTGCTAAAGTGCATACTTGTGAAGTGGAAGGAAAATAACATATTGGTTTTCAGTAGGGATGCACCAATCCACGTTTTTCACTTCTGATACAGATGTCTGAGGTTTAGTATCGGCCTGTGCTGATCCAATACAGAAAAACAGTGTTGAATTGACTTAAAACATTTTTTTAAGCACAGGTATACAGTACAGACCAAAAGTTTGGACACAACTGTGTGTCCAAACTTTTGGTCTGTACTCAGTTCTGTAAATGCGCTGAATTACACATTTATTTGGTAACTCTGCACCAGTACATCACACTTAAATACACCAATAGATTCACAGTCTTGGTCAAATATGTAAAAACAACAAATCTTTAATTTATTCAGTCAATTAGGAGTACAACAGCCAATGTAGAATAAACGATAGAGAAAGTGACAATAATAATAATTTGACTACTTTGGTTAAGCATGTAAAAATAAACTGGAACAAACCTTCTTTCAAATGGTTAAGAAAGTGCAATTAGTAAATTTGAATATAATGTAAAATAAATAATAAATCATGACATTACTCAGCACAAAGCATAGAACTAGACTGAATAGATTTGCCGTCATGGATCGAGCCCAGTGTCACTGATGCCAATCTAAAGTTTTGACAGCTGACCGATTATGGCATTGACCTGTCACAAAGAAAGCCATGAGAACTCTAACCCATCCTTCAAGAAATAAATATTATTTTCCTTTTACCTCCCAACTATACAATGCTTTGTTTCATCATAACGGTTTTCAGTAAATTACATCGAATTTTACCTTTTTAAAAGACAAAAAATTAAAGTGAGATGAATACTTTTGCAAGGCACTGTAGGTGGATAACTGAGAGGTTGTCCTGAGATATTCCAGATTACAGATATTTACTATTCCAACGGCTAAACTGGTCTTGGAGGGTAACATTCCAAGACCTGCTGTCCTACCCTGGGCATTCCTCACATGACGGTCGCTGGAAACCATAGCAAAGAGGGAGCACAGAAGACATTCCTCAGCTGTCACTTCTACCCCTCCTGTCTGGTCGTTCCCTCCGTCTCTCTGGCCGGCCTGAATTCTGCCCACTAAGCTCCACCGGCAAAGTGGAGGGAATGGAGGCGTGTTCCGTCACGTTCGAAAAATCTCCACACTGACCTACAGCTGAACTTTCCGACTGCAGTCATACACTTTGCTGATCCCAAAGACTAGGGTGTGTGTGTGAATGGGGGGGAGGCAGGGCTCAGCTAAGCTCAGCATGTTAGTTGGACATTACAATGCCTCTGTCTGTTGACATTACACACCCTCATTACAGCCTTAAAGTCTATGAACATTATCTTGCGCCGTTTCTATGACGACTGCTCGGAAGGTTACCAGTGACTCGTGTTGGTGGATTTGCATGGACCAAGTGGGAGTTGCATAACAGACTGTGCAGAGCGAGCGAGCGTCTGGCTGAGTGCTGCAGTTCCAAAAAAAGAATCAGCCTCACAAGTCGGTAATGGAAGCATTTCTGAGCATGTGGCTAACGATGATAAGATGGCTGTGTTTCTCCTGGTCCAGATGAGCATCAGTTATGTTAACACATTGCATAATTGTGAACGTTACTGCAGGCATGGCTCTGATATTCTTGGCTGTGCGTCCAGGCTTGCAGTTTGCCACTGAGAGGAGTAAAATAGAACGCCTTTGACGCGTCGCTGTCCTTTCAAAGCAGCACCACATCCTGTCATGAACCCCCCCCCCCCCCCCGCCCCCCGCATCCAGAGTCACCGCCTGAGGCTGAACATCCTTCTTTTTTAGCTGTAGATGAATACAGCTTAGTGACTGAAAGATGTCGTTTGCTGAAATTTGTCCGATATTCGACTCAACAACCTACACAAATTAGAGATCTGAAGAGTGTTGGATAAAGACTTCACAGTATTGCACATGTTCAGGATAAGGATGACATCTGCATTGTGCTACTGCATCATCTGGTTTGGTTCTGATCAGAGATCAGGATAAAAATGTTTATTTTCCTTTCAGTTAATGCGTCAATACTAATGACTCACAATTTGTGGCCGATATAAACTTATCAAATTTTTAGAAAGTTAAAACCAGATAAAGGTTAAAAGATTATATATATATTTATTTTTTCAATCATTGACATTTTTCCGTTTTTAAGGTGTCCTAATCCACAGATTAGACCTTAAAATAGCATCTCTAATATGAGCATTATGTAAAGTGCAGACTAACTGCACCATCTCATGATATATGATGATAGCAAAATCAACTTTTTTGAGAAGAACCCTTTGTTTAACTTTTATATGCTTAGTTTTTGTCATTGAGTAGATTTCTTTTCTGGAGATTTTCTTATTGGCTGACTCTTGTTCATGAAAACCATTAGTTCATCTCATAAATGTATAACAAATTGCTGAATAAATTAAGATGGAGTTTAATAATTCATAGTCTTGAATACAAACAGTCTAGATTTTATTCTTTGTCTGTCTCGAGGTTGGACAAAGAACAACTGAATTTCATTATATTTTGAGATTACTTTGTCTATACTTTCTTGACCTTTTTGATATTTTTTTTTATTCAGCTACCACTGCAAGATTAAGTATTTATCAGACAGCTTTACCACATTAATACTCTAAAAAAATAAATGAAGAAAAGTAGAAGTAACACATTTCCAAAAAGAGGAAGAACATTTGCTGGAATGGGAATGAAAGCTTCCACTCTCAAATAAGATGAATGTAATTCCCCCATTTAAATGTTGTAACCTGCTGTACAAGGCAGATGCTGCGCTGGATTCCAGTCTGAAAGAATCACGAGAGCCGGCTCCATGACTGAGAATGTTAATTTTAGAAACGGAGCCCAGCAGTATGTATATTTTACCTCTGTGTAATTGGCAGGTGTCTCCTTGTCAAGCTGGCCTTACTCACAGTTTCATTCCACTTCTTTGCCAACCCCATAATCAACATCAGGAAGTCTTTTTGGCATTTGCACACCAACACTTTGTAAACATGTCCGGTCATCTTGCTGATTGTGGCACATCAGTGCTTCCTTGCGCATCGTCTTGAGATTGTGTCCTACTTTAAATTGAAATTTTAATGCATTTGTAGATTTTGTAGAATCAGTGACTTGTATGTTACATTGCACTAAGTGGCTCTTAATATGTTTTAAAGCAGAACAGTGACTTTCATAGCAAATGTGTAGAAGAAGGACCTCCGGTCACTTGTTGACTATTGCGTGTGGCAGAAAACTGACTCTGCAAATCACCCTGAACACACCATCCCCATCTCTTCAGAAGATAAAGGGAAGCTGGCGAGAGTTGATGGGGAAGTCGGATTGGAGCTAAATAGAAGAGACTGCTGAAGAAAACCCATTTAAGGTTGCGAAGCACTTCGTCCCGGCGTAGAGTTTCACTTTCCACCAGATCAACGACCCTAAACACACATTCAGACACATGGAATGGTTCAGTTTCAAGGACATTCCTGTTAGAATGGCAGACAGTCCACATCTGTGCTGACTGACAATCTAATACAGGACTTTGAAATGCATAAGAGACGTTCTTCAATGAAAATGTGTGGATTTACAAAGCTGATAGAAGACTTGTTGCATTAATTGCAGCTACAGGCAGATGATTATGTGGCTTTTGACATTGAAGACAGCAGTGGAGCAAGCTGCAGAAGCGTGCTGCAGTGTTGCAGATTGTTGGCAGTCTGATGTGTTCTTTGGACTCTCATTCAGTGATTTAGTGACTTGACAGTCATGTTGTTTGTGTAAAATAAGTTTAGTATTCATGCAGCAGTAGTTGTTTTAGAAAGTATTGTTATGGTAATTAGCCATGTGTGACAGTAAACCCTGTTGCCACGTTTCTTTTTAATATGTCTTCATTGTTTTAACAATATCTTTATCACTACCCATAAAGGTGTGTTAAACATAAAAAGAATGTCCTGAATAGACTGAAGTTTGTTTAGATGAATGATAAATGATCTTTTTAGGTTCTTTAACCGTTTAATTACCAGCACTTGCTTTTCGTGCTGCCTCCATGTTTCCAAACGCAGCATGATATTGACCTGCTGTGAAATGTTTGCAGGATGACTTCAGCTTGTTTTTGTTCCTACCCTGTGGCACTGTGTGCCTGTCTTCCGCTAGAGCCAGGTCTTCTTGAAGCCATTCTGCTGTTGCTAGCTTGGCGGCAGTCGCATGTCTCACGCTGAGTGTGTTTTTATGAGCTGGTTTTTAAAGTGAAAACACCTGGACCCGGAGCTCACGAGTTGCTCATTGTCTTCCAGAGCTGCCAGCACAATTAAGGGAAAATGCACGTGTCCACTTGTTGTCGGTGGAAGTGCTTTTCCCCCCCACTCTTTAAAGCAGCTGCATCTTTTGCCAGCAAAAGGAGACACACAGGTAGCGCACAATTTGACAGAACATTTCTTCATCTCTTTTAAACTGTTGGTCATTGCTACACCTGCTGGATTTTAAAACCCAGTACTAGAAACAAATGTGGGTTTTACTCATGTCAAAGTGTGGGTGTTTTTTTAATATCTTCATTCCAACTTCATTTGCATGTCGTCGTAAGTCATATTGATAATATTTTAGATCATAATGCATATAAGAGACAAAGCTCAAATGTTTACCGTTAAGTTGGGAGGGAGGAAACTGAATGCATTGTATGACTGTAGTTTGCTCAGACAAAGACCTGCTTCCATGTTTTCTAGAGCATAAATGTGAGGTCACTGGGGTCAATCATGCTGTGAAGTTAACAGACTATAAAATTAATAATTAATGACCCAAAGCACTCAGGCTGCTGTACAGCACACTAAAAATTCAACAGCATGCAATCTGTATAAATTATGATCTCTATGTAGGGCGGAGGTGTTTATAGCTCGTTAGTTATGTTCCTTATATTGTCATGATCAAACTGAGTAGTTTATAGTTCTGTAAAGAGACTGCTAAAATGTTCAGAGAAAATAAATTTGACAAAGTTAAACGTACATTTAGCTAGAAGGAAAGCAAAATTAGGTGCTTTTAATTTCGGTGTTTTAAACTTGAGAAATATTACTTGCTGCTCATCTGCCCCTCGAAGGTGGTCAAGGTAGGAGGGGTCTGTGTTGGCGATTTTAGGCCAGAGAGGAACAGGAAGTGGCTGTTTATTTTTCTCATTTCCTCTTTGAGACTCTGCTTGTGAGCCTGCTTCTCCATTCCCTCAGCTTTAATCACTGACAGCAGCAGAACATGGACACTTGTAGTGGTTCACACATCTGTCTGCGCTCCCCGCCAAACAATGGTGCAGTTTCATCAGTTTATAGTTTTATTTTATTTTTTGGGATTGGGAACAAATTCATCACATTGTCCACTTGGTATTAATTTTTACACAAATGATTAATGAAGGGGAATGATCAGATTTCTTTTTTTTTTTAACAGAACAGTAACTATTTCTGCTGCTTCAAATAATTATTTTTTTCAAATATGTTAGAAACGTTATTTCTTTTAGCATAGACATAAGCAAAAATATAGGAAAAGCAAGTTTCGTTCACTAAATTTGCCTACCTGTTTCCAACATTCTGTTCCCCAGTGAGTTTTTCTGCCATTTTAATGAAAAACATGTGAAACTGTAGGATGTATTTTTTTTTAATTCAAACTGTACCACATAAAAATCTTGCTATGTCTTTTTTTACAAACATTCAGCCCATGCCTAAGAGAAACTGATCATCCTTATTTACATTTTTCCTCACTGCTTCATTCTTGAATTAGTTTTGCTTCTGTAACGTTATAAACATGTAATCCTTGCTGATGATCACTTGGAGTCCTGCGAAGCGAGCTCAGGTGTCCATTCCATCTATTTAACCTGCTGGGTTTTGATCTTGTTGGCATGAGGAGCGACGTAATGCCAGAGAAGGTTGTTGTGGTCTGGCTCTGTCAGTGAGTCTCCATCCCCTGTCTGCCGCTGCGGAAGCCAGCAAATAAGGGCTCTGTTAGTGAATACGTCAACAGAAGTTGTATCTGTGTGACTATTTGACCTCTCTCTCTCTCTGTCTCTCTCTCTCTCTCTCTCTCTCCCCTTTTGACCCCTCACATGGATACATAGTTGGCTCTGAAGCGGGGCTTTTGTTTGAGCCGCTGAGCGAAAGCCAAGATGAAATGTACAGTTAAAATCTTGCTGGCATTTTTTTCCCCCCCACTGGTCTTCTTTTTTTTCTTTTTGTCCATGGGAATCCCAGGGCCATATATGGTTGTCCTCGGTAGCAGCAGGAGTTGGAGTGCTGAAGGCAAAGGCTGCAGGGGTGTGTGTGTGTGTGTGAGAGAGAGTGTTTGTAGTTTGGCTCCATCTCCAAACAGAGCTTGTCTAGTTGAGGGACCCAGCTGGTCGCCTTGCAGCGCCCCCAGCCCCCTCCCCTCGTACCCTGTGGCCTCCCAAATCCTGCCAATTGCACAGGAGCTGCGAGTTCTTTGTCTCAGGAGTCGGTGCACTCACGCTTACAGATGTAGGCTTCACCACATCACCAATAAAACCTTTGTACTCTGATCACAGGAGGCCCAGTAATCCATATTTGTGTGTTTTTATTGCATTTTCAATTAAAAATGCTTGGCTCACCTTGATGGTGCTCAGAAATATGCAAACGCAGAGACATAATGCAGCCATACTTGCATGCAGGCTGTAAGAAGGAATTCCTTTTGTGGAAGTGACTGTGCGCCTCTGAGCCAATGACGTAGGCCGGGAGGTGGGGCCAGAGCACCGAGGCCTGAAGCCTCAAGACTAGGAGTATTACCGTACTTACCCTGGTATGCTAGTCCAGCTCCTTCTGACTGACTAGGTAGTTTTGGGGAAAGTAGCAGTACTACTCCAGGGGGTCGGGGGAACTAGTCTTTAATTTCTTTTTTTTGTAAACAGAAAGGTGACATTTCAAAAATAGGTATGCAGGATTAATTAGATTAAATTTATATATCCTCTTCCTCCTTTCTGACATGTTTATATACACATGAAGCTCATAGATTACTATCTGAATGATTATTTCCTCTAAACGTTTCAATCATAAATACGTTATCACAGCAGTTATAGTTGAGTATTGACTATTATAACCCTGAGTAAGAAATGCTGTTTACATGATACCATTCCACCCAAATGTCCTGCCAAACGTATAGCGTGCTGAAGATCTTAAAATGGAAAGGCAAGAACTATTCATAGGCCTGCAGAAAAAATAAAATGGTCATTATTCTAATTAAAATAAGGTTTTTTAAAATTTTAACTTATTTAGGTTTTGATCCATAGAATAAACCTCTAACTCAGGGGTCTCAAACTCCAGTCCTCAAGGGCCGCAGTCCTGCAACTTTTAGACGTGCCTCTGCTGCACCACCTGAATAGAATAATTAGGTCATTAAGATTCGGAGAACTGATCTACACAAGGAGGAGGTAATTAAGCCATTTCATTCCAGTGTTTTGTACCTGTGGCATATCTGAAAACTGTAGGACAGCGGCCCTCGAGGACTAGAGTTTGAGACCCCTGCTCTTACTGAAGTGATTTGTAAAAGTGGGAGTGCGTGAATGAAGGTAAATCTGCAGAATGTTTTCTGCCATCTCATTAAAACCACAGGAATAGTGTGGCATTGAATTTCTAGGTGTTAAAATTGCAGTTTATATAAATCTGCTGGATTGTAACTTCCCATTGTATAAAATGGTATTGATAATCATTAATCACAAAGCAACAGAATTTCTTTAACCAAATGTATTAGTTTTATATCATGTTTTTAAAGATAGTCCAAATGTGTTGTGGTTGTTAGAACTTTAATTCCAACTAAAATTTATCACAACAGTCATGAAGAAGACTCTGACCCTCTGTTAAAGATTTTCCCACAGCTTCCCCTTACATACAATATTTTTTTAAACTATTTTTTCAGTTTTATTTATTAAATGAAACAGAATAACTCGACATGCACCAATAGGAATTTTGTGTGGAAGTTGTGAACCCCACTTTTTCTAAAGCTTTGACTTGCTGTAGACATTTTTATCTTATCATGAGTCTTTTTAGGGCATTCCTATTATTATGAAAGTAATATTTTGACAGTTTTCTGAATCTTCTATTAGTAGTATGGCTAGCATTTCTAAAACATGAGTCTTTATTTCTAAAGTTGGCAAGTTTTAGGATATAAAAGTTGAAAGCTCCTCATATCTTTTTAAGTCCTGCTCTCTCACAACCTGGGTGACCCACTGGCATATTTTAGAAAACCGCTTCCTCTTTTTATAGCTTCTTAAAGCTTTATGCGTCCTCAAACTTCATTTTTAGATCCCTCGCTGATACTGAAAATGGGAAGTAAGCAATACCTACCAACGCTTGCTAGCATGTACTGCTTACCAGCTGCTTTCAGTGAAGGCAAAAGGTTCTTGACTCTTTATCTCTTATCAGGGCAGGTCGCGCTGTAAATCATCCGATCCGAACACGAGCCAATTTCTCAGTGAACTTTTAACAACAAACCCACCTAGACTTTATTTGGATGTAGATATTCCCAATGAATACTTTTTTCCTCCCTAGTTAAAAGTCATTTTTTAGTATCCATAACTCTGTTATTGGTGTTGTATAATGCTGATATGCAGTAAACCTTATCTTTGTTGTGTAATGCCAGTTATTAATGTCTTCTCTATAGTAATGACAGTGATTCTTTTAGATGGGTTTCTTCCAGCAGCAACATGAAGTGGCTGTTGCTGTAAAGAGAGAAGAAGAAGCTCCCACAAACCGCTATCTCTCTGAGCTTTAAGTTGAACATCTGAGGAAGCAGCTAGAGGAAGTCAAGGATGGGAGGGGTCTTCAAGTGTCTCCTTGATGTTAAATTTGGACTTCTGTTCACAAAGGCTTCCTAGATAATAAACCAAAAATAGCAATATTTAATATACGTGTCCTCTCACGTATATTAGAAGGAAAATCCTTAAAGTTGGCAAGATATGCTCCGTTTAACATTGGTCTGCTGTTTGTTTTTCTGTAGTTTGCTTAAAGAAATGCATTGTGAGCTTTCCATGGAACCTTGCTGTGTTTTAAAATGAGATTTTCTCTATTTATTTACATTTCTAATGTAATCAAACAAAACCTGAACCCATGCCCTCTCTTTGTGTTTTTTTTTTTTTTGGCTCTGCTGTAGTGCCAAACAACAACCCATTTGTCTGTTTGGTGCCCAGTGGAATGACGCTGTCCATTTTGTTATAAGGTTCTAGTGGACGACGCCACTTTAATTCCATCTTATTATTTTAGGATTATACAACTCCTTACGTACCTTCTGCATTTACCTGGTTCTGATCCACTCCATTCCAAGATAATCCCATGGCTGTGTCTGACATCAGTCAGATGCGAGAACTTTTAACTGATAAAGTATTAAAAATATGTGCACATCTCTATGTAAATCAGTGTTTTGTCTGGACTTTCAGGCCTCCAATACGATAAGTTTACAGAAAGTATGGTTGTAGTACAACTGGGTTATTTAAATAAAATAATAGCAAAATGGTAATAACTTGCATTTAAAAACACTTGTATATATCAAAATGCAGGATATTTTTAAAGTGCAATTAAAAAAAAACAAATGTGTTGAAACCTATCTGCATGTTTGTTTGCACATTTTCCAAAATTTGAACATGAAATTACTTTATAATTGCATTTCTGACTTTATTTTGCTGCTGCATTGATAAGCACCCTGTATGCACCCTAATGGACTAGCAGGGCTGTTTTCAGAGGCTGATCACACAGCCCACATTAAACTGTATCGACCAATTAAATGGAGCTTCCTGTGTCCATTGATTTGGCGTAGTGCTTCATTGTATTTTTGCTGTTGCACCAACTTCCCAGAAGTGTCAGTTTCCATTATGTACGGGCTTTTTTTTTTTTAATCAGATCCAGCGGCGGGAACGCAGCTTGTTTGTCTCACTAAGTGACAACATCAATTATGGTGCATTTAATGCTCTGTATGCTTGGGAGTTTCAGCTAATTTTTCCTTTTTATGTGCTCTGTTTTTGTTTTGTTTTTTTGTTGTTTTTTTTAATAAAGGATTAATAAATAGATCCAATTTAAACATAACAGAGTAGTATGACTAATTATTTCATTTACATTCAGGAGGAAACGCTTTTCTCCAGCTGTGTGGTTCAGCACTCCCCCCTCACTGCTCATCAGCTGACTGAGTCGAGGCTATTACACTTTTACATGACATTTAAAACCATTTTGTTTTTGGTTTTAAAAAAAAAAACAACAACCTATAAATGATAATTTTAAACTCTGTTTAAAAGATATTCTTCCTGCTTTCTCTTGCGTACACTGGTATGTTTAAAGCTGGCTTGCCTTCTCGTCTCCTCCTCTCTGAATGACACCACCCAAACAGGTTTAAAGCATTACGTATGTAGGAAGAGGACTTGCGTCACGTTTGATGTATGCAGGCTTAGCACAGGTCTTTCAGTGGCTGAGTTGATTGGCTAATGAGAATCCCTGTATGAATTCAATTAATTACCTGGATACCCTTTTATTTAGTGTGTGATGACTGTCTGCTGCTTGGTATTGAATGCTTGATTAGGTCTGTTCAGTATGCAAAAATGTGTGCTGCCTCCATGCATTACTATTTGTAGGAAAATATTCACATTGCAGGCTTTTAGATGTGATGTTTGAAAATGTTCCCTTCAGGCTACGACACCAAGCTTTATTGTCAACCACAAAACACGACAGCCATTAAGGAATTAGAATGGTAGCTGCCTGGAGCAGTCCTCACAGGAAGGCCTCTGACGCATCTAAGGGACGTTCGCCATCATCAATGGCCGCCTAAACAGGCTTGTTTCTATTTTTTGACGAGGAAGAAGACAGAATTCTGCGACCGTGATTGCATATTTTCATCTTGCCTCATAAAAACGGGCTTCTGCTAATATACAAGCTTTCTCAAGCGTGTAGAAAGACAAACATACAGTGTAAACGTCCCCTATGATCATAATCTGCATAGATAATCCCCCTTAAATTCTCAAATACAAACTGAAACACATTGTGACAAGTTGAAGGGGAATAAGGAGAGACTTTGGTGATTTTCTTTGTTATGGGTAATTATTAATGGAAATGTAAAAGTGAAAACTCAGACGGCACTAATGGGTGATGTAACACTATTCACTATGCAGAGAATTAATGTTTTTCTTTTTTCTTTTCCTTTACCGTCTTGGCTGCTGTTGAACACTTATGTTTCAGTACAGGTTACCTGTTCCAAATCAAATTACATTAGAGAACGCACACACATAGCACAGGAATAATAGTCACGTAAAAAGGTATCTGCCCTTTTGTTGTTTTTTTTTGGAGTAACACTTAAGAGTTTCAGATGATCAAATGTTAATATCAGACTTAATACCAGCTTGTGTAAAGACAAACTAGTTTTCAAATGAGGATTACATTTAGAGTTAAAAGCTAACCAAACCACCGTGGGAGAATAATCACCCACCCACCATACTTTTTGAAAGAGCAGTAATCTATTTCTTGCTTTTGTTGGTTTTCATTGAGTTTCACTAATTTCAGGGACATCTGTGTGGAAAGTGTTACAAAGCTCTGGAGAATGCATGGAAAAGTATTGCCTCTTTCCAGGCGTGCCTTGCTAACTAACAAAATTACCCAAGGAGCAGATTGACGACTCGGTGGTCCAAAAGGAACACAGAGCAACATCTAAAAGCACTTCTCACATGCCTTAGCAAGAATAATTCAAGAACGAGAATCCTTCCCGTTTTAAAGACCAAAACCACTCCAGACCCAACAAACGTTTGTCATGTGGGAAAATATTTTGCCGACTTATGAGACAAAAGTGGAACTTTTTGGCAGGTGTCTATTGCTGCACCTGGTGTAAAGCCAACTCAAATTTTCAGAATAACACCTTAATACTGACTTTTAATGATGGTGGTGGTAGTTTAATGGTGTGGGACTTTTGCTCAATTATTGAACAATTTGCTGCTCTTTACCAGAAACCATGAAGAAAAATATCTGTTCAACAGTTGTTGGTTTTTTGTTTGTTTGTTTTTTTACAGAGTTTTGATATTTTTGGATATTCTTATCTGAAATCAATAAAGACCACCAGGATTTGTTGTTTTATAGTTGTAGAATTGTAACAGTACAATGTGCAGTGAATTGGAGGTCTTGCCTCTATTTGGAAGGCTACTTCAACTTTTATTAATTAATCATCACTTTCTGTTTTATAACAAAGAAAAAAAACTGCTTAAAATCCAAAACGTACAGTCTGTGAAAAATTCCCCCTGTGAATTACAGCTTTCTCTCTTTTAGGAACCGATCGCCTACGTACAGCCGGACCATATAAATGAATCTCAATTATATCATGCACATCAAACACAAATAGACGGTTACTGTCAGATAAGCGCAGCGAGGCTTTTAATGCTTCAGAGCCAGGAGAGTGCTTCCAAAACGGTCCAAATTTGGACAAGGATTCCACTCAGATAGTAGTGTGCCCTGAACAGGAGGCCGGCATGCGTTCATGTGTGTCTGTTTCTCTTGTGGATGCTTATGTTGTCATAGCAACTCGAGAAGAGAGGCACATGGTCCAGAGTGCAGTTAAGGGGTCATGGGTTGGAGGCGTTTGTTTAATTTTTCTTTTGTATTTTTTTTTATCACTGTTTATTATTGTTGTTCTTAAAAGTAAATCGCAGCTAACTGTATCTTTGACCTAAGGTATTTTAATTGAAAGGGATTTCTTTGTACAAAATAAAAATTTTACAGTTTTTTTTTTTTTTTTTTTCTGTTTTTGGAACTCCACCAGTACAGAAAACGTGCATTTAAGAAAAACAAAAACTACATTTTTCAAAACATAACACTGTTTGTATATTTTTTTTCAAACCAGTGTAAAATCACCAATCTTTTTCCATCCAGCATTTCACAGTCCTTACCAGTTAATGAAATGTACGTCAGAATCTCAAGCCTGCTCACTCTTTGTGCAAATTCTTAGTCATCATAACGCCTCCGTCATGATTTAAATCAGTCTTAAATTAGAACTCCCACACTTGCTGGTTTTTTAAAATTTATTTCTCGTGGGCATCACTTGTGTTGTCACTGTCAGCTTGGTTTGTGGGTGGTGTTAGTTAGGACACGGTTCGAACAGCACTGCTGTCTAATTTGAGATGGTTTTCACAGATTTCATTTTCATTCAAAGGAAACATTTGTGCATTTTGCTTCCAGGGGTGACAAAGTGGTTTACGTGTAGCTTTTAATCGAATGAACGGAGCTGTTTTGGTAGAGATTTTAGTGGTTTTACTTTTCTTTTTTTTTTTTTTTCAGGTTACTTAAACATTCTGTTTCTCCACATGAAAACATCTGCTGGGCAATGTACTTTAACATGTTCATAAGATCCAATAAATAATCAGGCAAATATTCAAAATCTATTATACTAATTAAAATTTGTTGGAGCCAATACATTAATGAAAAGTGCAATTATTGAGTAAATGAATGAGTTGGTGTCATTTATATTTATATTTGAATTGATAATTATAAAACTTAATTTTTAGAACTGATCTGGATGAAACTACCTGAATCTCTGGGACAAAATGTTTGGCTATCATTTATAGCTGACTTATTTCACTTTCCCCCTTCTCTTCATAAATTATCAGTATATAAACACAACACGTCAACGGCTGTATCAGCCAGCGTAGCGTTACACTCTGCGGTATTTCAAGCTCCCCTGCTATGTGCAGGCATTTTGGTTAAAGCTCCAGCTGCCTAAATTCCTCAACAGTTCTGGACACACAACGATCCATAAGCAGGACTCAAATGCTCTTTCCCCACTGTCATAAACTTGCGTCGTAGTGTGTGTGTGTGTGGAGAAGTTTGTGGTCTCATTCTGCTCCCGTTTTCTTTTAGGCTTGCATAGATGACAACATTGACATGGTGACATTCCTGGTGGAACACGGAGCCAGCGTCAACCAGCCTGACAATGAGGGATGGATCCCCCTCCATGCTGCAGCTTCTTGTGGATACCTAGACATAGCAGAGTAAGTCTCTCTTTTTTTTTTTTTTTTCTTTCTTTCTTTCTTGGAAACATTATCAGCTTCATCAGATTTGAGTTCTGCTTACTCATCCTTTACATCCTGTCTTGTTTTTACACTGAATGCTGCACTCTTTAATCTAAAGATCAAACAAAAATGGATGACTGGTTGGACCCATGAATTCAGTTTGAGCCTGTTTATTTTACTATTTTCTTTGCCATGTTGTCTGATTTTTATGAAACTTCCTTAACACTACTAAAACACACAGAACAAAACAGCTAAGATATTTTTCAATGTTATTTTACCACATCAGTGCTGATGCTGGCAAAATCTAACAAAACAGTGCTTACAACTATCTTTTATTGGTAAATTCTTTGTATTATACTTTTTGACTATTATCAATAGAACATGTATTTTTTATTAACAATTGAGCTGCGGTCAAGAATAGGCAAACAGCTGACCTTTTCTGACCATCTTCCCATAAGCTGGCAGTGTCTTTGGCTTTCTTTGATTTTGTGTCCCTTCTGTCAGTTTTTCTGATCAGAATGCTGTGCTGCTCTCAGTAGTGAAGGAAAACTAGAGACGACAGTCCACAGTAGAGGGAGAGAAAAGGTGAAAGAAAGGTACCTAAGAAAGCTTAAGTTAAATGCATTTTCGGTTCTTGCCTGTGAAAATGACTTTAACATCAATGCATCTTGCATTTGAATGACGGTAACATGGTTAATGCGGTTTGGTCTTCATGTATCTTACATTTGGGACAGCACGATATGGGTTAATGTCGGGTATTTTTTCTATTGACTCATTTCTGGTTGCGTTTTCAGATGAGCATGTTAAAATATTTTCAGACGAAGAGAAAGGGACCCGAGGAAGATGTTGATATGGCGTTAGATGGAGATTAAGATTGGACAAATTTATCGACCACCAGTCGATAAATTTCACCTTTCACCTGGTCGTACTTTTATAAGCAATTTTTCTTTTTTGTAGGGTTTTTTCTCCCTACGAGTTACTTTCTTAATTAATAACAGTGCTTGATTGAAGCCAAAAGACGCAGCCCATGGAAAAAATAACTAATGCATTTAATGGTGCATACAAACTCCTTCCAGCTGCAAACAAAGCTCACTTTTAACAAAGGCGTTCATTTAGATAATAAATCATTTATTGTGACACAATTTCCTCAAGTTCTCAGGAATGTAGAAATGCTAGTGATTTGTACCGCGAAGTGTAATATTTAAATATAAAGTTCCTTCTGTGATATTGGTGATTGAAACAAATCTAACACTTAACAGATATTATGCTACTCAGCATTAATGGGCCCCTCAAACTGATTTCCAATACAACAGGCCGAAAAAACTGTTTTCATCCAGAGTTGCTTAGAATTTCCATAGAGATTGTGTTTGTGTTAATGTTAGGGTTGTCAGAGTTCAGAGTTTTTTAATTGAGGTTCTTAAAGCTGAAGCTAACAGCTAACCAATACGAAAGCAGACTTCTGCCATCTTCTCGCAATTTTTGCAAACTCATTTGCTCCAGAATGTCACTGTGGAGTTATTTACACAGGAAATGGAGGTAAATGGTGTGATACCATTGATTGTGTCAAACAGCCCAAGAATAGAACATGTGAAGCATTTCAAGTGAGACCCTCATATAGAAGTAAGGTGGTGTTGAACTCATTTCTTCACTTTGTGTTAGAATATTTTTGTTTTTCACATTGTTTCCTATCTGTTTCTGGTGTAAATAATTGTCTTATGTGTAAATTGCTGAATAATGCAAACAGGGCTCTTTAAAGATTCATCAAACAGTGTGACTATGACTTTAAACTGGAGTTGTTTTTAAGGCTGTGGAAGTGTGCTTTGGTCGTAGCGCCGCCTCTTTGGCTAGCCTTAGCTTCAGCTTCTAGGTCCAACAATTCTGAGTATATTTTAAATCTAGACACCAACAGTTATTTGTTGAGATTAAAATAACCTTTTCAAGAAAACATAAAAAAATTATAAACTATCACTTCTAGGTCCAAACTGTGAAACTAATGGGCTTTTTGACCTTGAAGTTCTCACTCATAATTGAAGTTGGAATCCTGATGTTCTCACACCATGTAAGATTGCTGTTCAAAGAATGAGGCGATGTTCCTCGCATCAGTGAGGGTTGAATGACTTGTTGCCAGCTGAAACAAAATAGCCATCTCAGTAATTTTACAACAGGAGGTTCTTTCATCTTTACTAAGTTAAATTTAGGGGGTGACTCCTTTTTTAGCTGGGCTTTGCGGTTCAGATGTGTTTTAGCATTGGGGAGTATTTCAGTCACATGCTAATTTTGTATTAATTTGGAAATATTTCAGGCCACAAAATCGGGAACACTCAGGATATGGAAACTAAAGCAGCACCACTATCACTCCTGCAAAGACAATCCTTTAAATCAGTCAACTCTGGTTTAAAAAAAAAAAGCATTACCTCATCCAGAGTTATGGTTGGTGCTCCTTCAGTTTCAAAGCAGTGCCTGTTTTGTTTAATCTAGAAATACTCCCTGTGGTTAATAGTGTGTTCTTTTTAGTACTACAAACTAAAATTTTCTGGGTTTTGTGGTAAAAACACAAGAATGTACTTTGGAAAAAAGTCTATTCTCGTCAAACAACCCCATAGAAAATATCCAACATTGCTGCCAGGCATAAAGAATGCAGCGAAAGTTGCAAGTATAAACTATTTACTAGGTCTGACTGTAGAATACTTATTTGAATTAACAGATAAAGTGAAAATGTATTGACGTTGAATATTTCAAACAATTGTTAGCGACAAAAGAAATTGCTAATCCCACTTTTTAACGCAGAGTTTATCTTATGAGAGAGAACAGAGAACTTCTGTCATTCAGCAGTGAACATCAACAGGTTGTTTTAAAACCGCTGCATTCTCGCTTCCAGTAACCTCCCTATAGCTATTTGTTAAACTCTCCTTCAATATTTACTAGTTCTGGTGTCTTCTTGATATAAAAACTCTTTTTTGTTGTTGTTGAGATTAGGGTCGTTCTCTACACCTAGAGCTGCACTCTAGTATTTCTTGCCCTTTTTGTATTTGTCAGGTAAGAAGATGGCTCATGTTGGCATAAACCAATACATAGATGTTATCAGGAGATATTTAAACAGGCTGAAGGGGCTAAAGGAGCTCAGTAGTACTCATTGTTCAGCATAGTGGGAGTGTTCTTTGACCTGCTTTGCTAGGGTTACATTTCAGAAGTCTAGCGCTGGGCTGATATGTTTTTCCCAAAAACTGCGGCTGGCAGGGGAGAAACAAACATAACGTATTGAAAAATTCTGCTTCATTTTGGTTTATAAACAGTCAGTTCTTTTTTTTTTCTCCGAAGAGTTTTTGCGGCGCTAGTGGCTCGTATTTTTTGCAACAGTAGGCAGACAGGGGGGAAGACATGCGGCAAAGGTCTCCGGGAGTTCAAAGAATGAGGCGAACCCGCAACGTCCGCGTCGAGGACTAAGGCCTCCAAACGTGGGACGTGCTAACCCCCTGCGCCACCACAGCACGCCCCATAATCAGTCAGTTCTGAGTGGATCCTCAGGAACACACCAGCAAGAGGCAGTGTAACAGAAAACAAGAAGTCATTTGTTTAACATCTTAAGGGAAAATGTCAAGTGGCTGTGCCGATATGGGTGACTAATGGAGACATCATGTCACAGAGGGAGAAACTCTACAACCTGACGTAGGCTGGGAGCTCTCAGTAGGTCCATTTAAATCCCAGCATCCTCTTTCACAATCGATGTAGTCAATGAACAGAGCCAGATCTGTTTAGCTCCCTTCTCACCATGGTCAACCTAATTCAGACTCTGGGTAAGAAACTCAGTGGGACTGCAGACCACAAAACCACAGAACCTATTGAGCCAACCTTGGAAGAGAAGGAACTGAACGTCCAATCAAAAAGGTTGAAAATTTGACGTAATTGTTCTTGGTCAGTTTCTATTTGTGTGAAATTCAAGAGTGTTTGAAGTGGGTTGTTGATCTAAGGAGAAGGGCCTGAGTGTGACCACCGCTTTAATTGGAGGCAGCTGAACTAGAGAGGCTTAATGGTTTAAATGTCTTCAGTTGCTGCAGGAAACAAGGCCTTGAAATTAAAATGACATTTGCTTCATCTGACTTCATCTTTTTATGCTTTAGTTTTAAATCCGTTGCACTTTCTTCATAGCCTTAGGAGACACGGAGAAACAAATGCAATTAAATCAAGATCTTGGCTAATAAATATTAGAGCCGCACAATGTATTTGACTGGACTAGTCATCCCAGTGTCAATGCATGCAAAATGGAGACGGCAAATTACTGCAATGTTTTAAGGTGCTTTGTGTGGAAACTATCCCAAATTCATATTTGGGCGTTTTAATGGATTCTTTGTAATTATGGAAATGCATGTAATGTTTAAATATTTATGTAATTTCCATTGATTGTGGTTCTGATCCTTATTTGGTGCAGTTGATGCTCTGTTTACTGACCAGTAAAAGCTTGGTACCAAACTACATGTATTGTTTTCTTTCTTTGGCAGATACAACATTCATAATCTAACATTGTCATCTTATTGACTCATTATGTAACCCTGTTGCAGAATAAAGTGTAATGTATTACTCCTGTGGCAAGTACTTCTATGAAAGTTCCTTTTGCACATTTATTATTATTTAACTTCCATTGATTGATTGCAATTTCTTCTATAAGTGTTGGAACTAGCTGACCTGTAAAACGATATGCACCAGTGAGCTACACCACTGGCATTGAACTAAAAGCTAACTTTATTATTCAAAACTTCCTTCCCATCTAACAGTTTCCTCAGAGGTTTTAGGAGCTAACGTTTCCCTTCACATTGTATTGAGGAATTAAATTTCTGAAATTCTCCCCTGCAGGTATCTGATCAGCCAAGGCGCTAATGTTGGAGTTGTGAACAGTGAGGGGGAGACGCCTCTGGACATCGCTGAGGAGGAACCAATGGAGGAACTTCTCCAAAATGAGATTAACCGACAAGGTACAGTATGTCGTCCATCCACCAACTCCCTGTGGGATGAGACGAAACTTCTCATTACTCAGTTTAGAAAAATGTGCTGTTGGCAAATATCTTTATCATTTGGTAAAGTATGACTTACTACATTTGACTTTGTAATTGGTTTATTGGACTATGTGTGAATGGATTTGAATCTTACTGTATCATTGGATTGCATTGCATTGGAACAATTTGAATTGAAGTTAATAAATGCCTTCATGACATTTGTTGTTAATGGCGCTATTTCAAAACACAGAACTGAATCTAAAAGAAAATATGAATGTATAGATATTTGGAACTAACTTTATTACATAATGTCTAGAATCAGACAATGCACTTAAATTTTAATGGCAGCCTGAAGGAGCCTCTTGGTATTTCATGCATGCAAAAGTGAAAAGCTGAGTTTTTACAATTTCTGTTTGGGGCACTCCTTCATGGAGAGCAGCTGTCCACCAACGTGTCACCCGGCTCCTGTCCAGAGCACATCAGTTTGTATTCATACAAAAAGACCTGGTGACCTGGTTCATTGTCTGAGGCATCAACTGCGTTGGCTAAATCAATTTGCTAAATCAATTTGTTTGTTTACGGTCAACAAGTTGCAATGCATGTACACACATTGCCACCTCAACAGATCTATATGTGATACTTAAGGCATCTTTATTTGCCTTAAGTATCACATACTTAAGGTACTGTATAAGTACTTAAGAATAAGACAGGAAGCTCTTCCTGTCTTATTCTGATCACTCTCAGCCGAATCCTCTATTATTAAATTATGCTAAATTGTTTGCAGTATCCAGATCTCAGTGAGCAAAATCTAGGTTTTGTTTCTTAAAACAGGATTGCAGAAACTGCTTTCATGACAAAGCTCCACTGGAGAGTGAATTCACAGCGATCCTGTCCTGAGGGCAGTTGCTCTTTTCTTTTTTCTTTTCTTTTTCATGCTAGAGGTAGTAGGCAGCATTATGCAACTAGCTGTTGTGTAACACTTCCCTGCGTTTGTGGTTTGATTTTTCTGTTTTAAGGTGGACACCACAGAGTTAAACTTGTTAGCAAGTGGCCAACAGAATCGCTCATCTTAGAAAGCTTGTCCTCGATTCTGTAGAGGGAACTCCCAAAGCTCCATCTTCAAATTGTAATGGCTGAAATCTAGAGATTAATGCTGCAGTGGCATCGCTTTCATGTCATCATCAAATATTACAATATTGCACTGCGATCCGTGTCATCTCACATTAGGTAGACTCGCTTCTCTCACTTTAAAATAAATCAGCTTTGAAGTGCCAAGTTTTCCACTTAGCTCTTGCTCTGTGTTGCTGCTTAGAGGCCATTAGGCTCCATGCTTTTTATAGACTGTGTTGTCTGCTTCAGTAGAGATCAAAGGATGCTGGCTGACCCGGTCAGCCCTGGTTCTCTACATTAGGTAAAATGATGTGCATCGGTTTGCTGTCATGCTCTGGTGAATTACATTGAATGCAGTGCCTTGCATAGACATTCAAACTTTTTGAACGTTTTCATGTTATCATGCTGGGATAAACTCTAATGCTTTTAGTAAGAGTTTGTTATAGACATTCAGAACTTTAGTGAAGAAAAATAATGCCTGGTTTTATCATTTTTTGCGGGATTGGCATCCGTTTTCTGTCTCCAAGGTGATACTTTGTAAACCACCTTTCAATGCAGTTATTGCTACAATTCATTTCAAATGGGTCTCTACCATGTGGTTCCACCTAGAGCAGAGGTCAGTAACCTTTGGTTCAGCTAAACAAAATCTGTTTAGAGAAACAAATTACCTTAATAGAACCTACTATACAATTTATTTCTATTAAATTAAAGGCCAATTACTTTAAGTCTGGACATTTTTTTTAAATGTCAAAATACATCATTTGCAACAAAGACAAAAATTGCTTAGTAATTATTATTATTGCACTGCTATTGTAATTTTATACATAAATGTTTTGCATGTTACTTTAAAATACATATAAAAAGTTGCCAAAGCTGATTTAAAAAAATAAAAAAAAATAAAAACCTTTGCATCTTAAAACATTGCCTAATGCTTTAGCATTTGTAGCCAAAGTTATTGAGATCAACAGTGGAGTCTTAAATGCAACATGTGGCTCTGGAGCTTCAAGTTGCAGACCCTGAAGCCTGACAGAACAGCTCAATCTCAGACGAGACAATTTATTTTACTGATTGTTTTGTTGAATCATAAAGCATTAATATTTTGTAAGTTGAGAAAATAAGAATGCAGTCGAACTCCGAACCAGTTTAAAGTAAAATAAGATGGCGTGACTCTAACTTTCCTCCTTCTGCTCTCAAAACTTTCTTTAAAATGTCGGTTTTTCCTCAACCAAGCATTTGCCAACCCGAGCATGCAGTCACAGACTTTCCTTTTTTAGCTTTTGATCAGAATGGAGCAAAAAAGCTTTATGATGAGCTTAAGCTTGGCTCCGATCCCAGAACACTTCTTAGGTCTTTGTTTATGTAATGCAGTTGAGGCTCAGCTGGAAAATCAGCGCAGCATGCAGCAGTGAGTTTTCAGGCCATGCTTCAGCCAGGTGTCACACTAAGTCAGGGCTGTTTTCACCGCTTCCTTGTATGGATTGTATAACACTGACATACTGACCCACTTAACCAGCTAAGCAGCGTCTATTTTTGCAACTTTTGTGTTGTTTAATTTATTGGATATTGGCACAAACTGTTCCCCAAAGCATCACCAAGTACTCAACAAAACCCTTGTATTCAGAGGTGGCACTATAATTATCTACGGTCTGGTTTTCCTCTGCCAGAGCCTGAAGTACAGCACATAACACAAAGACTTGACTGAAGATAATTACAGTAATGCCTGCGGTTGAAACTGTGGCTTGTTTTGCGGCTGATTATGTGGTTTGTGGTTTGTGTGTGTGTGTGCATGTTTGTAGAAGTTCGACTGACATCACCTGACCAACTGTAAATAAAGCAAAGTGAGACATCTTTCTGGTATGCACGCCAATCAGCCAGATGCAATCAAATGTGTGGAAAAGTTGATAAAAGTGCCAAGAATTATTCTACTATTTCCACTTTGGGAATATATTTGGCGAAGCAGCAGCGTACCCCTTGGATGCAGGTAGTCTTTACAGTTTAATTTGTCTTTATTGCTCCAGGGTTGGACATAGAGGCTGCCCGAAAAGAGGAGGAGCGCATCATGCTGAGAGATGCTCGGCAATGGCTGAACAGCGGTCAGATTCAAGACACCCGGCACGCGAAGTCGGGAGGAACGGCGCTCCATGTAGCCGCTGCCAAAGGATACGTGGAGGTTTTAAAGTAAGCATCGCTGCATGTAGCAACCTGCAGCACGACGCCAGTTCACCGGGTGCATTCAGAGGAGCACTAGGGACGGAGTTGGGTTATGACAGCAGTCGTAACACAAGATTTCCCAGCGTAGTTGCGTCTTATCATTTCGCTTTGTTTTGACATGGTTTCTGTGGGTCGTTAATACACTTTGCGCCACGTGAGCATCGGAGCGGCAGTAACTTGTTCCTCGGCTCCGGGATGGCAGCCAGAACGCCGCTGCCTGTGGTTCTTCGAGGTCCTGTGTGACACTGAGCTGTCGGTTTTCTCCATCCATCCAGTTTTATCAGTATAATTGAAATAAAACACACAATTCACAAAGTTTAAAAGGAAGTCTTCACATAGTTCCTTGCAAAACAGTTATATCCCTTAAACTTTGTCACATGCGTTCTTATAATAACCACAAATTTCAATGTTTTAGGGTATTTTATGTGATAGACAAACCCACAGTGAACCTAAATGGGTTTCTTACAATTGTATTTAACCCCTTTTTATTCCAAATAAAAGTCTGGAAATGCCAGAGAGGTCGGGGATAAAGTTGTGGAGAAGCTTAAATCGGGATTAGGATAAAACACATTCAACACTGCAAAAACTCAAAGTCTTACCAAGTATTTTTTGGTCTAGTTTCAAGTGCAAATATCTCAGAGCTTTTGAAATAAGACAAAATTAACTTAAAAACTTAAATAAACTATAGAAACTTGTATTAAATCAATAATTCCTTAATATTGATTAAAAATGTGATAGTTCCACTGGCAGATTTTCTTATAAGAGGATGTTTTTCCAAAATTATAAGGGAAATAATCTACCAGTGGAACTAGTTTATTTTTATTAATATTAAGTAATTATTGACTTATATCTTGCATAAAAGTTACTTAATATTTTTGCAGTGAAGATTAATTACAGTGCAGTCCCGGTGCACCACAAACGATTCTACTGAAATATTTTGCTGCTTGTGATCATGAGCTACTTTAATCCAAGGCACAGATTTTTGTTAATCTGACTCAAGGTTGTCGTTTCTGGCAGCTACTTAAAGGATCGGTTTGCACAATCAACATTGACTAATTCACACGCTCTTTCTGTCCAGGCTTTTAATCCAAGCAGGTTATGACATAAATATTAAGGACTATGATGGCTGGACGCCTCTCCACGCAGCGGCACACTGGGGCAAAGAGGAGGCGTGTAGAATACTCGTGGAGAATCTGTGCAACATGGAGCTTGTTAATAAAATGGTGGGTAATGGAAGCTTGTCATTACTCACGCAGTGTTTGTGCAGTACTTGACTTATTTTTTACCTCTTTCCCTTCAGGGCCAGACGGCTTTTGATGTAGCTGATGAAGATGTTCTGGGATATTTAGAAGAGCTACAAAAGAAACAAAACCTGGTGAGTCACTGACTGGATAATTCATTCAAGCTTAATGAGTTTGGACGAGCTTCTGAGACCAGTTGTCATGCTTTTTGTCTTTATTCCAGCTGATGAGGGAGAAGAAGGATGCTAAAAAGTCTCCTTTGATTGAGGTGACAACCACAGGGGACAACAACCAATCACTGAAACCACTCAAAAGGTAGAGGGGGGTTTATCCTGAGAGGAAAAATAAATCTGTGCAAATATTTACATGACAGGATCACATTTCTGCTCTAATCTCCGCTTCAGCAAAGAAACGCTGCTTCTGGAGCCGGAAAAGACTGCGCCGCGCATCGAGACCTTAGAACCGGAGAAGGTGGACGAAGAGGAAGAGGGGAAGAAGGACGAATCAAGCTGCTCGAGTGAGGAGGAGGAGGAGGAAGATTCAGAGTCTGAAACTGAAGCAGGTGATGTTCACAAAAAGAAAAATGTGAATTAAGACATCTTGCTGAATATTTGTCATTTTGACATAGCTGAAAATGTTCTTTATTGCTGAAAAGACAAGAGCAAGTCTCCAGCAGTGGTGACCAGCAGCACAACGACGACAACGACCCCAGCCACCGTCAGCACGTCGTCTCCAACGAGTCCAACAAATCAGGTGACGACGCCCACTTCACCAGTTAAGAAGGTAAAACCTCTCGGGTGAATTTCTTATTAAAACAGTTTAGTCTTTGAGATTTTGTTGAATAAACCTTTTAAGGAAGTCCAGAGTTGCAGCTCAGGCACGATCCAACGGTCATCCTGCTGGTTTAAGGGGGTGATTTCTTATTCAAGGCACTGTGTGTGAATGCAGGTGGTCAGGATTGCACAATGTAGTTTTTAAACTCAGTGCTGACGTTAATTTATTCTAACTGAAATCGGTTAAATAAGTTGTAGTTTTTTTTCTTTTTCTCTTTAACAAAAAGGAATTCGCATTCAGAACGAGTTATTGGAAAATTTGGATCTATAAAATCTCCAGATTTTAGCTGTAGATTTTATTTTGCTTGGTCAATTGTGTCGTTGCCACTTTTGGATCTGCTGCCCTCTGCTGGCAAAAAGACACAACAACTCCTCTAGCATTACTGAGCATGGCAAATGTAAGCTGCTGTGGCTGCTTGTGTGACTAAGGAAAAGCAACTGAACTGTTTTGGATGGCCAAGAGCTGCTGACTGAATCAAGAGCTTTGTGGAAAAGTTAAATCGACACAGGAAGTGTTGAACTCAGTCACTGAGTTGAACTCATCCTGTCTGCTTTAGTAGTTCTGCTTCTTAAACTTCCAGACCTTATTTAAAGCCTGGTTCTTACACACCACACCTGATTGATAATTGAGCATTTTTCATACCAACCGACTGCAATTATTTCATCTGATCAGTACCATTAGTTCGGCACCAGGTGGTGTGACTCGGCTTTGAAGTCCTCGCGCACAAAGTGTGTGTCTTTTGCTTCTGCTTCTGTCTTATTTTCTTTTTCAACCTTTCTGTCTTCCTCCCTGTCCGTCCCGTTTTATCATCCTCGGCTCTTGCCGCGGTCGCCTTTTAGTTTGATTACATTACACCTCTCATGCCTTTGGCGGAGCCAGGCTGTCCTGCATTGTGGCGTCAAGGTTTGCGCAAAACTGGCATTTCTCTTGTGCCCAAAAAACCCATGGTGAGGCATTGGTGTGCACCAGAGTTGTTGTCTCATCCTACATGCACTTGTGCACTCACAAAGCACTAAAGTCTCCCCTAACTCCCCACCTGTTCCAGGTGATGTAGGATTTTTCCACTTGCTGGGGTTGGCCTGTTAAAGAATTTTGTGCAGCAGTAAATTGTGATCTCTTCAGGGGTCGGCAGCTTTTGACCTGCACGTACCACATTATTAATTACTTTCAGCTTTCAATTATGTTTTCACTTACAAATGAAGTAAATATTTGTATAATTGTGCAAAAACTAAAATTTGTAATTCCCCACAGAATTCTTTTGAGTTATATTTAACCATGGCTTCTACCCTAGTGGAAAAATCCAGCAAGTGATTGAACTTTCCTTTCACTCATCAACATTACATGGTGCTTTTTTTTCCACTTCAACAAATGCACTACTAATATTTTATTTTAAGTTGTATTTGTGTGGTTCCTTTGTTTTCAACTGCTTTTATCCTTTCATAGAGGTTAAAATAGTATAGAAACAAAGTTTTATTTGCTAAAACCTTACATCGAAGCCAAATCGTAAATATAATGGGAAGATCATTTCTCTTCTTGGGGTTTTATCCTTAAAAACAAAGTATAAAGTGTTTTGCATAAGTAATTGTTCCCCTTCAGCTTTTCACATTTTGTCGCATTACTATGACAAACTAAAATGTGTTTTCTTAGACTTTTATGTATTATGACCAAGAAAGTTGCATATAAATGTGAAGAAAGAAACATGGTGATGCAAGATGGGTTTTTTTTAATTACCCACAAAAATAAAGTGTGTTTTCAGCTGATTTACACTGAAAAGTGTGAATAAAATTCTGTGTAATCAGTATTCCATATAGACGGTAAGCTAACTGTGGTTGTCTCTCCACAAATCACGTCTCTATTAAAGAGTGGCAAGAAAGATCCATTATTAAAAAAGGTTCAAATTGTGCATTTGCTTGGTGATGGCAGCATCATGCTACATGAGTTAGCATGGCTAGGGAAACTGACTGGAGCTGATGGTCAATTCAAAGCCATCCTTTAAAACCTGCCTTGGGTAGAGGTTTCCCTTCTACCCTAATGACAATGGAATGACTTGGATGAAAGCATGTCCATGTGTCCAAATGGCCCAGTCAAAGTAAAGAGCTGTCTTTTAGGTTGCTCTCCGTGTAATCAGATTTGTGTTGTTTTGACACAATAAAATACATTATGTTTGTATGTAACCTGACAAAATGGGAAGAGATGCAAGGAGATAAATATACTTACAAATTAATCAGCAAGCGTTTGACGTGATTCCCCTTTGTTGCTTACTAAGATTACTAAGAATATTGCTACAGTCATGAACATAAATGTGTATTTCAGTGTTATCTAAGCTGCTGCGTCATCCTTTCATTCTCCAGGTCGTTCAGCCTGCCGGAAAAGTCTCAACCAAAGTGGAGGAGGACAGGAAGGACGAGTCTCCGGCTTCGTGGCGTCTGGGTTTGAGGAAGACGGGCAGCTACGGCGCGCTCTCTGAGATCACAGCCACAAAGGAAGCTCAGAGGGAAAAGGACACTACAGGCGTGATGCGGTCGGCCTCCAGCCCTCGCCTCACCTCATCCCTGGACAACAAAGAAAAAGAAAAGGTTGGCAGTGATGAGTTGGATGATTTGTTTTTTCAGTCTAGCGTTCCGTTTCTACTGCGAGCAGAAAATGCTTTCATACCTATTTTGTCAGACACATAATTTTGTGGTTGTGTAATCCAGCTTTTACCATTTCTTGCAAAAGTATCAGTACACACTGAGCTTAACAACTTTCTGGAATGGCTTTTATTTTAATTTTATCCCATAAATAGACCAAATTTTGTGAAGGTTGTGTGTCCAAACAAGTGTTAATTAGGAGTATACTAGGAGTATCGCAGGGTACTTATATATATATATATATATATTACTTAATGTTTTGTCATGCTTAAACAAGAAATTCTTGTTTTATATTGCTAACAGAATTCTTGTTTGTTCTGATTTCTACAGGAGAAAGACAAAGGAACCCGACTTGCGTACGTGGCCCCAACCATCCCCAGGAGACTTGCCAGTACTTCAGACATCGACGAGAAGGAAAACAGGTGAAGCCCTGGAGCAGAATAGCAACTCTGTGCAAAAGAATTTCACATAATTCAATGCGCTAATGCTTTGATTATAGAAGTTATTAGAAGCAAATGATGAGGTAAAGAAATGGAAGGTACTTATAGAGCTTGTGGTTCCCCAGGGACTCTACAGCTCTGACACGTAGCGGCTCATACACCCGGCGACGCTGGGACGACGACCTGAAGAACAGCGAAGGAAGCTCCTCCACCAACCGGACCTCCAGCTACCAGCGCAGGTTAGCTCCTGCTAAACCTCCATCCCTCACCTCAGCATCTGCTCTCTTCCTTTAGATCTGACCTGCTGCAATCGCCACTAGTTGCTTTTCTTTGTCAGATCAGCCGATATGTATGTACATGCTTTTATTTGTAGCCGCTCAACCCCGGCCACAGTTTGTTGCATGACTGTGCCTGTTCTGTCAAGCTACAGTTAAAATGCACCACTTAGCAAGCCTAGCTACTGTTTGTTGCATCAGATAAATCATATTCCTGTTTATGACACATAAGCTTAGACTAAAGCTGCATTCATATCCTGACAAGTTATGGCTTTAAGCCATCTATTAAAAACAACTTCAATTTGGAAACTTTGTTTTTCTGTCTCCCTACCGAAAATATTACAAGAAAAGAAAGCAGAATGTAAAGTTCTTTTGTTCCCAGAAGTCATTAAGTTTTGTGTTGCTATGAATGCAGCAGCAGTGTGTCAAAGCTTCATAGACTTAAACATGTTTTGTGTGTTTTATATGTAAATGTTTGTCTGTGTTTGTGTGTGCGTGCGCACCTCCACCGCTAACTCTCTTGGCCACCTGCGTGCCGACACACTAGCACGTCCCATACTCTAGCGCTGGGGCGGAGCGGCAGCACGCGGGACGTGCCAGCCAAGTCTTCGTCAACCTCCAGCTTGGATCCTAACACCTGTAATACTAAACCCTGGCAGCCACCCTCCTCCCACTACCCGTCCTACAGCATTTACCGCAGGTACAACGCTGCCTCCACACCCAGCTGCCCTTTCTGTCCGCCTCTCTGCTCTGCCGGACGTTTTCTGTCTTCCCTCGGTTTATGCAGCAACGTCTCATACTCTCGAGTTTTAGTTTTTATTGTTCAGCTCTCTGAAGTTTAGGTTCAAGGATTTTTGTTTATCTATAATACTTTAAATACAGGAGAAACTTTCAAAAACCCTGAACTTCTCAACATCTCGTCTTCAAGCTACGAAAATTTTGGAAATAAATTCCAGATTGTGTTTTTATAACCATTCAGTATAATACCCCTAAATATAAAAGCAATAGTTAAAAAAAAAAAAAAAGCAATAGGTGAAATTTTTTTTAACAGGAAAACTAATAGGACTTTAAATGATTGGCTTGTAGAAGGCCATTGTCAAGAAAATTCATATGGGAGGCACTAGGTACGTGGAATAAGGTGCTCAGGTCGGATAAACAAAAAATTAGCTAAAATTTCATCTGTAGATGTTCAAAACTGATGGGCTCATAAGAGTTACAGCTGTAATTCGGCTCTATGAAGTATTGACTCAGAGGTTTTTATTTCCACTTGTAATCTTTTCCTTCCACTTTACAAATATTAACTATTTGGTTGATCACATAAAATCCTACTAAAATACTTTCACGTTTATTGTAATTTGAGACAATGTGGGGAAAAGAGTGGGGTATTTTTACAAAGCTCTGTAACTGCATTTTGAAAATAAGAAATGAAAATAACTGATCTGCAATCTTCCTCCCTAATCAGCTGAGGTCTTTGCTAATCTGAGTCATCTCAGCCCACCAAGCTTAAACTCTCCTCAGTCTCAGTCTGACCTGTTCTCTCGCTCATAATGTTAAAGAACAAACGGCAATAAAATCCTACCAGCAGTCCTATAATAAGGACCTCTAAGTAACGCTGATGCTGGATTTTCCCTTAAGAGGCGTCAGCTGCTCTGACTTTATGTGCAAGTCTCACTGACACTCGGCTGAGTCTGGTGACTCAGTTTGTTTTCTGGGGAACCGGTGAACGCGGCCTCCTAAACTCATCAGATTTATGTGGCGGATCGGCTTCAATCTACCCTCAGCAAAGGAGCAGCACAGAGGCGATGCATGGAGATAAAAGAGCTGACAGAAAAAAGCAGACCAGCTGTGTTGATCACTTATGTAACATCTGTGTCCTTTCAGCGGCTCTTTCGGCAGAAGACACGAGGACCTGAGCTCCTCCACCTCCTCCACAGCCACCACCACCTCCTCGTCTGTTACCTCGCCCACTGGCCACCGCGGCCTCCTCTCCAGCCTGGGGTCCTCTTCCACCCGAACTGGCTTAACCAGTCTCACCAGCAGGTAAACTTCTTCCACCTGTGGTCAGTTGGAGCTTATAGAGACAAACTATTCAGTCTTGGTAAAATGCTCACTGTGATAACAGGTACTGGTCAGAGGAGAGTGCAGAGAGGGAAAAGGAGAAGGAAAAGGACTCGGCTGCTGTTATCCCCACTATAAATACTGGCTCTACCACAACCACCACGTCTACCACTACCACCACCGCCATATCCGCCACTACTGCCCTCACTGGCATCGGCACCGGCCCAGAACGACGCAGGTAACACACACTTCACTTTTAATCCCCCGCTGCAGCTTAGTGGTTCTGAAAAATGTATCTAAAGTAGCTTAAAACATTAACCAGGAAGTGTTTTCACAGCAATCTAGATGCTTTTTTTTCCCAGTTTAAGAATCTCCCTCTGTGTAATTTTCTTTTCCACACACGCTGAGGGAGAGAAAGTCTGCTTTAGTTGAGTGGCTCGCTGAAACAAGCCACCTGTCTGTGTGGGATCAGGTTCACAGTCTGGACCGCTCCAGCTGCTTCCCCATATAAGGACGGTGGGCTGAAGGCTGAGGGTCATTGGTATCGCTGTGTGGCCAACAGGAGCACGCTGTTAACCACAACGTTTTGTTGTTTCTGTTTGTTCTTTTGCAGATAAGTTTGAGTTTTAAACTGGGAATACTTGCTTGCTGCTTGTTGTTTTTTTTCACCATTAGGAATTTTTTATCTTGTGTTTAAAGAAGGGTTGGTGATATGGACTTAGAATTTTATCTCAGGACTATGTTGTGCTGTTGTTTTTTTAACAATAAAGATTGATTAAAAACCTTTTTTTTTTATTTAAAAAAACTTATTTCTTGTATATAGCATTTTTATAACAACTGAAGGTAACAGTTACTTGATTATATAGTGGCACTATGAGGCTGGAAAACACATAATACTGTTGCTTTAAGAAAGCGTGGAGATTTCTGGCAACATTACACAAGAATTCAACATTAATATGAACATTACTTAAAATTTTTTTCTGGTTTGATTTTTTTTTTTTTTCCCTCTGCAGCAGTTCAGGTGCATTTCTGCTCCCAAAAGATCAGTTGTAGCTTGCTCAAGTTTAATTTGTAGGTTTATTTTGACATAATGAACAAAGAAAAATCACATTTCTGATAAAGTGCCAGGAAAAAAAAAATTCTTCCGGGGGAAAATATATATACTTTTTTTTTTTTTTTTTTACCGAGCAAGATGAAAGGGACAATCATGATACTTTCATTCTGCAGAGAGTTGTCTTACATAAGAGTTACGTTTAAAATGTTTTTTTTTGTTTGTTTTTTTTTCCTGCATCAGGTCGTACCTGACACCGGTGCGAGACGAGGAGTCGGAGTCTCAGAGGAAAGCTCGATCCAGACAGGCCCGGCAGTCGAGGCGCTCCACCCAGGTCAGTCAGTAATACTTCATCTTATTACTTTACCAGATAGAAGAATCTTTTTTTTTTCAGTGTTAAAATACATTGAGAGCAGCGTTTTATCATTAAAATGAACCTAAGCTGTTGTGTATTGCATCGGGGTTTAAATGTCGTGATGTGTCTTTGCTGCTGCAGGGCTAAAACTATTTTTAATGGCATTATTTTTCTAAAGAGAAAATGCCCCTTGTTTTTCCAGGGTGTGACTCTTACTGACCTGCAAGAGGCTGAAAAAACAATTGGCAGGAGTCGTCCCCAAAAGACCCGCGAAGAGGAGAAGGAGGAGAAAGAGAAGCAAGACAAGGAGAAACAGGAGGAGAAGAAGGAGACGGAGACCAAGGAGGATGATTACCGATCGAAGTACCGGAGCTTTGAAGAGGTACCTGCTTCACCTCTCTCATCACTCTCTTGAGATGGGTGACTGTAATTAACACATTTTTAATTTCTCCTCTTCATGCCTCGTTTTTCCCGCAGCGTTATCGGTCTGCGTCTTCGTCCTCCTCCTCTTCCATTTCCACCGTCAGCACTGCCTCCACTGCTCCTTACTCCAGCTCTTCTTTGTCCTCTGGGTCCAGCGCCCTCAACAGGCCCAACAGTCTGACGGGGATCACCTCATCTTACAGCAGGTCCTCTCGAGACACAGAAAAAGGTCGGTCCTCTTCAAAATCTCTTCAAAATAAGCTCTCCAAAATAATTAAGAGCTACACTGTTTGATGCAAAGATATGTAGAGGAAAACCTGTGTGAAGCTCCTAAGATCCACAGCAACAGGAAAACAGCCGCAAGCTGATTAAGAAGGTTGATGCAGAAAATGGTTGATTTTCCTTTTAAATGAACATGAATAAAATTTACTTGGGAAAACAGAAAGCTGATTTTATTGTTTCAGCAGCAGAAAACACTGACAATGTGGTTCTGTCACAGAAACTTTGAACACTTTTTAATCAGAATTTAAAAAAATGTTTTACCTCAAAAATTGTTTTGCACATAAATGGTAAATAAAAAGGTTGAATTTGGTGCTCATGGGGAGGTAAGAGGAAAAAATAAGATACTAATTAGTATCATTTCTGAAACAACCATAGCTTCTCATAATCAAAGTAAACACTATTTTTTGTGAATTCATCTTTCTTATTTCCTATATTTTTAAAGAAAAATGATTGTCTTCCATGCTATTATACTTGGACTCTTCTAGGATACTTGATATACAATAAGTACATAATGTCACAATTAAAAAGATCAAATGTGAGTTGATTTTTTTTTTTTTTTTTTTTTTTTAAGAAAGAAAAAATAACTTTTTAGTTCACCTGGATCCACAGTCTATGGTTTAGTTTGTTGCAGCCCAAGTCTTTTCTAACTTTATTTAAATATCCAATATCCTTTCACACAGTAATTATAAAATAAAACCATACAGATAAATATTTTTATGTTGTGCTATAAAATGCAGGTGTGTTTCTGCTTTATTTTCAGACACACTGAATGCCTAAGCTGCCTTTTGATTTGTAGAGGCACTTGTAAAGGAAATCTAGATGTTTGGTGTAGGTTTATCAATAAATTAGTGAATGGTTTAATAAACTTTGTTGACTTCACATTTAAATGACTCTAAAATATCAAAATTCTAACAAATTGCCAGATAAATACTTTCACTTAGAGGTCAAATATTGAGATCTTAAAGGTTTATTTTTGAAGTGAAGAAATGTAAAATGTCTTTTCCAATGACAGAATCAGACCAAAAGGATGAGGAGAAGGAAGGGGAGGACAAGTCTCAGCCCCGCTCCATACGGGATCGCAGGCGGCCCCGGGAGAAGAGACGCTCCACTGGGGTGTCCTTCTGGACTCAAGATGTAAGACTTTTCTTATTATTATCATTTTTACACTCTGCAGGTCAGGACACTTGATGTTCTGCTGTGCTCCTTCTGATGGTGACACCAAAGACGACCACTTTCTCTGATTTTAAATTCCAGGGTGGAGATGATGACCCTGAGCAGCAGTCGGACTCTGAGGAGGGCAGCACCAGGGGAGAACCGCAGGTAACTAACCTCACACACACTGAGGGCGGAAAGTCGAACTTCAGCCTGTCAGTCAAATCAAAGTAGTCCTGTTCTTTCTCCCTTTGATTTTTCCTCATTGGCTTTTATTCTTTATTCTTGTCTTTTGCTCCTTTTCTTTAAATCTTTTGGTAATTGTCTGTCACTTAGTTGACCTTAGGAATCAAACGTACTGTTAGCTTCAGTTTTAGGTGTCCTAATGTGTTTGGAATGAAAATACTTTGAACTTTAGTGAAATTTAAAGTTTTTTTAAATTACTCATGACATTCATGCCGTTCACTAATGATGCAACAACATAAGGCAGAAAATGCAGCTTTGCAAACTCATTAGTTTCTGGGTGAGCTTCCTGTTTGGAAGAGAGTGTTATCTGAAGTTTTAACAGAGAGAGAGAGAGAGACACAGTTGTTGTTTGAAGTCAGCCATCAGGGAGGAGGAGGAGGAGGAACTCCAGCTGCTAGCCGTCACTTACGATGGGTGGAGCTGCAGCAAAACCACGAGAGGAAATGAGTGTTTATCTCTGGATACAGGAAGACCTTTAGGTCACGGCCTCTCCAGCTACTAACAGAGAGCTGAAAAGTAGCAAATATTATTTAATTTATTATTCCTAAATAAATCTACATAGACTGATTAGGTGAGACAAATCTAATTATTATTTTTAGCTCTTTTATATTGACATTTCTTTTGTTTCCTTACAGAGTGACAGATTGTCCAGGTAAGTTGCAGCATCACCATGTTTTGAATGCTGTCGCTCAACTGCAATATTTGGTTGCTAATGTCACCTGTTTTTATTTATTTATTTATTTGCAGAAATGAGAGCACTTCATATTTAGATCGCAACGATGCTCTTTTTAGCCGTAGTTATGGTGAGAGTCGAAGGCCATACTCCAGCCGACTGGATAGAGACGACACCACCGACTACAAAAAGGTATGCAGCCACTTTCAGCGTTGTATTTTTATTTGATTTAAATTTGGACGTCAGAAATCCTGAAAAACGAGACGTTATCTGCATGAGAAACTAAAAGTTCAAAAGTTATTCTGGTCTCCTTCTCATGTAAGATACAGAACTTTTACATCTTGCTGTCTGAAATTCTTTTAGTGAATATTTCCTAACAGTCATGGGAAAAATCAGATGTACCTCCTTTAAGTTTTTTTTTTTTTGTATGTGGACCTATTTTTTTATTCTAATTTAAACATACAGAAGACAAACATACAAACAAAAAACACTTTAAAGTTTTTAAGAAAACGAGGCCATGCTCATACAGAATATTTACATCTAGTTGTTCCTTCTCAAATATTCTTTTACACACTGTTATTTTATTTTGTGTACTTAGTTTTTCACACACAGCTTTTTCTTTTTGCCTTCATCTTGTTCTTTTAAATGTCAACATGGATTCTGTTTTTGATTTCAATTTCACCCCAGGTTGAGTCCAGGTCATTTTCACCTTAAAATCTTGGCAATGACAGAGGGTGTGCCGTCATTTTCCATAATAGGCTCCAAATGTCAGTCCATTAAATGCATCAAATGAAAAGTTGAATTGAATTAATCTAAATTAATTGCGAACACTTGCACAGCACTTTGTTAGGCGGTAAATGGGGCTGTAAACATGTTTTGACGGGTTTTTTTCTCAGCTCTATGAGCAGATCTTAGCTGAGAACGAGAAGCTGAAGGCCCAGTTACGCGACACTGACCTGGAGTTGACAGACTTGAAGTTACAGCTAGAGAAAGCTACACAGGTATGCACACTTACACTGCTCATCATCTTTTTTAAAAAAAAAAAACTGTTTTGGAAAAGCAACTAAAGTTTGATGATGTGTTTTTAACGCAGAGGCAGGAACGCTACGCTGACCGATCCCAGCTTGAGATGGAGAAAAGGGTAATGGCAGAACTACTTCACCACACCACCTCCATCTCACTCCTCTGTTACATAACCATCAACTAAAATGAGATCCTTTCTGTTTCCTGTGTGTTTTAAGACTAATTTATTGTCAAAATAAAACGTATTTGAAACATCCCAGTAACACTGCTAATGGGTTTATGTCTGAAGGTAACAAGCAGACCCTCTTACCAACTGGGTGGTGGTATGATCTTACCCTGAGTTTTTATAACAGTCTGCTCTCTGCTGCTGCCTGTAGGCTCACTTTGTGCTGTGGTAGCTGGTATCAGTCAGGCTCTCCACCCAGAACACCACACTTTGTTTTTTACTATTTCTCTTTTTTTTCCACTTGTTGTACTTAAACATTAGTGGCAGTGTGTGGTCACTATCTCCGTTGACTGCTTATTTCCGTGTGTTTTTAACATGTGGAAGTGTATTTATCCAATTTTATGCTGAAAAAAAGAAACATTAGACCCTGTGCATGTGTTTTCGTGCTTTTAGATATCAGTTGGTTTGATTAGTTCATACCCAGCCGATCTGTGTTCTTAATCCTCTATTTTAAATCCACTTAAGGAAGCTGTATTTAATTATCTGAATAAACAGTTGAGTCTTTCAGTCATTTAGGCAAACTGACCGTCTGCCTGTTTTCAGACTCATTCCTGCCTGTAGAAAGTTGACTACAGCTTCAGTCACTTACTGTTTAGGTGTAAGCTGGCTGTTGCTTGAACACCCCTCACAGGACATGCGAGTGAAGTGTGTGTGTGTGTGTGATCACCCAACACCATCTGCCACCACTCATTAAATCTGTTGGTATTTTTATTTTTTTCTAGTTCAGTGTTAATCCGCCCCTTATGTCCCAACAGGAAAGAAGAGCTCTAGAAAGGAAGATTTCTGAGATGGAGGAGGAACTCAAGGTACCAAATATTGCATACATGAATTCACTTTATTTATTACAGAAGGAGTTTGTCCTCCTAAGTTTTGAATTTGGTAATTAGAGATGCACTAATTAGCGGTTCAAAATAATACAGGACAGCGTTACTATGATACACATTCATTATTCCTGTTATCTGCTAAAACTCTTTCAACCTGAGTGAACAGCTGACATATCTGTTCATACTTTAGTTTTTAAATAGTTTTCTCGATGTCTATGCTTCTTTTGACCTTATTTTCAAACACTACAGTGATACTTAAAATAGCCAATTTTAGGTTGTCTTCTGTTGGTAACCGAAACAGTTTCTTGGTAAGACTTGTTTTTATTAAATCTCCCAGTCGACCTAAAATCGACCGGCTCCGATCACCAATCAATTTGTTTTACTGCGCTGTATTAAAACCCAGGTCTGGCCAGATGGTTATGATTTTTGTCCAGTTTTGATTTTGAACTAGCCATTTTGTTGTTGTTTTTTACTGATCACAAGAAGTGGGTGTTTGCAATTTTGATGCGTATATTGATATATATATTTATATGCATTTGTCAGTTTTGACCTGGTCAAAGCCGTAGACTTGAGCTCAGATCACTAACCGATTGGTGCATCACTATAAACAAAACACATTTGTGTCTTTGATGAATTTGAATATGATGAAAGTGTTATATCAAGTAATTCAATTAAAGTGAAACTTGATATACTTTGTTTCCATACTGTGACACGTCTCAAGCATTTAATCCTGTTTTAAAATTTTAGTCAGAAAAGCAATACATAACCAATAAACTTTTGATTTTTGGAGTTTTTTTTATTAGCTGAATTTTGGCTTACATCCTAAATTGACCCTGTTTTTTTCCTTCCACTATACTTTCTTGTAAAATTCATAAAGCTGGGAAGACACAAAGGTCTGTTGCTAAATAACATGACTGTCCATGTTTCTATATCCACGGAGAATTAAACAAAAAAGTACATGCTAAAAGGAAAGCACGTACTAAATTCTAAAGCTACAGGGATAACTTTATAATTTAATCGTAATCATCAAAATAAACAGAAATGAGCAACTATAAATCTTTGAGTTTTACCTTTTTTGAGTCATACTTAAAATAAATTAAGATGCACCTGTGTGTGAGCAGTTACTGCAACAGAAATCGGAGCAAGCCAGGCGTTAAAACGAGCTGTGAAGAAAGTTTTCTATAAAGTTTAAATATTACTGGCCCATAATGGCCATGTCAGACACTGAGCTCGACTTGTATCTGCTTCTGCTCGTCTGAACAAATATTAGCCTCTTTATAATCTGTGACCATCAGTGTTTAGTGTCCTGTATTGTCAAGCACATTTAATGGTTCCCTTTTTTGGGGGAAATTAATTGAAGGAAGAGGGAGGATAAAAATAGAGCTAACTTCTGGTAAGTGTGCTGTCCTGTCAGTTTGAGGAAAGGATGTTGAGCTTATCAGTGTCACTTTACCATTCTATCTGCAAGCTTCAAGCCGAAACAGAAAGCTCTAAATCATTCCTGTTTTCCAAATCTGTCCCATTTTCTAATAATCTTCCTCTCCTGTTTCCCCTTTTTTTCCCTCCTCCTGCTCCCGTCTTATCTTCTGATTTATTTATTAATCCTCTCTCTGTTGAGTTTTGGTCTTAAAACGCATTTCTCTTCTTCTTCTTCTTCTACCACTCTTACCCTCTATCTCCTCCCCTTTTGTCTCTCTTCTCCATCCCGCCCTCCCTTCAGAACCTCCCCCAGGTAAAGCAGGTTCAGGCCCTGCGGCAAGTTAAGGAGCGGCTGCAGGCTGAGAACCGGGCGCTGGCCCGCGTTGTGGCCAAGCTCTCCCAGTCGGCCTGCAGCCAGCTGCCCACCGGCGACCTCTAGGCCTCATCTGTCTGTCCACCATGTCCTCCTTCTGTCTTCTTCTTCCTCCTTTTTTGCCTTCTTTCTTCTCATGCTCCATTTGTGCTCTGCCCCGCACCCGTAGACAGGCAGGTGTCCAGCCGCCATACTCCGACTGTTTTCTCCTCTTCTGCCTCCCCAGAGCTTTTGGTTTTCAGATTGGGGAGGCTGTTTGCCTTTTCCAGCAGGACACTCTCCTTTTACAGTCCGCTACTGTTGGTGGGCTTTCAGAAAACTACTGCTTAACAAGCTATAGTAATAACATGCTAAAAAGATACTTGGAGAAAAGCGAAGGTGAGTTTTTTTAACGTATTTGAAAGCACTGTAAAGGAAAGTGTCCTTTTGTGGTTTCTAGTTTGATGCTTTCCTCAGAGGTAGCTCAGTAAATCAGTTTGACTTGTTCTGGTTTTATTGCATGAAACAGCTACCGGCGGCATCACTTTGATTTGACCCAAAGGGTCACAGAACCCCTCTACCAGCCAATGCGCTTTAAATAGGATGTCAAGTATTCACACCGCTTGAATTTTTCACATTTTGAAGATTCCAAACAGAAACATCAGAGAATTTCATTGGGACTTAAAGCATAAAGAAATGATTAACTGTAAAATAGGGGGGAAAAATATAGTTTTAAAGTAAACTAAACTTAAAAAAACAACTATTTGTGCAAAAGTGTCGAGAAGAAAACCATAATAAGCAGCTTAGAGGGACGAGGTTGAACCATGAACACACCATCCTCATTGTTAAACATGGTGGTGGCAGCATCATGCTGGATTGCTGCTTTTATTCAACAGGAAGTGAACATCTGATCACTGTTAATTGGAAGCAGGGGGGATCATCTTTGCCAATCTCAGATACTAGTCTCTGATTTGACAAACAGTCAAAGCCAGTTTGTCACCAAAAAAAAAAAAAATCATGTTCACAGCACTTCAAAAGTTTGGGCTAAATTTCACTCTCCAGATGTGTAAAACTGGGAGCTGTATCCTGGAAAAATGTACAGCTGTGACTGCAAGAAAAAATCATTTCTGCCATGTGACTTTTCTGTTTGCAAAACAGAAAGTATGCACCACTTTCAAGTTAAAATCCCAGGAAAATTATTTGATGATCGTGACTGAAATGTGACAAAATGTGGAAAAGTGAAAACACTATTAATACTTTTGCAACTCTTGGTTTCGTTGTGCATTTCTTAAAAAAAAAAAAAAAAAAAAAAAAATCTCACTAAATGTGAATCTTTTTAGTTCTCAGAGGAAACCTGAGAACTATATTCAATATACAAATGTTGCTCTAACTCAGAAAGCAAATTATATAATTATATTACCAGGATATAGTTTGAACATTATTGCATGTTTCTCTATAACATATACAGGTTATCAAACCTGTCTACTTTAAAATGTTTTCATTTGAACTGTCACTCCTAAGATTTTAGATTCTATTGTAAAAACTTGATGAAGATGAACTTTTATGCGCACATGAAATTTTGTCATCTTAAATCAAAAGAATAATGGAACGATTTAACTGTCAGGGGAAGTAAGTCAGAATCTCCATTAAAATCCATTAAAAGGGCGGCGTGCTGTGGTGGCGTAGGGGATAGCGCGACCCATTTTTGGAGGCCTTGAGTCCTCGACGTGGCCGCCTCGTGTTCGACTCCTCGACCCGACAATATTTGCTGCATGTCTTCCCTCCTCTCCTTCCCCCTTTCCTGTCAGCCTACTTTCATATAAGGGATATTAGAGCCCACAAAAAAAAAAACCCTGGAGGGGTAAAAAAAAAATAAAAAATCCATTGAAAGACCTGAAAGCACTATTGAGACAAAATTTGAATGAAATTTAGTTTTTAAAATACTGATGTACATTCTGCCCATTTCTACTTGTTTTGTGATCCAGATTGGATATTTGGAGCCCAGAATTACATGACCGGTTTCATTTTGTTACAACACGCATCCAAATCTGTGTTTATGATTCTCAGTTATCACCTATTTAATGTTGCATCTTGTTCCACTTACTGTGGAACTTACTCAGTCCACATACTGTAGAAGTAGTGTCTGCGGCCGGTTCTGTGTTCCTGAGCCGAAGTTGATTTGAGGAAGGAGAACTTTCCCTCCTCGCTGTGTGTGATTTCCCGGCTGCTGGTGAGCAGCCGCTCAGATTCTGCATGGCTTTCTGAGGATCTCTGGCCTGTGGTGTGTTCGCCCTTTACTGTTCTCCCTTTTGACTTGGATCAAAGACGTTATTCCTGTTTTACTTTCTGACAAACGGTGAGATGCTGTGTGACTCCTGAGGTTGCTTTGTTCATGCTGCTGGTAATGCACTGCCCAGCAGCCTGACTGGTTGAACGATGTATCGAGACTCGTCTAAGCTCTCTCTCTCTCTCTGTCTCTCTCTCACCCTTGCCTCCCCGTTCTTCCCTTCCAGATGCTCCCAGACTTGAAAGCAGACAACCAGAGACTAAAGGACGAGAACGGAGCGCTCATTCGAGTTATTAGCAAGCTTTCCAAGTAGAAACCAACCCCCCTCCCCACCCTGCCCTGCCCTGCCCGGTCTTCTGCACCCGCTAGTCCCCATGGCAGCGACTAATGGAATTGCACATTTAGATATTAATTGCAACAGACATCAGAGACGAGACTCCTCCTTTTGCTTTCTGTTCCTCCCGGCTCTCCCTTTTTGCTCCTTCACCACCACCACTGCAGCATCCATCCATCCGCTCATCCATCCTCCTCGGCTGTGGTTCTCTTGATTGGTGTGGCTGCTGCTCTGACAGAAGTGCTGAGTTTACAGAGCAAAAAGGAAGGAAGGGTTGTGTGAGAGCAATGTGGGCGGGGAAGCCTGAAAACTATTTAACCAATAAGCCTTAGTTGTACATAAAAAGAAAAAAAACACTTGCATTGATCTCCTCTCTCAGCTATCACTGAAGAACAGATATTATCCTTCACCTGATTTTTACTTGTGCCACATTCTTTTTGTTGCTGTTTTTTTAAATTTTTGCTTCCTTTTCCTCTAAACGTGTTGTGTGCTGTGCGGTTCCCACATTCACTCCTCCATCTTTTTTTTTTTTTTTTTTTAAGAGCTACTTCTGCCTGACAACTGCTCCCTGTGGCTTCTCTCACCTAATTTATCCTGATCATTTGTTTTCCTCCCCTCTCTTAAGCGCACACCTTCGCCCCTCCCCCCCCGTCCTCGTCCCCCGTCCTCGTCCCTCTCTGCGTCTTCCTCCAAGAGGGAGACATTCGAATTCTCGCAGATCTGGTGGAGTTTAAGCTTTCACTGTATGTGCAATATGCATTTTTTTTTTCTTTTTTGTTTTCTTCTTAAAAATGCTTTAATGAGTCCATCACAAGTAGGATTTTCACTCCTGACGCTTCAATCTCTCTCTCTCTCTCTTTCTGCTCCTTTTTTTTTTTTCTTTTTATTTTAAGTTCGTAGTCGGTTTATACTCTGTATTTCTCACTTTGTTTTAGCAGGTACTGAGTGATTCTGTAAATACCTGTATGTATTTTGTTTGAGAGCAGCACATGGCATGTGTTTATGGATCCTGTCTGTTACTATTAAAAGTATACAAATTCTTTTTTTTTTTTTCCCCCCTTTTTTTTGTTTTTGTTTTTTGGTTCACATAATGGTGAAATTTAAAGAGTAATCGCTTCACTACATTTCACTTTCATTGTATTCAGTATCTTGGACGAGTGCTGTTAACTTTGTTTCCCATTCTTTTTAAAAAGCTGTAGTATTATAGGCAAGGTATTGTCACTAAAATAAAATGTTTGAAAAAAAATCAAATAAAAGGATCTCTTAGATATTGCTAACCCAGTCCTTTCTACAACGTCTACATGCACTGTCAATGCCATGTGAGGAGTCTTGTGAGGTTGAAGCGAAACGCCACCATCAGCTGTTCCACTCAACATTTTATGCATTTCAGTGGCCTTTTAAGGAAGTTTTAGTCCAATAAGTTTAAAGAAGGATCACTGCAGATGGACTGATTGCTGTCTGCTCTGGCATAGGCTTTTTTTCCCCTTTTTTTTCTGTCATATTGTAAAATAGGTGTGTGGCTTAATACATGCAAACTGTGCTGTGACTACCAACCACTGAAGAGTTAATTAAAAATAAACTTGTACATTTTAAAGTTCCCGTGTCTTACTTCCTTCATGATTGTTCATATATATGTTTTTTGTTTTTACTTTTTTTTTTTTTCTTTTTCACAAGAACTTGGTGATTATATACAAAGTGATTGAAGTCAAAGATAAACGCTGCAGTGCCTTCCAAAAATTTTTATGCCTTTTGCACATTTTACTTTTTGTGGTGTTGCAACAAAAAAAACTATATAATTTTTGTGCAATTTATGATTAGCCAAGATGGTGGATTATGTGTGTAAAGCACAAATAAAACTGAAAAGACTTGCATGATTCAATTTAGAGTTGAATTGTTACAATGGCCAAGTCAAAGCCCAGACCTAGATTGTGAAACTTGACTAAGCTGAATCTATATTGCAAAGAATTAGCAGAGCTACTTGAGACTTTTTGCTATGTTTGTCGCAAAAGGTTTTTTTACTCGGTATTGACTCAGGGGGCCATGTTGGATTTTTATTGCTCTGTTTTATGGAACTGCATTGTTTTCCTCCCACCTAAATGTTTTCTGTCCCCCAAAACATCAGAGCTGCTGCAGAACCATGATTGTTCTCTACGTCATGTTGGACTATTACCTGTACATATCGGTGTATATGTGGCAGTCCTATACTCCGAGTCCTTAAAGCGATGTTTGTTCATCTAAAATTAAGCACACAGATGTTTCATTAACCATGCAACAGGTGTGCTGCTGCAGGTTAGGAAGGACTTAATGGAGTCTTATGGAAGTAACAAGGTGACCTTTTTGTATGTTGGTTATTTAATAAGCTGATGTGAAACAAAAATGTTTACATGTATTTTTTTCCTTTGTCTTTTAAAGTTTTTTTCTTTATTTTTTATAGGATGTTATGTTTAAGGATCCTGGGAAGGTGGCAGTATTACTCCTTAAAATCTATTGGGCAGAAAGACATTGCCTTCGGGGATATGATGCTGCCTCATGATTGATGTAACAGATTGTTTGAACTAACATATATATATATATATATATATATATATATATATATATGTTTATCGACATATATTAAATGCTTTTTTGATTAGATATATAAATAACTTTCTCCTCTCAGGTCAAAGGGTTTATATGTCTTCCCTCCACTTAAGCTTTTACATTTAATGGCATGCTAGATTTTTTTTTCTTTACTTTATTGATAAATATTCAGCTCGTAATACAATTTTTTGCTACTTATCAGTTATTACAAAATGTGCATAAATTAATTAGTAGGAATCCTCCAAGTGTCGTCATATCGCTGGTTTCAGCTGCCATGCCGTGTTTTACCAGTAGGTGGTGTACTTTCTATGCACTTTCAGTAGACGTGGTTTGAACTTCTCTGTACTCTCTGTAGCATGTAAATATGATCTGAATACTGAAACAGACAGCTGACATCCTGTCTCCAAACAGAAATCTAAAGCTTAGACTCGGCTCTTTTTCATCATTCAGCACCGCCTCACTGTTTGACACCACATGACGGCGTGTCTGAAGCAAATAAAGCGCAGCCCAGAGTCAGACAACATGTACACACAACCATGACTTGAATTAAGCCGTGGTGAGCATCCGCTGCCAGCTCTCATTGCCGAACCAGACTGTGATTTATGTCCCCTTGTTCCACAGGAGCCACCTTTGCTGTAGGTCCTTGTTGCATGCTGTCACTGCTGAGGCCTCCTTGGATCCAGAACTCCCAAGTTCAGATAAAGCTTAGAGGATAAGCTGTGCTATGCGCTGTAATTACACAGTCATGCTAAAGTTAAGTGTCTTGCCTCTGGATTTTCCATTGCCCTCTCTGAACGAGTATGCTTTATGTCTCGTCTGTGACATGAACATGCCTCGATTGCAAGATCTTCACAGAAACATTCATCTGGGGAAAAGAAGATAAAATACTGGTCCTAGAAATGCATCGCAATCCAACTTTCATGGAACTGTGAAGTGGAAGTGTTTTCCATTTTCATTTTACAACCACAAAAACATTCCCTGGAGCATTTTTCAACCAAGCATGACAGTGGCAGAGACAAATGAGAGAAGTAAAGTAGGATGCCAATACAAGCCACACTTTTATCTGATAAAAAATAATAAAAAAAAAACATTTATTTTTCTTTTACTTCACATTTTGCTCATTTGTGTCAATAAACTTTATTGACGTTTGTAGGAATAACATGACAAAATGTTTAAAAAGGTAAGAGTATGACACTAAATGTAAATACTTCTTTTTGGGAACTAAAATTCATGACTTGTGAGTCGATTTAATTCTAGATATGCTGTAGGAAAAAAAATCTGCTAATAGAGGGATTTTCTGTGAATAACTTGGAATTGCATTCCAAAGAAAAAATTGCAAATGCTGAATCATAAGTAGGTTAGTGTCCTCTGTAATCTGTTTAAATTACTTTCAGTTTGTTTGTTAAAATTCCCTCTAGAAGATGCTGACTACCCATAACTACTCTGCACAACCTCAGACCCTATCTTCCACCCCCCCAAATATTACATATTTTTACTATTGTTGGAATTATAAGAAGAAACGTTGCTTTTTCACACCGTAAATAATTCATGAACATGAAATTGGACCTTTGCAACTACAGTCACACACAGAGACACTCACATTCGCCCCCGTCTCCTCTACCGGAAAGCACAGCAGCCCAAACAAACCTCCTCCCCAGCTGCAATCTTAAATGCTAGACTTAGACACACTCGGTGCGCAAAACCACTCTGCTCAGAGGACAAACAGCAGCAGGGTTTCTCTCCAGTGACAAACAATGACAAATCGAGGCATCCGGATGATGTGACAACTCGAGTCTGTCGCCGAAACAAAGATAAACATGGTTGGTTAGAGAAATGCAATTCAGGGCAACGGCAGATCATTGTGGATGCATGTCGAAAACAGGATATAGAGACGTCTTTCACACTCCGGCTGAGTTGTAACGGCAAGAAACTAAATATCCTGCACTGTCAGTATAATCCTGGAGTTTGTATCAGTTCTGAGGGAGCAGAGCACTTCTGATTTGATGTGTACACAAAACACATTTTTGCAAACAAAATGAAATGTAAGAAATCTTTTTTATTATTATTATTATTTTAAAGAGCCAAGAAGCAAACATCAAAAAATTAATATACCACCCAATTAAAACTAAAAAAAAATATATTAAACTGATCTAAACTGATTTTATTGATTTAGAAACATCAGAGCAACCAGAAAAGACCTGATGCAAATGTTGATTAATCATTTAGCAAACTCAAGGACATTTCTATGTGCTGCCAGCTCAGCACTACTAGAAGATAAAGATGGCACCCTGGCACTCTCATTTCAACGAACATCATCACTGTAAACACGTGCTGACCTGAACCCAGAACTTTATTTGAACCCTTGGAGGCAACAGCCGGCGATAGAGAGAGCAAAATCTGTGAGGTAAAGATGACTGAAAAATGAGCTGATTTTTCAGCAGTTACACCACAATGAATGAATTGCTGTTCTGAAGCATACATTTTGCTGAATTGTATTTCTCCATAACAGATTGATGCAAACAGAGGTCAGGAATACACAAATACTCTGTAGTCACGGTGCAAATTCATTCAGAGTTTTTCTTTCCATTCTAAACTTTTTCAAGCCTGGCAATTCCAGTAATTCTGTCTCTTTTTTCCACCGTAAAATTTGGTGGAAATTTTACGGCCTTATCTTTATGTGCACTCTTCATTTTGCTATAGAAAGTGTGACTGGTTCAGAAAATATTTTTTGCATAGCTGTGTTTCCTTCTCAGAAAATGTACTTGACTGTGTTATTGCTGTGTTTAAGTATCTGTACCACTTTGGATTTACTTGTCTTATAGACAGTACTTTAAGGGAGGAGTTTCTGTGTTTAGCTGTGTCTTTCTGCTGGTTAAGCCATAAATGGAGCTACTAAATGAATATTTTTCTTTGAAAGTACTCCTATTCCACTGATGTTTCTATCAACTGATACTGACAGAGCTAAAGCTGCCATAAATGTTAGCTGCTGGGTTTTCTGTGTCTCAACCAGGCAGGATCTCATGTGGTTCTTAGAAAGTTGTTGTTCCTCTCCAGTCTTGCCACATACTTGGTCAGGAGGAGGGATCGCTACAAGTTAAACAACACAAACGACACCAGCATGTATATGGACAAAACCTGAGCGAGTGTGCTAAACATTTAAAATACTTTTTTTTTTTTTACCTGATATGTCTGAGTATTTATTTCATTCTTTTATACTAGGTAGCCAGAACATATCAGTGATTTAATGAAGTGTTTTCCTGGAAATTTATTGAAAGTGTGTCAGCTAACAATCTCTGTTTGGTGTCCTTCCTGCTGCTGACCTTGTTGCTCGGTGCCGAGCTGCCCTGACCTGAACTTGGAGGAGGATTAAAGGCCAGCAGCAGTAACAGGCAGCTCAGCAGATCAAATCCAGGATCATCTGAAGGGAACCAGGGTGTGAAAGGTGAATCAAACACTAATCCTCCTTAGCATGGCAGTTGAACTGCTTTTTGCTTTTCTTTTTATCAACCTACTTTAATTTCTTTCTGAAGTTTGACAATTATTCCCTTCAAGAAAGGCAGCACAGAATCAGTTTTCTCTTGTAGGGGAAACCCCTCCAGTGGTCTCCACACATCTCCAGGCCCACTGAACATCTGCGTGCAAACCCAACATCTGGGCCGTTGTTCGTTTATTGAGTGCTTTCTTACTGGATACACAATTTCATGGAAAAGTGAGCGTGATGCGGGCTCCTCGCTGCATCTAATAGCCTCTGAGTGAGACATTACTGCTAAATAAAAGGGGAATGTGTGAGCGCATGAGCAGTCATCGTGCTGCGTTATGTCGAATATAAATCTGTGGCTGCTTGCTGAGCTCATTTTACAGCCCGGCAAGCGCTTCATTTGTTTACCCTAAATGCATTATGGTCGCAAAACACACAGTGACTCCTTGAAAACAAATCAATTCAAAATTCAAATTAGACTGGGTTTAGAGCATTAAATAAATATTAAATAAAATTCTTAGTAAAGTGTGAGAATGTGTATGCTTGGAGTGCTTTGGGGATTTATTTGGCGGCAGGACAGAGGTGTTCGTGTTGGCATGAATGGAAAGTGCTCAGCTACAACCTTTACACTGTTTTTCTTCCAACAGAATGCAGAAATATGTTAAATATGCAGCAGTGTGACCTTTGCCCATAGATCAGGGTTTATTTTTAGGAAAAGTGCCTCCCCTGCTCGCTCCACCCTGCTTTTCTCATTATCTGTATCAGGGCTGGCATGTGCAGAGATAATGGCTGAACATCTGGCTTGCACTCACCAGTGGGGTGTGAATGCACGTCAGGTGTTTTTGGAGCTTCGTGGCCAAAAAGGGAAAAAATAATGAAGTTTACCTCTATGGAGATGTGAATGCATCCTTTAGGAAGAATTCGGGTTTGGGTAATGGTGACAAACATCCATGAAAGTCAGTGCACCCTTGGGAACCAGTTGTGCGCACGCAATCTATTAACGTTATCCCCTTGAGCAGAGCAGAGTTATAGGTCTGTTTTTGCAGCATGAAATTAGATTTCTGGTACTAAATGGCACAATGCAAAAATGATTGAATATCTCTTGAGTGCCATGCCTCTTGACTAAAACCGAGTTGTTTTACTACTAATAGCAGATGGTTATTTTGGTTAAAAATCCACTTGTGTGTGATTCTTAATCCAGAGACTCTTGGGTTACTACAACAAATGATCTATGAGCATATGTGATTGCCAGAAATATTCTTTTGTCTGCCTTCACAGATGAATGAACTTTAGTGACATCTCATTATTAATCCACAGAGTTTAATAATGATTTTTGGCACCAGTTTGCTGCTACAACAGATTCAACTGTGTTAGAAAGGCTTTTCACAAAGTTTAGGAGTATGTTTCTGAAAGTTTGAGAAATCCATTTGTGAGGTCAGACATTGATGTCGGATGAGAGGATCACAACCTCAACTCTACTTCCTCCAAATGGTGTTTTATCAGGCTGAGGTCAGGGCTTTGTGAAAGACAGGCAACACAAAACTATATTATTTATGTTTTTATAGACTTTGCTTTGGGTGCTGGTGTGCACAGGAAGAGAACCATGGCATTCTTCTTGATATCCTAAGGCCAGATTTGTAGATTGCACTACTTGTTGCTCTCAACAAATTTTCCCATCTGAACTCTTGAACTCTGCCACTCCTTCAAAGTTTCTGAGTCTGTTTCTCTTGTCTGTCTCTTTGAATAATGCTCTTCTTGCTCCACCTGTCAGTTAAACTTGGTAGAGAATTAGAGTTGCTTTCATTTAATCAATCAATCAATCAATCAAATTTTATTTGTATAGCACATTTCAGCAGCAAGGCATTTCAAAGTGCTTTACATCATAACAAACACAGAATCACAATGCAATATAGAATCAATCATTAAGTCAAGTTACATCAATAAATTTGTAATTGATTACATTTCAAATACAATTCTAAACAGGTGGGTTTTCAGTTGAGATTTAAAAGAAGTCAGTGTTTCAGCTGTTTTACAGTTTTCTGGAAGTTTGTTCCAAATTCGTGGTGCATAGATGCTGAAAGCTGCTTCTCCTCGTTTGGTTCTGGTTCTGGGGATGCAGAGCAGACCAGACCCGGAAGACCTGAGAGGTCTGGAAGGTTGATACAATGAAAGCATATCTTTAATGTATTGTGGTGCTAAGCCGTTCAGTGATTTATAAACTAACAACAGTATTTTAAAGTCTATTCTTTGAGCTACAGGGAGCCAGTGGAGGGACTTTAGAACTGGTGTTATGTGCTCTATCTTCCTGGTTTTAGTGAGAACGCGAGCAGCAGCATTCTGAATCAGCTGCAGCTGTTTGATTAATTTGTTGGACAGACCTGTGAAGACGCTGTTGCAATAATCAACACGACTGAAGATGAACGCATGGATGAGTTTCTCTAGATCTGGCTGAGACATTAGTCCTTTAATCCTGGAAATGTTCTTCAGGTGATAGAAGGCCGACTTTGTGACTGTCTTTATGTGGCTCTGGAGGTTCAGGTCAGAGTCCATCACTACTCCCAGGTTTCGGGCCTGATCGCTAGTTTTCAGTTGTAATAACTGAAGCTGTGCATTGACTCTAGATTGTTCCTCTTTAGGTCCAAAAATAATAACTTCAGTTTTGTTTCTGTTCAGCTGGAGAAAGTTTTGGCACATCCACACATTTATCTGTTCTAAGCATCTGTTCAGTGATTGGATGGGCTCTGAGTCACCTGGTGACATCGTAATGTAGATTTAAGATTAAACAGTGCTCTGTGAGATGATTTAAGTTTCTGAGCTTCTCCTATTCTTGATACCTGACCCGTCCTCTGTGTTTTTCTGTCTTCACTATGTTGTTTGTTTGCTAATGTTCTCAAGCAAACCTCTTCCACCGCCACTTCACAGCTGTATTTATACTGAGATTAAATTACACGCGTGTTGCTTCTATAGACTAATTAGATGCCTTGTGAAAGCATTTTGGTGAATGATGTGCATAAGCGTAAACGAGGGGATGAATAAATATATTTTTTATTTTAAAAATTGTGCATATTTTTTCATTTTTTTTTTTAGCAAAGATGCATTCTTTGTGTTGATGTGTGAAAAAAAAAATCATTGAGAATTTTTTGTTACTTACTGCGAACTAAACGGTAAAAAAAAAAAAAAACAATAGCAGAAAAGATATACTTTTAGAAATCGTAGCCCATCATGTGCGCGTTCCCTCCCTCCTGCTTTTCATTTCAGGGTGACGTTTTTCCACCACCACACCGGAAGCGCCGCTGCCACCAGTGGCGCTCGTGGTGTCTCCCTGCAGCGTCTCCCTGCGCCACGGATCAGAGTCGAGCGCGGTCACACCTGGTGGGACTGAAGCGAGCAGTTTGGCGACTGAAACAGCTCCGACAGGTGAGTCTCCTTTCACTTTTACACTACTTTCTTTCACTTTCGCGAGTTTAACACATATCCGCATAGGGTCTTTAATAGAAACGAGTTGAAACAGGATGTTTAAATGGGTGCAAGGCTTTAACTTTTTGAAGAAAGTACGTTCTTCAGCGTCTGCGCGAGACAGAAACATTTTAGTTTGTTAGTTGTTTGAAAACATTTTAGCTGTTGTTTCCAGCGAGACTAACTTTATTTTCCTTCAACCTGTCAACAGCTCCGCAGCTAATCACTTGAGGAATGTGGTTTCGTTAGGACGGTTGCCCAGACCTGGAAGTTTGCATTGAGTTCAACTTTAGTTTCACTAACTTTCGAAGCAGTAAAGGGATCATGGCTACAGGCGGGTTTAAGTCAAACGCACCCGCTGACTTTTTGGAAGAGTGGAAGGCAAAAAGGGAGAAAATGAGGGCTAAAATGCTGGGGGACATTGCAAAAGCCACGGGTGTCCCCCTGAGCCCCGCCAGTAGCACCAGCAACAGCCGCCTCGGCTCTCCGCCGGGCACCGAGCTCTGTACCAACCCGGACCGAAGCGCCTCCACGGGGAACTGCCGTACCTCCTCTTCCTCTCCGGTGGCTCGGTCCCCCTCCGGTGGCACACTGAACAGACCAGAGGAAGAGGCGCACCACCCGGCCGCACCCGCAGCCACCACCCCCGCCGCCCAGGGGAGCAACCTGAAGAAGGCCCCGCCTCAGATGGAGAAGACTTGGTGCGCTTCGCCGGACTCCAGCTCTATGATGGCGTGCAATAATGACAGTGACAAGGACAGTCCGTCACCATCACCCAGCAAGGGGAAGGAGAAGAAAAACGCAGGTCCCAGTGCAAGGAAGGGCAAAGGACAGATTGAGAAGAGAAAGTTAAGGGAAAAGAGGAGATCTACAGGTGTTGTCAGCTTACCGTCCAATGAGGTGAGTGTGATTTATGGAGCTATATCTCTATTTAGTTCCCATGCACCGAAGCAACTAACCTTTTTCTAATGAGGTAGTAGTTGTTTACAGTCTAGATTTTTGAAAATGAGATTTGATCAATGTATTGGTATGACAGGTACTGCCATTCTGTTGTGAAATCCAAAGGGATGGTATAATAATAATAATAATAATAATAATAATAAAAATCTTAAAAGTGTGGTGTGTTTGTATTCATCCCTTAGCCATTATAGCATTACATAAACTCTACTGGCTTTTGAAGTCACTTAAAGAAAGAGACCATTGATCAAAGTCTAAACAAATGGAGTGAGCCGTCAATAATCACCTGGTTTTCAGAGTCCAGCATGTTTTAGATGCACACCTGATTGAAATAAAATAAATAAAATTATGCAAAGGCCTTAAGTCAGGTGTGTTGAGAGAACAGCTAAAATGTACAAGAAGCAGAAGGATTTTTTAAGACTGAAATAGGTGACACAGCAGACATGTGGAACATGGTACCCTGAACTCACCATTCCTTCACTTTTAGTATAGTGATGGTACAGCTAGAGAAACATCATCCTAAAATCCTACAGCTGTGATTGCAGTGCAATCGCGGCTGAAGATTTCCAAAAGGGGATTGAATACAAATACATTAGAATTATATTTACTAATTTTTTTTCACCACATTTTGTCTGATTAAAAATGGACTCAAATTTGTCGTTGTGAAAAGCTTTTGTGCCACGTGTTGTCTAAAACGGTAAAACTCAAGAATAATATCTTAAAGAGGATTCAAGAAAGTCAGGAGTTGAGGCAAATTATGAGCACATGTTTGGCCTCCATATAAATGGTTCTAAAGTTGCATTTCCTTGTTTTTCCGTCTTTTGTAACTTCAGATGTTTAACATTCCTCATAAGAATACAGCAACGTGGGACTGTTTTAGAGAATTGTTACTCAGAAATGTGATTCCTAGGGGTCAGTGTGTGTAACACTTCCATAAATGATTTGAAGCAAAGACCAGCTCTTGTTTTCCCTCAATAGACTCCAAATTCCTCTCATACATGTGTCTGGTTTAATCGAGCCTCTGTAGCGAGAAAAAAAGAAAGCAGCTCTGGGAAGGAAGGAGGGGTGTGTGTCTCCGTCTGTGTGTGTTTGAAGGCGGCGGTTCACATTCATTGTTTTTGAATTTAAATCATGTCACACTCCTGGCTTGATTCCTGTGGTTCAGACACATGCAGGAACTCTGATATGAAGCCGTGCCAGTCAACCCAGTGAGGGCCACCGCTGTGATTATGTACTCTGAAAGCACTCAAATTATACAGAAATGCTGGGAGTGTGAGCTGTTTTTATTAGGATTAAAAGTGGCCCACAACCTTCCCATTTTCCATTTGTTCTAACTTTCACAACCCACCCAGAACTCTGTGCTTTCTGTGTACCAAATCTTGGAGATTGACCAGTTTGTCAGCTAGTGCTCTAAATCCTGTTATTAGATGCTCTGTAGTGTCAAGCAAAACTGTTTGAAGATTGGACATGGGCCCGTCTTTAATGCTGGCCTTCAGCAATGAGCGTTGCCATGTATCTTAGATTTGTGCTGGCTAAAGTTAGGGTGGGGAGCCCTTTCTAGGTCACAAAACAACACAAGGGAGGTCTTCAGATAACCTTTTTAAAAGCAATTGCACAGTTTTGGCCATGTTTCAGTAGAAGTTTCAAAACTATAATTATAGGTGGATGAACTATGCCTTTTGTTGAATTATATCAGTGCTCAGTTGGCTTATTAGCAACTCTTGTTTGCAGCCAGGTCAAGTTTTGCTGCTGCTGTTATATTTTTGTGTCAAAGTTTGGGAACCAGTTAATTAAAATAAATTGCATTGTGAGTCAACTAGCATTGTGTCTAGGGAGATCAGCTTCCCAGGCTGCATTTTATTTTGAATGTTTTAGATATGCTTCAAGGAAGTATCTGGAAATATTCCAGTAGTAGTACGGAATGACGTGCCACAGAAAAATCCACAAATACTGAACTGCAAATAGGCAGACAGCTACTGTCTATCAGTTCTGAGCAAATAATATAATGCTTTTGGATTTTCTTTTCAAAAATCAAAGAAAACATTAGCTTAATATTATTTGACCTGCACACCAAACTATTGTAAATGAGAAGTGCAGCACATCAACAGAAAGGGAGGACACTGTTAGATTAATCTTTAATTATGCAGATGGATCAAACTCCTCCCACTAAAGCACTTTCTCTGGAATCTCTTTATGTGGACTTTGAACTTTAAGAATATAATGATGGAAAAAAAAATATGGTTTTGGAGCTCATCTCTTATAAAAAAGTTGATTTATAGGAACTCAGACAGTGCCTGCTTCTGCTATGGTTTAAGGCCTGCTTAACGTAGCGTATGAGACATTGATTTTATCTTGTGTACCAGCATTTAGGCCAAACTTTTGTGATTTCTTGTGCAGTGAAAATAAAAAAAAAACACTCCCCTACAAAAGGTGGAACCAAATCAAAACAATAATACCACATGGCGAACAACTAAACAGAGGAGAAGCAAGAAGGACGTTTGTTTTGAGAAAAAAAAAAGTTTGTAGAGAATTGTGAGTAAAATAGTTTAAATATATTTGCATATAAAGTTGTTTCGCTCTCCTTAAGCGTTGCAAGTACAGAGCTGTAGTGGTACTTTATTTCTTATCGCTTCTCTCTCTCTCCTTTTTTTTGTAATCTTAGTTTCAGATCTTTCAGGTTTACATGCCAGATTATAAACCACTGGTCTTGTGATGACATACAAAACTGCTAAAGGCACGGAATGGAGGAATGTCCAGATTTATATTCATTGTCCAGTTTAATAAATGTAGATATTCTGTTTGACCTGCTTACTGCATCAAGAACCCGCAAGGTGTCTGAAACATTCCACAGATTTTGGTACATTTGAATATGATGGCATCTGAATTATTAAACATTTGTCAGCTGCACCTCATTGTGGTGAATTGCTTGTTCCACCACATCCCAGATGTGCTCAATTAGAAATCTGGCGACTTTGGGTCCCTTTTGAGTACAGTGAACTCATTGTCATGTTAAAAAAATGAGTTTGTGATAATTTGAGTGGTGAGATGGTGCGTTGTTTTGACAGAAATGACCATTAGAAGATGGGTTCGTCCATACTGTTTGACACTTACAACCATGATAAGTTCAAAGAAACAGTCATTTCCTCCTACAGAGTTTAAACTTCAGTAATTCATCTTCACCATGTTCAGATGCCTAAATGCATTGCACTGTTGTGTCATGTGCTGAAAAAGTGGCTTGTGAGTTTATATTTAACTATAAATGCAACAATAACTTATTTCAAGGGTGAAACAAGTTTTAATTAATTAAAACCATCTTTTTATAATTAACCTCTCCCATTCTTTGATATTTTAGGAAGGTCACATTATGGCTCCAGGAACTAGAAAATGTATGAAAATGCATTAATTTTAGCAGTACTTGAGGGTAAAGGACAAAAACATTATGTAATTTTTAGCTTTTAGTTTCTTTCCTGTCTAATTTTTTAAGTGTTTAAGTTTTTTCTGTTATTGGCAGAATTAATCCATAACTACCATAGTGAAAGTACCTGCCTGGGTTCATTTAACACACTGATAAATCAGGCAAAACTATTAAACACTTACCATTGGTGCTTTTATATGCATTTTCTGTGTGTAAGTCTTCCTTTCCCCCTTTTTTTTTCTAAAACAAGAAGCAAACCATGCAAATGAAGACTCCTCTCTCACAAGCCCCCCTTTGTGAAGTAAATATGAATGCACAGGTGTGAATGGAGTTGCCTGGGATTATCTTCCCTGCTCATTTTATGCAGAATAAAAGCTGCAGAGAGGAATTTCAGAGCATCCAGGGAACCCAATATTCTGACCGTTGAGGCCATAATGGCATGATAAAAGCTCCATACTCAGTTGGAGAAAGATACTTCTGTATGGTGTTGCCCACTAATAACCTCAATATAGAGGGCACTCTTGGTGGGATTGACCCCTGACCTTTGTAAAAAGAGCTTACGCAATGGAGAAGCACTTAAATGAGAGAATGTTTGTGGAGTGTTGAGTTCTCTTATCTGAAGAGATTTGCGTCTGTGATGTAAGCATGTTTCCCGTCTGTCGCATGGTGTATTCGTTGCTCATTGTGTTGGCTTTTACGAGCATTGAGGTTCATGAGGCTGTGGTCAAAGTTCTCAGGCCTGGGAGAAGCTGCAGAGAAGCATTACCTCAACCAGTGCCTCTCCAGTTTTTCCTGCAGCTCTGCTGATGAGATAAACAAGTTTACCATGCAGTACACAACCACATGCTCTGACCATTGGAGAAGACGAGATAGGGGCTTGCTTAACCCAGATGTTTGATTTATTATATTTGAACTCCACTTTACTTTCTAGTATTGGAGTACATTTTTGTAAATCCTTTTAAATGATTTTATTCTGAAACAGTTCAACATTTATAACAGTTTCTTTTACTAATGGCAAGTGATATCAAGCTTCTCGTGTAAGACTGCAGTCGCTAAAATAGGATTAGGATTGATGATTAGTGGGGTTAGCATATTTAGCATTAGGACATCAGTATCTGTGTGTGTTCCTCAAACAATGTCTATCCCTCCTTAACTAATTTGTAGTTTGAAGAGGTTATTAATATTCACAAATTCAGCATGTCCCATAACAGATTGGTTGAAAGCTCAAAAGGATAAACAAGCAGCAACTTTGCTGCCCTCCACCGAGCCTTTCTGTTAACTATTGAAAATCTTGCTGTCTCTTGCAGCCTGAATAAACCACAAGCTGAATATCCTTTTAGATTGTTGTGGTTCACTTGACCACAAGATGAACCACAAGTATGTGAGTAAGACTTTAGATGTTTTTTTCCTCCCTCTCTCCCTCCTCTCAGGAACAACTTCCTCTCCAAAGAGTGTTTTTCTTATATATAGTCCATGTTCTGATCAAAAACCCATCAGATTTTTGTGCTTCTAACAGGCAGGTCACAAGTGTGAGTGAATCAGATTGAAAATGTTGGCATGTTTGAAAAGTAATTGCTTTTGTAATAAATCTATCGCATTGTTTTTAATAGTATAAAATCAGTAACAGCAAAGAATACATTTTCCAACTCTATTAGCAATTCATGTTGTATCTGGGAGTGGACTGAAGGTTTTAAAATTTTTTGTCTTTAACTTTTGTTGATCTGTTAAAGAATGTAGAGGGGAATTTTCAGATGGTGGCGCTTGTTTTATTATCCTTTTAATTCCTCTCCAAAGATGGGCCCATCATGACAGTAAATAGCAGATTGATTATATCACTAGTGTAGGTAAGCAGTGAGCTATTTAGGCCGAGTGTTTTTGTTTTCCGTCTTTAAATTGCAGGAATGTTTTGGTTGACTTATCAGAAACAATTCTGGAATTTTTTTTCTTACGGTATGTCTTACCATTTACCGTCACTGAAAATATTTTAGGATTGACAAAAATTCCATCTCAATCTTCTGTACATTAGTTAAGGGGAGTTTTAAAGGAAGGAGGAAACAAAAAGAGAAAGCACTCTATGGCTGAAATAAAGTCTGGCCCCTTTTTCCACACATGCACCTGAGGGTCTTTCAGCACCTCATAAAACATACTGTAGCGCTGCAATGAGCCATGGCACGTGGTATTGTTCATCATGTGTAGACAGTTGTATAAATGCCTGTTCATATTAGCTTAATACTTCACCAGGCTAGCATTTTTTGTCAGATGTGACCAAATCAGCCACTGTAAGCTGAAGAGTATCTACAGTTTAGTGATGTTGTGCCCTCCACAATTATTAAAGCTGTATAAAAGGCCTTATGAATTATTTCTCTTTTTACTTTAGTAGCATATACTCACTATTTAGCAGACTACTTTATTTGGCAGTTAGAAATCAGACTAAACTAAGATGATATGTGGCGTTCCTCAAGGCTTCATTCTTGGACCACCTGTACTGACTATGTATATGACCCAAAAAAAGTAAAATGTTATACCTCTCATATGCTGATGACATACAGTTTTATATTTGTGTTACTACCTGACCACAGTCACTTGCAATTTCCAATCTCAGGTGTGTTATAAATATAAGAGCCAAAAATGTATATTTTCCAGCCTAATGTGGAAAACACTAATTGTTTTTTGTTTTTGTCTTAAGAATTTCAGGTTAGAAATCAGGACTCTGCTAAACTCAACACAGCTTAAACTGCAGGTCATACCGGGACCCCAGGTGTAGTCATGGACCCAAACCTAATTTTTAAGAGCCACTCTGTCTTATTCAGCCAACTATGATTCAAAAACTCTGACAGAAGATTTTGGCTCTTGTGTGAAAGGATAGACTCACAATTGTTTGGGCCTACATTGCACTCACAACTGCTGAAGAGGTATGAATCATTTAGACCTCCCATCTAAACCCCTCGTTTTGTTTGCTATTGAAGCATTGCTGCTGTTTGCTTACAAAGTTCAAGGTATCTTACCCGGTTGGTGCTCTTTAGTTATGAGTCCAGAAACTTCCTGGGGCAGAGTGCAGATCATTACTTAAGGATAAAATGCCCCCCTGCAGAGGCTTGCACAGGAATGTGCACATTTTGAGAATACCTGAGACTTGGCCTGCATGCCTAGTTGCAGCGTGACTTCCCCCTCCTCTTGATGTAGCTTTAACCAACGTTATCAGAAAGTCAAATCAGTTGAGGGTTTGGTCAGCCTCTGTATGGACTAGTGCTGACCCTTGTCTGTTTGTGAAGGCAGTTTCCTGACAGGGAAGCATCTGGCTTACGTCTGAGGCATTGCACACGTCAATGCTAATTCTTGAGTGACACTATTGCTGTCTTTCTAGATAATGTTTAACTGGAGTATGCTCCTGTTATTTACACACATGTGTATTCAATGATGTAGTGTTGGATTAATCCTATTTTTAGCTTAAAATGTCCAAATGAAGCCCAAAGTGGATGATTCTTTGGTATTTGCTTTTGTCAAAAGATTCTTTTACAAAATTCTTGCAAATATTTAGCCAAACCCAGTCTATTTGTTTTCTTAGTAAAAGTGCATAGCTTTGCCCTGAGCTAACCTTCAGTTCGGGCCATTATTTGCCCTGAAAGTTCAAATGAGTTCTTCTTTTATTTTTGCACCGTTTTACCCAGTCTTTTTTGTTTGGTACTTCATTACCAGATTTTAAGTTGAAACAAATACGACTTGGCATTTGTTTGTGGAGGCAGTTTACAGAAATGCACCACGTGGGATTTTAATCCTAGTAGTTTGAGGAGGCAAGCAGGGATAAGAATTAATCGGTTTCATGCTTCCACTTCTTAAAATTAAGTCTGCCGCTGTCGTGCAGTCGTGGGTGGTGTTTTTTTTTTTTTTTCCTGGTTTTTCTGCCGCCGGGTATGTAGACATTCAAGACTCTCGCTCTGCGGGGGGGTTTTAAGTAACCGAGTCGAGGATTAGGAGTGATTTCTGTGCATCTGTAACGTGTAACCTATTTGTCGGGCATTCTTTGCTGGAGACTGTGGGGAATTTTGTGAGTCAGCCCTAATCAGGCTACTCTGCATGATTAGGCATTTGGGAGGCTTGTCTGTTTGTATTCATTAAAGTAGAATTACTTGGAGAACCCGATGTCCCTCTTCCCACTTTTCTTTTTTAATGTTTGGTTCAAATTTGGTTTGCCGGTTTCCTTCTTGTTCCATAAAACTCTGCTTTTTAAAATTTCCAAATCCCTTTAGGTCAATGAATAATTTTAGCATCTTCTTGCATAACTGAAGGGAGATTTTTACAAGCACATAAATTCAACTCTGCAAGTAAAGCAATGCATGAAAGATGTACAGTAGTTAAGTCAAAGAACATCTTTCAGATGCAGTACACATTAATTATCACTAGTGGTTGACTATAAAGTATCTTAAATGGTAATAAATTCTCAATTGGACTCCCCCAGGTCTCTGTGTTGTCACTGGGAACGAAACATTTTACTTTAGAAAATTTTTATGTCCAGTCAAGCACTAACTGTGTTTTCTGAAATTTCACCCACATCCTAACTTGGTCATTTCTATTCTTAAAAATGTTGCAGATTTTAAGCAATGCAATGTTATTGAAATTGGTTTATGGCCCACAGCCACCTGCAAGTAGCTAAAATCTGCGAATACTTGAGAACCCTTCTAAATACATGTATAGATGCCCGTTTTCATTGTTCAAAACTCAACATTCCTGTACTTTGCATTAATCTGGAAGCCATCTTAACAATTTTGCAGAAACTAACATCCATGATCTTCCTTATTTCTGCTGTTAGGGGTTCAGCCATTCAGTACCAGGGAAAACTTAAATCTAGATTGATTAAATGATAAATAGGATTTGTTTGTGTTTCTGCAAACTGTGAAGATCTTTAATTACTCTTACAAGAAGTGCAAACATGTAGGTTCACGTGTTGCATTCTATTCAGTTGATTTATTTGGTTTTAAAACATATTTTTAAATCATTGTGTTTAGAAACTTTTGGTTCACTAACTTTTGGTTAGTGAAGACACATTAACTCCCTACATTAAATTGTCACTTTAAAATCTTTTATGACTATCTGGTAAAACAAATGTCTTGGGGTCAAAGGAGATGCAGCTACAGTAGGTGTCCAGGTAGCTGAAAAATATCTTACCAAATAAACAACCAGAGGTTAGTAAAGTTATTAATCTTCTTTTGGCGTTTTTATTGTTGCAAGCAGATCTATTTTTTTGTCGAAGAACCAACATTAGTGAAGTAGATGTCGTTTGGTTACAGTAGTTATAAACCTTATTACCAGCCAGACTTACTTGTCTTCTATTTTGTGGTTTGCATTTCTTTTGTATGATGCAACTATGTTTCTTAATCCTAAAAGTTTGTTCATATCATTTCTAAAATGGGAAGTTTTATCAAATGGATTTTAACTAACACACTGCCGTTGATGGTTTCACTAAGGGAGTGGCCCCTTCTAAGATGTCTAACTTTCAAACATTATAAACGTATCCTAACTTAAATTTTCATTTGAAACAAAACCAGTGATTCCTCTGCTTGGCTCAGTCACTGTTCTGTTCACTCATGCCATTTTATTGCAGGAGGGACAGTAAGATCCAGTTATGTTAGTCTGAGTGACTGCACATCAACAGACCGATTCTGTCTGCAGTCCAACAGGTTTCACGCTCTGCCTCTGGGTTATGTCACCATGCAACTTGCTCAAACTCTTTCCCATGTGATTAACAATGCTGCTAATGGGCAAACTGGTTCTACACACTGCTTTACCTGCAATCAACAGATGATGAATCAGCATATTTTTCTTTTTTCTACTTAAGTTATGAGGGAAAATCTCAGATATAGGAGTGTCAGCTGCATAATTTGCTTCCCTTGGAAAGTAGTACCTCCCTTTAGCAGCACTGCTGAAGGCCTGCATTTTAATTTAAAACTGATTCCATTGGCACACGTGTTTCACAAGTGAAAATAAATAGGATTTATTAACTAAAACATTTAAGTTTGTTTGGTACTTTGGGATGAAGTGAAAATATTTTCTTTAATTAGCTGAGTAATTACATTTCCTCCTGTCTCAATATTGCTGAGATAGTACATATTTTCCTGTGGCTCCCTTAAAATGTCCGCATAGGGCAATAGAAAGTTTCACTTCAGACACATTAAAAGCTGTGCTCAGTCAAACAGCTCAGGAATGCAGTTGAACCTTTAAAACTGAATAAATATGTGGCTCTAAACTGCCAAATGCACAAAGCCTTGATCTTTAGGCCTTTTCCCCACAACAAAGGAGCCTGAAACCTTCTTCAGCTGAGTGAAGGGCCAGCCTACCGTCATACCCTGAAGCTCCAGTTCCCTTGTTTGCCCATGAATGTGTGTAGAGTTGTGTTTATCAGGGCAGTTCCTGCTTTGAGGTTGGGATTTACACTGTACCACCCACAAAAAGGAAACTCTCTTTCTTCTATTTCTATTTCACAGATTGGTTTTGACTCTTTTGCATAGAAAACTTTCAACAGGGAAAATTCTATGGTGCAACTTGCAAAAAGGTACTAGCTAGTAAGTTTTTAACTGACTTATTTGTTTTGTTTTGGTCTTGCAACTGAGACATTCTGAGTATTAAGACTATGTCACCAGACCTGATGTGACAATGAGTTAACTTTAATTAGAATAAACAATGGAACCAGGAAGGTTGCTTCAGCTCTCTTTTTATCATGAACTCAAACTTATTAGGTTTATTCATGGTTTTAAGCTTGGTTCATGATCATTGTAAACATTTCTGAGCTTTGCCACCAAAACTTCCCTAAAATACCATGAGAAATAGTTTTATTATCTGGACAGCGGCTGGCATCATGAACCCATAAATCTGTCTGACAAATGACAAAAGTTTGATAAATTCTCCTGTAAGTATTCAAGGTTATATTCCAGGATGCATTCAATTGCAAATTCACAAATATTTGGTGTTCTCTGTATTGGAAGCACTATGTTCACATATGCAGCCTTTAAGAAGGATACAATTGGGGTTAGGCTATTTTTGACTTTCTACACTCTTAGGTTTTCTCCATTTTTTTTAAAGTGAAGTCCTCCGAGTTGTTTGATTATTATAGAAAATATTACTGTATATCCTCTAGATATACCTGGAACCTGCCTGGGCCAGGTACAGGTACCTCAATGAACGTCTTTGGGGTTTCAGTTTGGAGAAACAGACATGAGTACTCTTGAACAAATCAAACTACCAGCTGCTAAAGCTTTACACATAAGTGCACATAGGTTCACACTAAAAGGAAATAAAATCTCTGGATGTAGGGTGAAGTTGATGGTCTGTGGTGGTTGTGTGATGGAGGCACAAACCTCTAATTTGGTCCTGAAACTTTCTATCTTCTTGTATGTTTGGACTGATATCTTAGTTTTTGACATGATTCTGCTGCAGCAACAAGTCATGCTGCGTGATATTTAGAATATTCAGCTGGACAGAGTTAATATATGTAGCTTGCAATGTGGTGTGAAATCAGTCTGCACCAGGCTTTAGTCTGATCCTCTCTCACCTGAAGTTTTAGTGCTTCTTAGATGCTGCATTCTTCACAGGATTACACCAGGAATCTTCAAAGCTACTGTGTGTTTTTCCAAACCGCTTTTGTCCGACTCTGACACATGCTTTGTTGCTACATTGGCTCAGATGTTTGGATCTGATGTGTCAACCTTGTGTTTATATCTAGGTCACCAGTAGTCATTGGTTTAAACTTGTTTTTAAGCAAACAGAGGCATTTAGAAATGCAAACAGAGAGATGGTTAACAGTCACACTCTTGTCTATTTAGAGATTTAAAAAAAAAACAAAGCTTTAGATTGTTTTAGGCACAAAGAATACCAGAAGTATGATTTTTTATTTTTTTATTTTTGCTCATTCACAACACACTACTGTAGATATAACAGTATACAAACTGTGTAATTTTCTCTATTCTCCATTTTCCCTCTACATTTGTTCACTTATGTTTTCCTTTGTGTGTCATGCATGCCCTGCAATGCAAGGTGTTCACTGAGTTGCTTATGGCAATGTAATACTCTGGATGTCAGGGTGATGTTTTGAAGTCTTATGCTTGTTTTTTTATTTACTACAGAAATATTTCCAACAAAAAAAACAAATGTGAGAAGAGAAAATGAAAAAGTGGTTTTGACCAGATCCAGGCAAATGTTTCTGTCATGCCTTGATGTGAAGAGAAAGCTAAATACAGCAGTGATTCTGTCCATAGGTGTCTCATAGGGTTCTCTCTTGTGTGAGTATTAACCTTTTTGTCCATGGCACTAAAAGCATTTTGAAAGATTTATGGCCAATGAAACTTCTCCGTTCACCATGACTGATGAGATTTTCATCACTACCCATTCCTTTTTGACTGCTAGGTATGTTTTGAGTTCCATTTTTCCACCAGCACCTTGTTTGTATTTTTGTCTCTGCCCTCTCCTGTATTTCATCTCTCTTCTGGTATTTGGCGTTCACTCACAAATGGATTATTTTCTTTTTTCCATCTGAGCCCTCCTCCAGTTCAAATAAAACCCTGCTGTCTTCAACCATCTCCTCAAAGAGCTCATCAGTGAATCTGATCGCGAGTCTGCATGCATGCACAGCCATTTGTTTGCATCTACAAACTGCAGGCTTCAAGCTCATGAGTAAACATGAGTTACAGCAGTGTGTGGGGGCTTGTTTCCCTTCATTTTCTTCTTTTTTCACAGCTAACCCTACAGCTCAACGTGAAGCTGTCTTGGGGAAAATGAACGGGTCAGCTTTCTTTGACTACAGGGTTAGGTTTATCTTCCTTGTGTCAGACCTGAAAGGTCACGCAATCAAGTAGAAACTGGCATTGTGTCACTTTTATCTGGAGGACGGAAAAAGCGAATCCCCTGAAATTACTTTGACACCTCCCTGGATGTAAAGAGTACAGCCATGTAAGAATTTTTATTCTGCACAAGATGCATTTGACTTTCAGGTAGAGCCAGGAATAAAACGCATTTGCATTCACCCAGTGTCTCTATAGTAACTTTTAGCATGGGAGATTATGCCTCCATTGTTAATTGGAACAATTTGAACAGCTATTGTTATTCAAGCATTATCAACTTGTTAGACATGAAAAGAGTTGATTCTTTGTGTTAAAGTTTTTGTCTGATTCTATGGATCATTTATAAGTTACATCAGATTGCTTAATAACTTAGAATCACAGATTAAAATAGACTAATGTTCTGAGTATTCAAATAATGAGGCTTGGGTTGATTTTTACTTTAAATGTTTTATTCTGAAAAATGATGCACCCTGCAGAAAGACTAAGTGATGTCCACTCAAGTATTTAATTGGCATGAATGTCCTAATGAATCTGGAATTTTAAAGATAATTTTTCATCTTTTCTTAAATCCATGTATGATTAAAGTATTCATTCAATATCACATACATTAGTACAGTCCCACAAAAATTAATAATATGAATCTGTCTACAACTGGGTCAATGTCCCCAGCTTTCTCTGACTAAAGGGTTAGGTTTATTTTTCTTCTGTCAGTCCTGAAAGGTGACTCAATAATCTATCCAAATATTAATGAGGCTAAATATGCAAATATTTAAATGTGTTTATCACCATGTTTGGATGACAGAAAAATGATGAACCAAATTGATTTATAAAAAGAGCATTTAAGTTGTACATCAGTCCTCTCCTCAAAAAGGCGATTTACATACATAATTGATTTTATAAATAATCACATTCATTCTCCTTATGAGTGTATGTGAAGTTTTTGTCCACTTCAGAACTGTAAATGGTGTATAATAAGTCTTATTTGTTGGTCCAGAACAGCAGAAGGCAACAGACCAGAAAGGAACCAGCTCTTGATTCAGTCGTCCTCTGATGTAGTTTGTGTGAAATTGCCTTTTTTCTGTCCTTTTTGTTTCACAGTTGCAGTATCCTGCCAGAAACGCTGTTTGTTCTGCGCAGTTGCTTGTTCTGCAAGCCAGGTTTTCCTCTCCAAGACCATTTGTGGCTTCAGTCATGCTCATCAATTGTAAAAGTAAACTAGGGGTGAACGTTGAGCTGATTCAAAAGCTGTGTGTTGAACAAGCAGTAACCTTTCCCAGCCCAAGCTATTAGCTGCTGGTGGGGAGTCCCGGCTGTGCTTAGCATGACTCACGGTCTGGCTTAGTGTCTGCCAGTGGACAAACACAATGGCCTCTGTACACAATAGACCTGCCCCTGCTCTGCCGGAATGCAAAAAATGCTTTAACGGTTTCCGATATCTAAGGATTATGTTACATGGCAAGAAAACCAAGGTTTGTCCATGAGATATCCCCACTCACAAGTAAAAGCATAATAGGATATTGTTGTTATGTTCTCTCCTATAATACCTTTTTATTTTAACCAAGGCTTGGTAAATTAGATTAACATTGTGGATGGTTTGACCCTTTTGTCTTGATGTGTGGACCAAATTTTATTTCTTAGTGCTTTTCTGCCCATTGTTTGTCAATTAAGTTTTCCATCATGTGCCCATTATCCATTCATCCATCTATTTATCCATTATTCACTTTTTCTGTCCATCTGTTTATCATCCATCTGCCCATCCATTCATCCATAGGTTTGTGTGTCCATTTATATTCTAATTCTGTTCATCCAGTCATCCAAAATGATGATGTCTACAGTGGGACTGGTATTATAATCATGTGATAATTCGACTCAAAATCCAAAATATATTGTTTGCTAATTAGCTGTTCTTGAAGTAGAGCATCTCCCTCAAACAGGGAGCTAGACTTTTTGGCTCAAGTCAGAATTGTACCATTTGCACTGGCATTTTTTTATAGCCAAGATCCAGCTTTTGGAGAAGTTAGAGGTTGTAGTGCACCGTTTTTATATTGCTTTTAAGAGCACGGGAAACTTTCTTCAAACAGGAAGTGTTGAGATGAGAGAACAAAGCTTCTGATGTCAGTGGATGGAGGCTGAGTTCCTCTGGGAATGGTGGAACAGTCATAAACATTTAGTGAGATTATTACAGCAGTACAGCCTCCACAAACATGCAGTCCCAGTTGGATTGCAGTCTTATCACTGAATGCTGGAAACTTGTGCCACTGAGCAAGAAACACTGATAAAACATAATTTGCAGATTGTTTGAATGTTCTTTGGTTCAAGATAACTCTAGTCTGAAGATTAAAAAGAAGAATCCTTTAAAGATGTAGCCTGTTTCTGTTGTTGTAGGTCGAGAATAAAATATATTCACTAGTTTATAGCAGCATTTTGGAATGCAAATTTTGTTTTGCAGAGACTGATTTTGTGCATTTTCTGACATATTTTAAAAAGACAAATGTCTCCCAAATGGAATGGGAGAGATTATGTGAATATGTTCATTATAATTCTGAATTATTATTATTTACAACAGGAAACACAAATATTGACCTGTTGAATGCTTTTTGTTCCTTCAAGCTCTTATTTTTTCCATCTGGGAAAGTATTTATACGAGTTTATTCATTTGCTTTCAAATGCTTTTTATTAAATGTCAGAACTGCCCTGCTTTCCTGGAGTGACACTTCAAACAACTAATACAGAGCTATAATTCTGGAAATGGAAGACTCTTATTTGCTTTAATTTTGTTTTAGTTGCTGTAGCAAAAAAAAAAAAAACTCAGTAAGGTTGTATGAATTTAAATTTTAAATAGTGCTCTTTGATTTGGCTGCAGGTCATGCCTGAATGAACATTCATTTGCTTTGGACTCTTTGTCTTCATCTCTTTATTTTCCACCCTGCATACTGCCCTTCCACATTCAGTGATGGGCATTTGGGCTCACTCCAAGGATGTCCATTATTGAAATCCTGAACTAATTCCCTCCACTCAGTCTCTCACTCCAGTTCCCCACCCCTCCTGCTCTTCTTGCAAATCCACCCCTCTTGCTGTGTGTCTTAACTCTGCTGTGCAAGATAAGCCTCTGCAGCCCATGGGGTTGTGTAGGACTGAAGGAGCCTTTTCTGTTCAGAGTTGAGGTGAGAAAAAGAAACAGTCTATTCACCTTGCCCGTAATTTTCCCAGAGTCTCATGAGAAGAATCTGTTTTCTCATGAATAACAAACACTTAGACCTTCTGAAAACTTCACTTAACTAATTTCATGGTTCCACCATTTACAAAAAAGAAAACTTTGAAATATAACTCAAATTTCCATTTAAGCTACTTTCAAAAAAGTATAAAAAGATTTGGTTAATTGTAAAACAATGTTATCACAATTTTCAGCAAGATTTTCACAAGATGTTGTTTTCACTGTGTGCTTTAGAAAACACAAGTATTCCGACATTCCCATCTACAACCAGCTTCCCATCAGCTAATTATCTTATAGTTTGTTGTCTTCATAATTCTCTGTCTTGTCCCTTTTTTAATTTAAGGTTGATTTGTCAGATTTCTTGGACTTTCTGCTCTGTAGCTAAGTGTTTTCAGGTCAACCAAAATGATTGGAGTCTACTTTTGCATGAAGCAGCTGAATCAATTTCTAGTTTGGTTAAAAGTGAGAAAACCTTCATAACAAGCCTCGACTGTAAATGCACAGTGCTGTAAGCTTCAGAAAGTTTTTAAACCAGTTAAAATATTTATTCATTCATTTGTTTTTTAAAACAGAGCAGATCAGATGCTGGGTGCATTTAGTTTTTCATCCAAGGGCTTATTTTTCAGCGTCATCATCTAAGATAAAGGACCGTTGGCTAATTTATTTGCAGAATATATAGAGTATGCTTCACTCTTGAAGAATTTAGTTATCCCATTGGGCTGTTTCAAAACTACCGCAACAGAGGTTTGACCTTTTTTCATTTGTTGTTTCATCACAAAATAAGAATCCATTTGCACTCAATGTTTGAAGTAACAATTTCAAGATGGTCCCCTGAAGTCAGAGTTTCAAGAGGGAAAAAATTGGATGCTTCTCACCAACCCTATCCTCAAAATGCAATATTGCTTCCGTACATTTAAAAAGTGGTGAGAACCACAGTCAAACAGCTTAGTTGCGCTTCAGCAGTAAGCATTCTTTAAGAAGTAACCAAATTTTTTTTGGATGTATTCATTTAATGTCTATGTGTGGAATGCTGATTCATTCGATGCTGATTTTGCTAACGGTAATGAATCTAGTCAAGGGATATCTTGTTACATTCATTTTCAGAGTTAAATGGCACACAGCACAAAGAGTACATTGTAGCTAATTTGTTAAATTTACTACAAAGTAAATATGAAGCAACATTTTCTCCAACTATGACTAACAGAAGCTTAACTACAACTTGAGTTGTAGTTAAATATTCAGTGTTAAACTTATGCATAGATTTTTATTTTTGTCGAGGATATTGGAACGGAAACACAGCTTGGGAAACTAAAATACCTGGATGAAGTGCTACTTGACCTGCTACTGGCTGGTGTTTGCAAAGCAGCCAATCCAGAAAAACCATTCAGTTTCCTTGTTGCTTAGTGACTGAAGCCCCAAGAGTGGAAATAAGAAGACCGTAGATATCAGCTTCTTTGCTATTGCTAAGACAGTTTCCACTGTGCGTATGAATGCACATTAAGATAAATTTGGTATTTGCAGTATTAATTAAGCAGCAGTTATATGCTTTTTTAGAGGGGTTCTCAAATATTCTGGGATTTTAGCTATTCAGGGACAGTTATGGTGCCCAACTTGGGGGGTCAGATATATTGTATTGGAATGCCATTGTCAAAATCTGAACCTAATTTCAATTGTGAATAGTGGCAAAAATTTAAAAATGATAACGTTTGCTCAATCTGACGGTTTAAGGTAGATATCCTGCATACTGGAGGTTCCAGAGCGTTACTTTATCACAATCATTGTGAACTATGTTCACAAAGCAGAAATGGAGCCTCCTGCACAACCAACAAAAACCCATCAACACTTAACTTTTTCTTTTTTTTGGTTTAGAAAAAGATGCAAAACTGGAGACTTGAAGACCAGAACTATCCACATCTTTCTCTTACTTATATGCAAATACAGAGATGCAGTAAATTATTAGAGGACTCATAGGAAACAGAGAAGGGAAATTTCATTGTTGCTTTTGTTTGGTTGGCAATGTAGAACCGGGTGGAGCAGAGCAGACAGGAATGCACCCATGCAGCTGTATTCACCTGGCTCTCATTAGGCGCCATGCTTTTTTTGTTTTGCTTGTTAAAATATGGCAGAACATTAGTAGTTTGAGTCCCCACTTTCACCCCCGAAAAATAAAAAAATCAACTGAGAGTGATGGCGGAAGAGGGAATGTTTATATTCTTCCAGGAAAAGCTGAAACTCATAACAACCGCCTCATTTTGTCTGCGGCCCTTGCTATGATGGGAATGTTGTGACATAGTCAGTAATCCAGGACAAGCTGTACCAGAGAACAATGAGTCTGAAATTTTGGAAAACATCCTCTGGTATCATCACCATTTGCAACATTTAAACTTATGAACTTTAATAAAACAATATCATAAGAGCCTTGAAAAAGAATTAATCTCTGAACTTTTTCACATTTTGTCATGCTACAAGTATATATTTTATTCATAGATTTTATAAGACCAATAAAATGTGTGCACAATTTTGAAGTGTAAGAAAGTCTTTTTTTTTTTTTTTTACCTACATGTGAAAAGGTGTAGTGACCATCTGGATTCAACTCCCCTGATCCACCTTTTATTGCAGTAACTGCAAGTATTTTAGTATTTTAGTGTGTATCTCTACCAAGATTGCACATCTAAATGCTGAAATTTTGAATGCTTGTATTACCATTAAATTTGCTCCAAAAAGTCAGATTTAATGCCTGTGAAAGGCAGTCTTCAAGTTTCATTTAGGTCTGGACTTTGACTGGGCTGTTCTGTCACATAATGTCATTATTGGAAAAGGACCAGTTCAGGTTTTAAATCCAAGAAGTGTTCTTGCAGGGTTGCCTTGCATTTCACTTATTTAACTCTGACCATCTCCTGACTGATTAAAATAAAACCTCCACCACAGTACGATGGAGATTTGATAAACTAACTTTTCTTCCACATCACAATTGTACACTACTTTTTTTGGCCATTTATCTTTGGTGTAAATTCTAAAGTTATTCTACAAATTCTGTATTTTGATATTAGTTTGGACTGTGGTTGAATCTTTTCCAACCTCCGACTGGTTTTCTCTTACTCTGCTTCATATCTTCAATCACTTCTGACCACCTGGCTTATAGGAAATACATCACTATACCATGATGCGCTCTCACTATTGATGGTCATGAAATAAAACCCAATAAAATGCATCAAGGTTGCAAAAAACATCAAAAGGTCATGTATTTTCTTTCAATGCCCCTCTGTGACCCTAAAGTATGCAGACATTAGCACCATGTTCTTTAGTGACTTTATTAGATTTATTTATAAGAAAATAAACTCTACTACTGTACAGTTGAAAAACCATCTGCATGAAAGCTGCATGATTCCTAAAGGAAGTAGATTTATTCTTAGCTTAAACTTACTATTTCCAGCAATGCTGTTTTCCATCAGTAAACCTTTACTGCTCATCTGGTCCAGTCTTGTTTTCATAAAAAAAAAAAAATAAATACCAGACTCCACTTGGCTTGATGGCTTTGCCTGCAGCAGAGTGTCTTTTTCATTAGTCTTGCCTTTTTTTCTCTCCTGTAGAGTTTGTAGATTATTTAGAAATGAAATACCAACAGAAGAAAGCAGACTGCAGAGTATTGAGATGATGTGAAACTTCAGAAATCTTTTGCTGGAAACCAAATAATCAGTTTGATTTATTACTTTTTCAGCAACGGGTTAATTATTTTGGTTTTGTATAATTGTTTTTCGTTTGAGAGAATCCTAGATTTAGAAACGTTGGGACTGGCTGTCATGTAAATCAGCTGTCATATATTTTCCTGAAACTGCAAATTTATTCAAATGTTTTATCATTCAGTGAATTTGAATATTTTTGTGTGGAAACTAAATTATTTCAATCATCTGTAGCTGATTGTAACTGATTGGGCTGTTTGTCTCTCATTTTTCCCATCTTGTCAAACTCAGAAGACTTTGTCTCTTCCTGATGTGACATGCTGTGTATTAGAGGGAAAACATGCAGCTTCTTCAGTGAGAGCTGAAACTCATTAGGAAGGGAAGGTTGACTGCTTAAATATCTGCTTCAGTCATTTAACATGCAGCAGTTTCTGTGTGAGACTCCCTTATATACATCTTCTTATTTTCATCCTCTCATCAATACAGATTTCAGGGTTTCCAAGTTTTCAGTTCCTGCTGTGTGTCTGTGTCAAAATAAAACAAACTGCTCTCCTCAGAGCAGTTTATGTAGCCAAAGCTTTGTTGGTAGTTGCACTGTAGCCGTTCTGTGGTTTTAAATTCAATAGATTACCGGAACACGTCCAGTGTATCAAGTGGCAGCGCTGATGGTGTCGAGTAACTAAGAATTCACTTTTACTAGACTCACTATAGTGAGTTGATTAAAACTTCAACAGCAAGCAGCAGCAACGCATTTAAACAATTTTGCATTATTTAGCAAGGGAAACTGGATGTAAAACATACCACTGCATAAAAAATGATTCTAGATGTTACAAGTCACCAACAAATCTCACTTACAAATGCATTATGCCGACTTGTGAACTTGACTTTAAGTTAAAATAGGTGTTAAAAAGGGAAAATAATAATCCTTAGGCTGTGTAAAGGCTATACTGTCAATTATAATCAGTCCATCAATCTGTCCATCCATTCATACATGCATGTGGGAACTTTACCAAGTTGAAATTTGCTGAGTTTTTCCTCAAAGGTTGTTCTGAGCAATACAAACTTAGCTCTAAAAATAGGAGGAAAGGAAACTGGCTTAACTTAGACTTTCTTCTTTTCAAAATTGGAAAATTAGCATTTTTTAAATTATCTTTTAAGCCTGGGAAGGAATGACTTGATAACCTTTTTTTTACTCACTTGTCTTCTAAGCTTTGCAAGGAGTTTATGGGTGATATTCTCTCATAGAAACTAATGGGTGCAGTCGAGTTCAGTGCCAGTAAAATGTTTGTTTACTTAAAGATCTGTTTGCCTTTATTTTCCATGTGACACATAGTATCACTTCCTGTTTCAGGGTAAATTTTATTATAGTTTACAGCCTGTATAAAATAATAAAAGCAGTCAAATTGTATAATTATATGACACAAATTGGAAGCAAGCAAGCAAATGTAATTAATGAAATATAATAAATGTTCTTTACATATTTGCCAAATCTGTTACTATGTTGTAGGAATATGAGACAAACAAACTCCTCTGTCTCTTCCCTGTAGTCCTGCATTGTAAAATTTAATCTCAACATAATCCGAGAAGTGTTTCATCCATGTTAAATGTCCAGCAAAATGTGTACCTAAAGTGTGACTAGATTAGTAAATTGTTACCCTGATTTATGTCTAGTACGCAGATATTTTTAGAGAATCATTGTCATGATAGCAAAGTTTATGCAAGATCCAGCATCCTGATTTGTTGAGTTTCTGCAGAAGCTCTCAAAGTGTTTGACCTCTGAGTTAAACCTTATGTAAATATTATTGCTGGTAATGGTAAGAAAATCCACAAAGGAAGAAGAGACTTTGAATAAGAGGATGAAGCAACTGACTCCAGACAGAATGAATGAGATACTTTGAAAAGCAAACCATTTGAAATTCAAATCTAAAAATTGTTTTATTAGAATTACCATACATTAGTAAGGTGGATTTTCTTTTTCAACTTTGAAATATTCAGAACATTTTATCAGAGCATTATTAAACTACTTACACTTGCTTATGTAAGAAAAAGAAGAGTTGGTAAGATTCCAGTGTTGGAAAAACATCCTGTTTGTTCTCCGTCTGATGGAAGGCATGCAGAGGAAACTCGCCGCCTCACCAGATGAGTAATTCTTTCATCTTCTCTGCTGCTTTTTTGTTTTGTGTTTTGAAATATGCCTGTTGACGTCAGATAAGACTCTACCTGCCAGTTAAATGTGGCTGCCTGTCTGTTTGCTGTATGGATAATATCTCGCCTATTTGAACAGCAGCTCTCTCCAGGAACCAGTCATGTCATGATGAGCTCTGCGATTCTTTTATTGCAAAGTCGAGACGATGTCTCTGGATTTGTGTTTCTTTTGCTTGAGGTTGCTTCACTCCACTACATGTGGAATTGGATTGCAAGTCTGGTTTGGCCGGAGCAGTCAGTGGCCACATAGGTTCAATAATCCTACCAGATGAAATTTTTCATGTTCAGCAGCTTCGCAAAAAGAAAAGCAGTTATTTTCCCAAGCGTCTGCTTACTCCTCTGTGCTGGCAAGAAGAGCCGACTCCAGAGAAAATGTGGTGTAACCTGCCAAAGCAAACTCCCAGAAACTTGATGAATGTCCCGCTGCCGAGGCTCTGGGGATCAACTTGCACTTCATTGAAATTCCTCTGATACTGGATCCAGGCTTGTTGCTCACTATTCAGACTTTTTCACACCAATTACCCTTCCGTCTAAAGTCTAGAGTCTTACTTTTGTTACTAAGGTACTTGAGATTAATTTCTTAATCCTGGAAATTTGTTTGCTGTTCTCTTTACTACTTGAATTCTTCCTAACTTCCATCAGTTCTAAGAGAGAACCTTTTTTCTTTTTGGTAACTAGATTGTCAAAGATTATTCAAGCTGCACTAAAGAGACAAAAACATTAAGTAGCTTAGGCAAGTTTCTGGACTAAGGTATCCTAAATAGGACAGAAATGGCTTTCTTTATTTGGTAAGAGATATAAACGCTGACAGATTGCTGCTAAAAAATGCTGATTTCTTTGCCTGTCAAAAGCATTGCTGTGTGCCTCAAAATTATTGAAGCCCCTTCTACTTTTTCACATTTTTTTCCCCATGCAACCACAAATTTCAGTATATTGTATTGTGGTTTTATGTGACAGATTAACACAAGCAAGGATAACAAGTTTTAGATAACTTAAGAAGTTGAAGGAAAAGAAATATTTTCCATTTTTCTTTTTGATAAAATCTTGTAAAGGTTCTTCTTCTGTTTGCACACAGGAGTGAGTGTCCTGGATTGCCTTCATAATAAATTGTTTTTTTTAATGAAGTGATTAGTGGCTAACCTGTTGCTTTCCAAGGCATGCTATTATGGAGTCTTGCCTAAATCTAGAATCAGGTTTTAAAGAAGAAGCCTGGTCCTCCAGAACCAGGCTATTTTTTTTAACATCAGGATGAAATAATGTCTCTAGGGAGAAAAATAAAATGTTTCCCCATGCTTTTATCAGGAGACATCATAAAATCTTCATTAAAATAGCATAAGTTTTGTTAACTAAACAAAAACTGTACTTGCATGAAAAAGCCATTTTATTAAAATAAAATATATTTTCCTAACTTTCTTTCTTTTAAATTTAATTTAACCTGCATGTCAAATGTGTTTTAATTTGTTTCTTAGTCTAAATCAAAGTTGTTGCTTTAACAATGGATCATTATAAATCACCATCTGAACTGTTAGTTTTAGATCTTTGTACCTAAATTGTCTTACGTTGTAACATTTGCACCCTCATGTTAGCTAGTGCACCAGTACATTGCATCTCTTTCTAAAGCTCCTCAGTTTATTCCAGCGCTACACTAGTACCATCATTAATCAGTGTTGTATAAAGTACTGAAATCTCAGAGTCAAGTAAAAGTACAAGTACCTCTCCAAAATATGACTTTGGTAAAAGTCGAAGTCACTGACTGAAATGTTACTTGAGTAAAAGTCTTAAAGTATTTGAAACTTCTTGTACTTAAGTATGAAAATTACTGTAAAAATGGATGTACTCAAGTAATGTAATGAAAAGTACAAGTAAAAAGTAAAACAAAGCAAATGCAGTTTGAATGACATTTTTTATATTTTGGTAAACTTGTCAAATACACTTAAAATAATGTACCCAACCAAGTGCAGGCAAAATGAAACCTGCTAATAGATATACCTGCAGGCATCATTTAGTTAAGAAAATTAGGTGCTTTACCTATAGCACAAGGTTAACTTAACCTGCTTTACAACTGAACCAGCTTCTTAGTATACCCTCCAGGACAGAAAATACAAAGTTTTTGTAAGCCTTAAGTTTTCCCTTCAAGTAAGGTCAGTGCTGAAAATGAGAAAAATAAATAGTACAGAAAATGCGGCCAACATGAAGAAAAAGAGCTGTTACGATTACTCTACTTCACAAATCAGTGAATCAGTCAATGCTACAGTCAGTAGGTGGTGCACACAACTGGTCATTATGCAAAAGAAAAAAAGAATTGGGAGGGAAATGCAGCTTATTGGCATCTGTAAACCTGGTTTTGAACTTGCATGCCTTTCCTATATTCGTTAAATTTAGTCTAAATTGCTATCGCTATGGCTTCTGTCCCCCCTTGAACAGAGGGGTCTAGGTAGCCTGCTACAGTCAATATTAGGCCTAAGCTAAATACACCACGTGTGGAACTGAAACAATGCCAAACAAAGTTCATTTATGGTCAACGTTTCACAATACAGTAGTGCCTAGTGACCAAGCTATAGTTACTGAAACAGGAGGATTATAACCATTTCATAAGAAGTTACCTCGATGTGTTTCTTCAAGTTGGACGGGGAGTTTTTGTAAGATAGAATTTCCATGTGACTGCTACTGATTGCGAGACTTGCTTTGTGTTTAATGGGAGAAGCGAAACAGGTGTATCCTAATTAAAAGTAAAGAAATCAAGAAATGGTAAAAAATGTGGAATGAAGATAAGAAAGGAAGAAGATTATATGAAGTACAAAAGTCAGTTTGAATTCGAAGCATTAATGAACGAAACAGAAGAGAAGAAATAATAATTAGTAGATTAAGAGTAGGTCATACCTACTTAAATGACATGCTTTATAAAATAGGGAGGAAAAATAATGATAAATGTGAGAGATGTGGAGAGAAAGAAAATGTAGAACATATTGATGAACTGTAAGTCAAATGAACTCGAAAGGGAAGAATTAAAGAGAATAGTTAGAAATATGGGGCATGAATGGAATCTTAAAGGTATATTAGGAAATGAAGGAAACATAACAGATATTCACAAATTAAGGAAAGCATTGTTTATTTATCTTAAGAATACAAAATTAAAAAGTAGAATTTAATAGATATGAAGTAATGCTTCTACACACTCATGTACAGTAGGTGGCGGTATGCACCTTAAAGTTGCTTGTGATCCGCCATAATAGAAAAGAAGAAGAAGAAGAAGTATCCTATTGGTGGTGATGAACAAGCCCAGGCAAGCAGGCTACCGACTTTGTTCGGTAGCCTGCTTGCTACTTGCTAATCAGTAGGTGGGGTCAAAACACTTGCGTTTCTCTCTCTCGCTTTTTTGTAACGAGTAACTAAACCACACATTGAAAATGTATCGGAGTAAAAGTACGCAATTAAGTTCGGAAATATAGTGAAGTAAAAGTGAAAGTCATCAAAAATTTTCATACTCCAGGAAAGTATGAAGTACTCCAAAATATACTTAAGTAAAGTAGTGAAGTATTTTTACTTCGTTACTATACAACACTGTCATTAATCTCACTACAGTTTAAGATGTATAACACTCGTTAGCTGTCTTTATTACTTACAAAGGTTTGCAGACTGAGATCAACATCCCATCTGTTGAATCGCATCTGGTTACTGTCCCATGTCCCCAGTTGGCTCAAGTCAGACTCAGACGGAGCATCTGCCTCTGGCTGATGTTGACATCCCACTTTTATGGTGTCAAATCTGTGATCTCTCTGTAATTATCACAGCAAAGAAGGGCGCTGACAAGTGTAAACAATAAATGCCTTTGGTCTTAAATTGTACCAAATGGTTTGGCTGTCATAACATTGTTTATAGAGCCATTTAAAATGGATGCTGTCAGAAGCCACAATGTCTTTTCTTTCAGAAGGCTCATCCTCTGATGTATCTGCCTCCTGCCCGTTCTCTCTTCCCTCTGGAAAGGTCCTTTTCTCTGCAGAAGAAGTAATGCATCATGAAGGGGAATGATATTCGAGGAATGGTATTGCACAGAGAATAGGATGGCAGATGCTGGCTTTAAACAGAAGTGTTGCCTTTGTGTCATGCTTATTGTTTTCCCGTGTCAGTCGTAGCTGTAGTCATCCCAGGGGCTCTCTCCAGCTGTGCTGTGCGGTAGGTAGGTGGTACTCGCTCTGTTTGTTTGGAGGGGCTGCCTTGATGGGATCAACAGTGAATTCCACATATGGGCTCAGCCACACAGGTTGTCATGCAATATGAAGCTCAAATCTGAGCCAAATACCTGATGAGGTGCACTTTAAATTTGGCATGTTTCAGTAGCTGTATTTCATCGTATTTAACGTCAAACAGATTTTAGTTTTGGCCTTCCTTTGCTGCATTTAGGATATCCCATCATGTCCTGGCAGAGAGTCAGCTGCTGGTGATCCATTACAGCTGACAAACTGTTACATCTGGATCAGAGCAGTGGCATCCAAAGCTGCTTCAATTAGATTTAGAGATGCATCCAAAACATGTCTTCTATGCATTTTGAATGAATGGGGAATGTGTTTGTATCCAATTGATCCTAAACCATCAAACTCAAAAGAGAGTTTGCTATTCAGAGCTTTAGGTTTGCCCAGAGTAGCAGTAGGAAAAAATATCATGATTCTGGTACCAATTTTTTGTAACAATTAGACCATGTAACAGCAAGACCTTTGGCCAAATGAATTCCTTATTCATGCTTATGTCTATTTCTTATGTGGAACCTACTTTTGCAATAATCACTGTGGCAAAACTGAACTTTTTAACTATTTTGAAAGGCCAACAATCTCATTTTTATTTTTGGCTTGATGTATTTAATAACACTACATCAATTCAATTGTTTTGAAGGCTTTGTGACCCTTATTTTGAAAGGGCAACATATTACAGTATTCATCACTGTTTTGATTCCACATAATAAGTACCAAAATGTTCAGGGAAATTCCTAAGATGAGGATGCATGACTAAAAAAAGCTCAGTAATTGTAGTGACAAATATAATTTCCCTGAGCAATAGATGCAATTTCAAGGTCGGTTTTACATGTCAGGGAAACAAAATATTTGTACTTTCTGGTATTTTAAAGTTTTTTACTTCTTCTTACAAACTAAAAACAATTACATTTCAACCATTTTGGCATATTGGAATAATGAGGTTTTATTATGTGTCTAAAAAGGAGAGTGGTGATTTAATATAAAGATAAGTACATATTTACATAGTGCTGGCAGATGTAAACTTAGTTTTATTTGATGTGTCATGGAAACCTTGAGCTGCACAGGCTGTGCTCTCACATGATCCCTTCAGGATATCGTGAAGAGATGTGGTTGATTTGCATTTCAAATGGCATTAAGTCAGCAAGAATCATACTTTCTAACCACAAATAAAAAACATCATTGGCCAAAGATGATGTCTTCAATCCCTGTGCAGCAGATGAAATCAAAGCCACAATTAATTGAGCGAAGAATTTGGCACCGTTTCTCATTCCTGCCAATCTGGAGGAATCGCTTTATAGTTTAACTGTTGCCCTTTTTGGGCTAGTTTTGGAAGCCCGTTTTAATGTACTGACAACCAAAAAGACAGATTAACAGGTTAGCACTGGAAGATGTATGAAATTTCTACTTTTGAAACTGAGTTTGCATTGCTTTTGAGCTCAAGAGTTAAAACCCGAGTTAAGTTGTGTGCTGTGCTCAGGCTAACAAATATTCCCAAAAGAAGGCAGTGCAATGTATTTACAGATGCTGAGTTATACGTTAAACAGCAAAATTAACATGTTTATGTCCTATGTGTACATACAGTTTAACGAAATGCAAACCAACAGACATTTTATGCATATTTTATCATCATCTTATTAGTGATCAGTCACTGGTTTTTAAGACATTTTGCCAAATCAGTGCACAATATATGGACCTGCTATTCTGCTCCTGTCTGAATCATATCCAGTTTAACAATAAAGTTTGGTATGGCATTCATCTCACTCTACCTGTTATTTTTTAATAATGAAATATCAGTAATATTTAGCAAACAGTTGTCTATTTATAATAAAATAATGGCATTTGACTGACATATTTCATCTGCTGTTTTATTTCCAAACTTTCCTGTCAGCTTGATTGCTGTAGCAAAAAATACCAGCATCAAACTATTAAAAATTTTAAGAACACCTTATCAATTGTAAATTAAAAACATCACCTTTACAGAAGTGACTAGTAGAGCTCCTTTTGTTTATGCATTTTAATCTTGTTATGACTAGAAATATTTCCACACAGTCAAAACAGCTTCTTCTTAGTACGCAGCAGCAGGTGGGGAAGCAACAACGCTATCCAACGCTACGCTTCATAAATATACAAATATCCAACTCTACGCTTCATAAATATACAAACCTTCTCTTCCTTAAAAGAACTTTAAGTAGTAGAAATAATATTTGGAATGACTGAATGTAGAATGAAGTGCTTTGTGGTTCTCTGCGTTTGAAAAAGCGCAATACAATTACAGACCGTTACCATTTATCTTATTGTATTAGCTTATGGAACATGCAGCCTTGGCACTGACTACTGAAAATCATGATAGAGTTTGAATTTCTGCACCAAATATGACTATTATTGCAAAAATCCTACCTTCTAAACAGAAGTGCAACACAGAAGTGTTCAGTAAGTTCTAATGTAGGGGCATAGAAATCCATTTGCAGCTAGTTATCTCACTAAATTACAAGATGACTAAGGGATATTGTGGGATGGAACAGAGTTTGTATTTATAAAACAAAATTGCAGCAATTCAGGATGAATCATTCCATTCAACCAGAAGTAACAGCATTTATGGCCTTATATTGTATTTGCACCATGCTATCTATGATGCTGGAGAGCTCAGAGAAAGTGGAGAACTTGGCTTATTTAGTTCCACACCCAGCACAATATTAAGTAAATACGGCACAATTTCCATCCAATTTTCTTTTCCATTAATCAACTGTGTACACTACTACATCTGAAATTTATCATCTCGGGTAATGAAATCTAGTTCTAATGAGGTTATAAACGTAGTAAGAGTCAAATAAACATGTCATCTATATTATTGGCTAGCAAAGTTTGAATGCATAACCTCTAAAATGTCACAGGGAACCTAAAACCGCATTTCAGCTATTTAGTACACATATGTACTAAATACTTTGGGGTTTTGATATTTGACGGAAGAGTTGGTGCAGTATTCTCCAAAATGAGCCTTCATTGAGTGATTATATAAATGTTGGTGCTTCGAGAGCACCTTCCAAACAGACCATTTTGATTGAAAGGTGGCAAGTTCAATGCATCAACTATAAATTTAGCTTAACCCATCTTTGCTATCACTGTTACTTATGCCTCATTAAAAATAAATAAACAAACACTGCTGTTGAGGGGGGCAAGTAATGCCCACCAGGTTTATAATTCACTGGGGGAAACCCTATTGCTTTTTGGTATTTTTACATTATTTACAGACTTTGTGTTCTTCAAAAGACTTAATTTGATGTTGGGTGTATGCATAAATGAGATTATGGAAGTTGAGGTGTGTATCTAATACTAGACTGAAAATTGAAGTATTTCTATCTTCTTCTGGGCTTTGTGTAGACAAAACCTCCAAGGTGTTCCCTGCAGCACTGATACTGCAAAGAATGTAGTTTCAATGCTGCAGGAAACCTGTAAAAATAGTTCAGTGAAGTTCTTAGTCACTAAGGATTCTTTAGAGTATCAATCATGGATTTCAGTGAAATTTAATATTGGAGACTCCTGGTGTTAGCATATACACACAGAGAACCCAAAATGTGCAAACAACTTACTTTTTTGTGGTCATTCTTTTGTACTATAATAAGAGGTTTATTCCAATTATATATAAATATGTAATGTATTTTGCAGCTTGAAGCTAGAACTCACTATGAACCTCTGCCTCCTAGTTTCTAAGTCATATATTGACTAGTAATAAATTAAAACGACTCCATGTTGGTTGAAGAGATTCGGCTATTGACCATGTCTATAAAAGATATCTATTCCTTTTTTTCTTTGAATTAAACACATGTAGTACTGGTAGGAGCTACGGTGTCATCTGGAACCAACAAGGCAAAGAAGGCAATTTATTTCTTACAAAACTGTCCAGTCCCATGACTCGATTTATAAAATATGGGCTCTGGCTTGCAAGCTGTGTGTCTAAATTTATTGAATTGTGACCTGAGTCGAAGCAGCAGGGTATGCCTGTTGTCAGAAATGGGTTGTTTTATTTCTACAAGAGATTATCTTGTTAATTACACAGCCTGTTGCTGAGGTTTGAAAATGCCTCACTAACAGACTGTAAAATGACAAAACAAGCAATCTCTGAAGGAAATCTATGCTTTTCAGGCCATTCTAGTCTAATGACTAGATCAAAACTGTGAGCAAAATGATGCCCAAATGTTCTGGCATCCTGAGCGTTCTCCAGTCTGTTGGTACTGGTTAGATGCAGATTGATTAGATTTGACATTTATTCCGCCTCTGTTTTAGTAGAAAGAGAATCTATGTCAACCAAGTATATGTATTTAGGAATACTTTGCTTTTGCAAGGGAAATATGTCTTAAACAAATTAAATCTGCTTATTGACAAATTCTTAGTATGAAAAGTTGATTTTTGAAAAGATCAGTTTTATCAGAGATGCTTTTTTAAATTACAGTAATATCAGAAAAATTTTGTAATCAAAGTTATTTCTTCTTCTTGGATTCCAGTTTGCATGCAAGGGATAATCTGGAGAGTAAAATATTATAAAAGTTATTTTCCCAGAAGGGTAACGTGGCTGTTGGCTCATTGTGATTGACCAGTAGTGTTTGACCATTTGAAGAACATGCATTCATTGGTATAATTTTTAGATTCAGCAAAAGTCACTATGTGGCAAACAGGAACTTTAGCAGAGGAAAAATCAACATGTGACCATTCAGAACAGGTTTTCAGAAGACTCCATGAGATGCGTAACAGTCATAGAACCTTTTATAACCAGGTGTTCCTCTAGCTGAGTACTGCCACCAGGTGCCTCAGGCTGTTACTGCTCACCAGCAGCCCTGCAGTCACTCTCCAAAATTACAGACTCAAACGGAGGGCAAGTTTGATTCGTTGGTTCTTGTTCTGCTGAGTGGGAGCTTCATGGGCTCCCACTCAGCAGAAACGGACCTTTTTTTACTCACAGGCTTCTGTGGTCTTGTTCTAAACAAGTGCAAACTAGTGACGCCTCCGAATGTTTAAGCATTTCCACTTTCACTGCACGGGTTAAATGAAAACTGTTTTAGTGTCTTGGAAAACTTGTAAAGTTTTCAAAAAAGTGGTTACAAATTTCCAGTGCATCTACAGCAGTGTGATGTTTCAGAAAAGGTTATATAACTGGTTTAATATAAATTGCATATTATTAAGAGCTAAAATGTTTTGTTTTTAGGCAACTTATAATAAGTAGTAGGTTGAATTACTTGCAACAATTCAGGGTTCCATTTGGTTTTGCTCTTTGAGTCGTTTTTGGCTGCACTGCACCTCTCGAATCATTCTTTTCATTTGTGTCAACCCCACAGTTTGACAGTGTGTGAAAATACTTTGGACTGTCGGTCCCGCTGCCATGCATGCATAACTTGCTGGATTCAGCAAACCTGGCTTTATTCCGGATCCATCATGTCTGCGGTTCTTTTGATGGGTCTCTGAAACCTGATTAGTCCCCGAGTTGTTGGAGCTTTGAATGAAAATGACCTCCAGAGCCAAGAAAACCACACTTCAGCAGCCAAGAGATGTGATGGCCGTGCAGAAACACAAATGCTGAGTGCTATTTGGCTGTCCAAGTGATCCGTCAAATATTTTTTACATTTTGTCACATTACAACAATAGATTTAAACCTTCTTTATTGGAATTTTATGTGATAGATTAACCAAAAGGCAGGTTTAATTATGAAGTGAAAAGACACTGTTTACTGTTAATCTTTTTAACTATTTGAAAAGTGTGGTGGACATATTTTTAGAACCCTCTTTCCTCTGATACTCCCAAATAAAATCTAATGGAACCAAAAGCTCCTATATGTCATTTTATTTCACTAGAAATACAGCCGGTTTTTGATGGCCTCAGATGTTTGTTAGAGAATATTTATGAACAAACTACACTGTAAATACCAAGGAACACACCAGACAGGTTAGGAATAAAGTTAAAAACATATTTAGATTAAGTAACACTATCCTAAGTTATGAAGATCTTACAAGACACTATTAGAATGCATTATGTAAAAATAAAAAGAGAATGGCAAAACTTAACTGCCAACCTACCAAGATTGAACTGCTGGATGTCAGGTGCACAATCTCCTCTGATTTTGAAAAAGTACTAAGCAAAACCTTGGATTCAAAGTACTCTTCTGAATATTGAATATTAAGATAGTTGTCCCATGAAGCAAAAAAAATCTTTACAAATGTTTAACTCTTGATTAATTCCTGTAAGTTTATCTTCCAAGACAAAGTCATGATTTGAAAGGTCCACCGAAACTGACAGACCAGGCAAGGAGAGTGTTAATCTGAGGAGTACAGTAGATGAAAGTTATCAAAGTTACCCTGGTTAAAATATTGCTAACAAAAAAGAAATCCAAAAAACTTAAGTAGCAATCATGTGGAAGTACATTCTCTGGAAGAAAACTAAGTCATTTTTCTGTTCCCTATTGTGACAACTTCTCCCAACAATGAAACAAGGTAACATCATGATACTTTAGGACATTTTTCAGCAGGAACAAGAAGGCTAATAGGAGTCCATGGTAAGATGGATGAAGATGAAAACAAGGCAAACGTGTTAAAGGTTTCAAAAACCCTTGGCGAGGACAGCAATTTTTTTTCCTACATGACAATTACGTTTTACTTTTTCCTGATCTATCAAATAAAGTTCCAATGAAATACATTGTTTGTGGTTGTAACCTGATGAAATGTGAAAAGTTTACAGTAGTATTAGGTTTGCTTGGCACTTTGGAGGGTGTCGATGGATTTCTGCTCCTAATGTGACAGAACTTCCCAGTGGTGGTTTAGATTTATCTCTGTGGTATTCTATGTTTCCATGTGGCTTTTTTTTATTTTTTACCATCTTTTAAAGAGGACCTCTTAGGGAGCTTAGATGGTAAAGTACAAGAACCAGGTGTTTTGTGTTGAGTTGCAGGTGCGGGTTCTGTACTGGTGACGAGATTTAAAACATTCCAAGGAGGAAGTCTGTGGAAAGGTTGAGGCCTATGAACACAGCTTTAGGTCAGGGGTTTCTGTGCAGCGTTCTGATAAGGTACCCAACTAAAGCAGCTGATAGGAATGAGAAATACACGTGGTTGTCACAAGGTGAACATGCTGGATGTCAGGTGCACAATCTCCTCTGATTTTGAAAACGTACTAAGCAAAACCTTGGATTCAAAGTACTCTTCTGAATATTGAATATTAAGATAGTTGTCCCATGAAGCAAAAAACATCTTTACAAATTTTTAGCTCTTGATTTGTTCCTGCAAGTTTATTTTCCAAGACAAAGTCATGATTTGAAAGGAGCAGACTGTAAATGTCAAATGTTGAACTTGCAGAGCAACAAGATCCTGAATTATTATTGCCTTGTTTTGTCCAAGGACTCTTGTGAGGGTGTGAAATATTAAAACAGGAGGGGCCTAGGGAGGCTTATTATAAACTCCACCAAAATTGCTTGCACTGTAAAAATAATGCTACTGCCATAATCATTATCCTGCAGCTTAGGGAGAAAATATGCATTTATACTTGGTGCACAGTGTTTAGAAAATAACAGTTCAGGAAGGAAGAAGTTCAGATGCCAGCACATGGGCAAAAATGAGATTAGGAATTGGACAAAAAGCAGGACCACTTCCGTTCTGCTTTCTCAGGCCAGCACACGGAAAGCAGCCTGTTATTATTGCTGGTTTGCAGAAACTGGATTACTGGCGTAAATGCTCTAGCAGCCTACAAAACCAGTCTCTCTTGGGCTACAGTTGGTTTGGTCTGTGGTTAGGACATGCAGAAGGAAAAACTCTTGGCTCACATGAGTAAGATAAATTGTGGCGTAATCCCATGTATTTAAGTGATCCCTTTTATATAAGGCCTCGTCAGGATGAATGAACATTTATCAAGGAGACAGTTTATTGATTTTGATTTTTATGAAGAAAACTACAACGTATGAGTCCTTCCAATGATTAATTTATTGTATTTTTACTTGCAGCTCCTTGCTACAACTGAAAATATACTAGTTTTACGAGTTACATTTTCTTCATGAGAAATTACTAAAGTTTTTAGATATATAGACGAGGAGCTAAATGTACAGTAGCTCCAATTAACAAATTTCACTTCATTGTTTTAAGTTTTGTCAAAACCAATCAGAATTAAAAATAAGATGGATTCTAATCAATCGTCAATACATTAATTGTACTTTGATAAAGTACACATGATAATTTTCATGACTCGTTTGAAAAAATAACCACAACAAGATTCCTACTCAGTCTGGAGCTTAAGGTGATTTCCAGATCTGATAAGAATGGAAAATAAAACTGGTTATGTTAAATTTGTGTTTACTTCCAAATTGTTACCTTCTCTAAAATGTATGTCTAGCAATCTATTATCCATCGGCCCATATATCCATCTGGCTATCTGTCAAAGGACAAACAGTTTGACAAATAGATGTACAGTTTTGTTTGTGTTTTTTTGTCATAATTTTATGGTAATTTACTTGTATTAAGAGTTTATAAATAAGCGTAAAAGTTTACTGAGTTTGATTATAGAATGTAGAACCGCTGTTAAAACAATGTTAAATAGATTTAAAGTTGAGGAAAATTGCTTTGCAGTTTTTAAAAGTAAAATTCTTGTTTGCCTTGTAAGGCTTTTATGGTGTTATGATGTCTTCTTTCCATGCCAATGCAGGCCAGCATTGTTTTGTGTCAGAGGCTCGTGCAAATACCCAAGAGAAAGACAACTATACAGAAGGGCACACTTGCTTTCCATTTCCTGAGATAATGATGTTTATACCTGCAGTAAACAGTTCGTAACACAAGAAATCTGGTGTGCGTGTGGTTCTGCAGTTGAGTAAATGGAGTTTGTTTAGCCTTCCTGGAATTTTTGTTTCTCCTGCCATAGTTGTAGACTTTTGGTAAAACGGCCAATTTCTATGAACCACTAATTATTTAATGTTCAGATGATGACCAAACATGTAGAATTAATAAAAGGTGAATTTGTGGATTAATAGGCTAAAGGTTATTTTAACTCTTCACCAGTTTATAATGACTTTTAATACCAACCCACTTTCAATTTTGATTCATAAACAAACCCGTTATTACTGTAGTTATTGATAAATAGTTGTAGGAAGGCTTAAATATTACAGAATTATGCATTTATTTCTGAAACGTTTTTTACCCAATTTCCATTATTTTGGCCGTCATTCCAGTTTGGGTCAGTACTTTTGACAAAAGATGACAAATTATGACCCTCATCAAACCAAAATAAAGAAATCTTTTCCAGTATTTATTGAAGTCTCAGTAGTAGTAAGCCATAGAAAATTACTTTAACATGATAAACACACTTTGGTTTCAATAACACAGTGCTAACTGTGCTAATTGAAAACTGTTACACACAAAATAATTTAATAGTTTTATAGTTCTTCTGGATTTCAGATTTGACAGTCAGGACTGTAGTCAGCATGCTGAAAGCCAAGATGAGGGTTATTTGAGGTTCTTTGCTAGTTTTATACACGTCTCTTTGTTGTAAACCACGAGGAATAGATGTTTTACAGCTGGGGGAAATCCTTCGCTGCCACAGTATAGGATTTCATACTCTTAAATCACACCACAACTACAGCAGCCATGTGGAAACCACAAGAACAACTTTGGTCAGCTCTGGGTGCTTCTCACCAGACGAGGAAGTCTGAAGATTCCTATTTGTGAAACATTCATGTAGAAACTGACAACTTTGCAGGAGGTTTGTGCTTTTGAACCTCTTTGCTGTAAAAGTTCTTGCCGAGTTCCGCATAACGAAGCAGAGGGGTCGATGGAGGGCCATGTGGTTGTCTGTGGGAGTTAACAATTGGGATTGTTAACTCCCATTTATTCAGGGTAACAAGAGAAGCTGCAAATACTAACCTACTAATAGATGAATAGATAGAGACAGAGACATATTAACTACACACTGAGGCTCCTTACAACCCAGCTGACGCTCCAAGCCATCACTGAGGTTATTAGACCACCAGAAGAAGTTTGGCAAACGTCTAAGCATACAGAGAACGTTTTCCCACAGAGGCATTAAAGCTCATGCAGACAGTCGAAGATCTCTGCCCAGCTCTGTTGAGCCCAGCTGGTCTGCCCTCAGGCCTTCGGTTCACTCTGACACATCCAGAGGAATGCTGCTGATGCTGCTGCTCACCGGGTCAACAATCACAACCAGAGACTTCTTGCTTATTTGCTTAAAGCCGTTTGCTGTGACCCCCCCCCATGAGAAGAGTCCCACTGACTCTTCTCATGGTTTGGTTCAGTGTTGATTAAATTACCACTGCCTAAGTTGGGGTCAAAGATAGGGTCACAATTTTCAAGTTCAAAGTCAAACTGTGTTAGAATTTTGTCTTATGTTACAGTAATTTTTGAAGAAAGCTGTCCAGCCCTTGAAGCCAAAACAGACTTTGATCCTTTGAATGTTTTGCACCATGTTTGACTTAACTCAGTCCCCAAAAAACACCATCACAGAAAATCCATATGTGTAAATCTGACTTCAAGTCATTCTGAAACCAGCTGTTTTATACTCTGAATGATGCAAGAGTAAATATATATAGCAGGCAGATACAGGTTTTAGCTTTTATTTTTATTTTTCTCAGTGCTCGAAGTGTGTACTGAAATTATGTAATCCTTTTCAGAATGAACTTGAAAGGGATTCTGATCCCTGAATATTTTACTGGTTAGATAGAGGTCATGCAGAGATTTGCTCCGAAAACTAAATTTAAAGAAACTTCTTGAAAGTAGAGATGAATTGAGAACAGATGAGTTCTAGCCACTTAATTTTTCTGTTTTGATTTCTTTTTAAAGACCCTTTGCCTCATTGATCTAAAGCTGCACTTAAATATTTCTTATCTCAAAAGATATTACAGGGATGTGGATGAAAAATGACAAAAATTCCTCTTTAAGTCTACTAGAGATGTGTTGACATATGGCATTAACTAACTTTAACATTTAGGGTTAATGGGCATGATGTTCTAGATCTGAGTACCTCTGTTATGCTGTTTTGTGGCTGAGGCATTGCAATTATTCCCACTGGTTTTAGATTTAGTGCAGCTGGAAGGATTTCTGCTCACACGTTTTTTGCTTTCTGACCGTTTTCATGTGTAACCATGGCAACAAGTTTTTTGTTCTTTGTTTTTTAACAACCGGGAGCTAATTGGCATCCCATCAAATAATGCCCGAGTTACAACTGCAAAGGGAAGGAAATGAAACGGAGGTTTCATGGATGCAAAGCAGGACCAAAAAGCTGAGATGACGAAGCTCAAATCATTTTGGATTGAATGGAATATTTACATCATTGCTGTAGCAAATTAAGGATCCTCATAGAATTATCAAAGGCTCCACTCTGCTTTAACCTTACTAAAGATACTATCAAAAAGCTTTAAAAGCAACAATATTAATTTTGAATAACTGTGACATGACTTATGTTAGTAAAGTGTACTGGTACACCCAAATAATGGTACAGCATGTCCTACATAATGCGTCACGAATGTATTGTCAATGCAGCATCAGTGTGTGCACTATTTCTGCTGGAATGTTTTCATTGGTGTCTAACATTCCAGTGCATGAATTTTGCAGGTCAATAAGATATTTAGGTCTGCAGTAAATCACAAATCTACTGTCATCTCAATATTCCAAGCAAACTACCTCACAAAGAACTTTTATTACTGATATTATTTGGTGGCCTGTAAGCTATGAAAGTACATAGATTAATCCTCTATCACCTCTTTTTACAACCCCCCACAAAACCAATAAGGGTCAGGTCTGGCACTGGGTGTAACACAAAAAGAAGGCAACCTAAACAGTTGGTGTCAGTACCAAAAATATGGTTTAATTTACAGTTTAAGTAAAATGTCACTCACAGTAGACAAACACAGGGAAGCTTTAAACTTCAGGGTTTCCAAGGCCAAAACAACAAACATAACATCCCACTCTTAATTGTAAAATAGAAACACTTTCTAGAAGAGAACTGAAAAAGAAAGTACAATACCTGAACTCCCTGACTAACCAAAAAACAGGAGAAAACCGTTAAAGAAAATGGCAGAGAACCCCTACCAGCTTCCACTGTGAAGAGAAACAAAACTTAAGTTATACACTTGATGCTTCACAAGTGTTATTGGTGAGTCTTAGTCTAGTGTAGATAAAAAGGTTGTCCAAGCAGCAGTTGTTTTCAGTTTGAAATTATGTTGAATGCAAATAAAGAATTTAACGTTTTTCTTGTCTCGGTATACTGCTCACTGTCTGAAGTCTTTCAACAGACCTAAAGCAGAAAGTCATACCACTATTTAGTGAAATATTTAATTTATTGCTAGTCAAATTGGATTTGCAACAGCAATTAAAAACACTGCATGCCACATGTTATCTTCATGTTCTGCCGCCCAAATGATTGCGCAACTGAACTCATAAATAAGTCTTCAAAAGCCGCAAACTGCTCTCTGAAAATGTTTAACGAATAAGCTTTAAAAATCTTTGGGGTTTTGTTCTGATTTCAACTGTATATGTTGTATTTACATGAAGCCATCAAGCACACATTTCTTATCTGATAAATTAAGATTTGAAATACCTGTGACACTAACCTTGGTAGCATCAGCGTCTTAAAATTCATCTATCAACTCTGAGGGGTTTTGCCCTCACTTTGATCTGTGTTGTTACCTGACCAAGCTGGCAGTCGTGATTAATCAGCTTGTGAGTTTATCTCTTTCCTAATGGATCATCCTAATGAAGTCTCTGTGCTGTAGTGAGTGACGGGTGATTAATGCACACCAGTCATTAAATCCTCTGCATGAGCATACTTCCACTGAAGATGCCCACTGCTTGTTTAGAGATTAATTTTGAGATAAAGTGGACAAGACACTGGCACAGTGAAAAACCTGCACATATGAAATCCTTGGCGACTATTGAAACAGGAGGTCACTTTTCCAATGAAATCATGTTAATGAGATCAAAAATCCCTCTTGACATCCATGCAAATAATCTATGAATTTGCAGTCAGTAGAGGTTTCTCCATATTCCAAAATTATTTTTTATTCATCCTGAAGAATGTAATTTCTTGTGTTTGCAAAAATGCAACAACAATTGCCACAAATGACTTTTTTGTGAAGATTTAACCCCTGCCCAAAAACCTTTGGCATATTAAATAATTGTTTTTAGGACTACATGGAATTTACATTTTTATTATATATTCATATGCAAATCAAAAGACCTCAAGGTATTGAGCAAGAGGTTATTTTCCCTCCTTGTTTGTTTAGTATAAAGTGTATGTGCTTGAGTCGTACGAGTTTGAAAGAAAAGGCTCAGTTTTTGGCAGCCAATCACCAGTTGCATCCTTTGCCGTCATGCAGTCATTTTTAACTGAAATCCCAGAGCACAAAGGTAAAGCCTCCTGTCCTGTAGAAAAAGTCTGATGTATTTTTGCAGCCAGCCACAGATGAACTGTCGGGGGGGGGACTGATCATTTTCCTCCCCAAAGAGTTTCCAACCACAACAGACATTCCAGCAGACCGTGAAGTTCTGCTCCAGATGTAGCTTCTTTAATATTTCATGTGCAGAGCGACTGAAGTGGGTATGGAGATTGTAGCAAAGCGGGGTAACTGTTTTCCTTGTTCTGCTAATGTAAACTCCTTCAATGCCCTCACACTATGCTTTTGTAAACAGGAAACAAGTTTCAATGCAACATTTCTGGAATTATCAGTGGTAAGACTATAGACATACATTTATCAGACCTTCAACATATCTTGTAGTCATTTATTACACAATTCATCATTGCAGGAATTTGTAAACTACAGTGTTTTGATTGGAAGTGCTTTCAATTTATTTAATTAGCCACAGCTGGACTCCATGAACCCAACTTCACAAAATTAAATTAAGTCAGAAGTTTGATTGACCATTTTTGTGGAAAAAACTGTGTCTAAGCTGTTTCACTGAGTATGCAAACATTCAGCTCATTAAAAGATCATTCTGCAGAATTTCAAATATAAATCAGATGTTGGTTTGTTTCAGTAAAACTTGAAGTTAGTGCAGAATGTGTAAATAATAGACAAAAACTGTCAGATCATTGTGTGTAACATCTAACATTAGCTTGACTTTTGGTTTTAAAACATTTAATTTTTCAAAGTCAGAGCATTGCACAATCATCCCTCAGCACCCAGACTGCTTATTTCAGCCGCCAAGGATGAAAAAGTGACCAGAAAAATGCACATATTATGATGAACTCATGAGTAGAAGATTCCCTTATATGGATGCATACACAGATTTCTCTTCCCTTTATTTGGAATAGATGGAAATGCAAAGCAATTTGGAATACTACAGGGTGAAAAAAAGAGAGCTGCCTTTCTATCCAAAACAAACGTTGAGGTCCCCAATTCAACATTTCAGGGAAGATTGTGCATAGCAGAGTGGTTGGTCACTGAGAAGTTCACTTTGTGTTGACACAAGCAGACTTCTGTTTAATGTAATTATTTTTGGTAGCCCCAAAAATTCGTGTTTCCCACATATTGGTGGCATTTTATTTCAGAACCATTAAAGGCACCCATCCTTATAATAATAAAAAAATAGCAGACAGTGTCCTGCAAGTGTTTTCACTTTGAACCTCCCCACAGCTGTATCTCAGGCCTGTCTGGTTTGGTTTTGATGATACTGTTTCTGGACTAATTCCTTCATTGAAACAATTGATAACCATACATGCATAGAAGTTAGGAAAAAGTTGGTCAGATCTTAATAGTGTTTTTAAGGGACTCTTTACATTTCCTTTTGTAGAAATGTTCATTGGGGAAAACATGCAGTACATGAACAAATACTTATTGCAAAGTCTGATCACAGTTAGGCACATTCTGATTTAGCAATAGAGATGGCCACTTGGAATAACCAAACTATTTAATACAAAGTGAAACAGAGATTTTTCCTTTTCAGTTAACAGAACCCGTTCATGGGACATGACTGGGAAAACAGGATTCAAAGATTTTGGTTTGGAAACCATTGGGTGTTCTTAACATGCCAAGAATGATCGATGAGACTGCTTGATGGCTGTTCTTTTAGGATTATATCATTACCACATGTATTTGATGGTATCCAAGGTAATGAGAGAGTGGAAAACACCATATGAGAAAAAGGGGAGTAAAGATTTGTTGCCATGTTTGTACATTTTTTTCCAGCCCTATTTTTCAGAGACTTTACTTGGTGCCTTGATGGAAAGTTTTCTGCGCAGGCAAAACTGCTGGTTTCCCGCATGCCATCCTTCATGGTTCCTCAGATTCTCTGAGGAACATTGCAAAGCTACAGTGCAAGCATAAAACCAGCTAAAGAGGAAAAGAGCTGGCATTTTCCCTAAGGAGAACTGATAAACGCTTTGACAGGAAAGGCCCTGCAAATGGCTGCATTCCTTGTTAACCTTGTAAGGCTATTTTTACCACTGAAGGGTCTGTTGAGCTGGCATCTTTTGTTCACTCTGCAGCGTGAAAAAGGAAAGGCTGGTTTAAATCATGACCCTCCAAGACTGTGGCCTCAATCTCAACCTATTGTCACAATCCATCCTTATGTAAATCTGTTTGTGGAATGCCTTTATCCATCACTTCTCTCTCTGGACACTCCAACTTTGTGTCTGTGTCGACTCAGAAGGGATGGAATTAGAAACAGATATCTTGCACAGATTTCTAGATGGAGAAAATAATCCATATTACCAGGAGTGAATTTGGAGAGTTTCCCAGGCACTATCTGAGATCTCTGCCTGAATATTTTCAGCTAAATGCCTTTGTTTTCTTTCAAAAGGATGTTTGTTCTTTGCATGTTTGTGCAAGCTGTTTATTGTTTTTAAAACGGATTCCTCTTTTAAAAAATCCCCTGAGCCTGCCTCCAGGAGGTAAAAGTCCCCCAAGCAGGCTGGTTATTTTCCTGATGCTTCACCAGTTGATCTTATGTTGGTGTATAATTAGCTGCTGATTCCTACAAGTGAGTTTTAGCATGTTTTAGTCAGGATTTAAAAGAGAAGCTAGGTTAAAAGAAGCTAAAGTGCAAGACTAGTGTTATTTAGCCATAAACTTGCCTGTTTGAACTGACGTTTGTACAGATGGATAAAGTACAAACAATAAGAAAGGCTTACTTTCTATATAAATAGGCAAACAGGAGAAGACAGTCACTTCCTCTCCTGGAATACATACAATGACATAGTGCACTTTCAAACCTGAGATTAAACCTCAATAGAACAAGATGATCTACGTACCCAAAATTCCTGCTGCTTTTTCTTGTGCTAAAGTTTTAACGAACTGACATGATCTGAGGCAGCTATTCTTCTGTCTCAAAATAATTTAAAATCTTAGTTAGGAATCATTACCACAGCCTATCAGTTTCACTGATGGAGTGGGGAAGCAGTAGTGCATAAAACATGAATACGAGTTTAAATATGCAGATTTTAAAACAATATAACTTCTGTCTGTATGTTTTCAGCTGGAAGATGTTATAAAGACAACAGCAAGCAAGATTATGATGGACTTACCATCTGTTTACCTGTATAAAACATACTTGTGCAGTAAAGGTGATCAAAAAATGGTTGCAGAAAAAAAAATATTTCTACTCTAATGTGTTTTGTGTTTTCTTTGTCTCTTCCTAACTTCTGCCTAAACATTATTTCTTTCTTTATATTCTTTTTCTCTATCAGAGCCTGGATGAGCTGGATGATGACGATGCAGGAGAAAAAGGCAGACGTGAGGAAGAGGAGCTGGTTCAGGCAAACACTTTCCAGAATGAGTCTATGACAGCTGACCCGGACACCGGCAACCTACTGGTAAGAGGTTCAGACGCAGAGGAGGAATGTCTTGTCTATTCTCAGCCTGTGCGTTGCGCAGATTGTTACTTCTGTGCTGCCAAACAGAGGCACTGTTGCACAGGAAGACACTGGCAGAGCTCAGCTGAGTTTGTGTGAAGAGAAAGCCGTGATTCAAAACACAAAGGTGTCTCAGCATTTCATCATCCCTGGGAACTCCAGTTGAAAGAGCAATGAAGAGCCATAAAATGCCATGTAAAATGGTTTAAATCTTTAAGTTTTGGTGGTGGCATATTGTAAAACCAGGTATTTGGGGGAAAAAAACCCCAACTGAGCAACAGACTGTATTTGGGAACCTGTTTTCATCTCGGCTTCTTATGATATCTGTTGTTTCTTTTGTTGCCTTTCCAACCAGCAGTGTGATTATTTTATTCAAATGGAATCCATGCAGAGACATAATGCACTTCCGTATATTAATTTTGATAAGTGGTCTGCAAAATGAAAACATAAGTGAATTAGCGGGAAATGAAATACTTGTAATTTAAGTCATGTTTTAGAGCAGTTTATGTTCTACAAAATGCAATCTAATTTCACACCAGCTCCAAATGAACACAGTGATTTCCAATAAGAGGCTGAGCTCAGAGGGGGGTTGAAATGCATCACGCTGTGTCACAATGACAAACAAGTATTTTCTTTTATTTCTGACTGACATGAAAATAGCCTTTTTTCTTTTTTTTTTTTAAAGAAGAATCTTCCGCTGTGCGACAACTCTGCATGGATCTGGACGTAGTCACGTTCCAGATGGATTGGCTGTTGTGCATCAGTGGGCTTATTTTGTTTTGGGCAGAAACTGTCTGAGGCTGTTTATACCAAGCAGAGGCTTGTGTATGAAATGTGTACATGAATACCATGCTAACAGGAAAATTGTGACAGCACCTGCTGAGTTGTGGCTTTGATTAAAAAATAAACCAATAATCAAAAGTAAGAAATTTGGCTATTTAGTAATTTGTAAACAAACAGCGAGGAGTTCAGCATTGCCACGCATCTGATCTAGAAGAGAAGACATTAGTCCTCCAGTTTAACAAAAAATCTTAAACGTATAAAACCTTATGGTGTATTCACACCAAACACATTACACTCATCAAAAACGAGTCTGACGCTTCAAGTTCGACACATATGCACTTTGAATGCAGACGCTTAACATTTTGCTCTACATCTACCATTTCACACATCTGGTTTACATTCAAAGTCTACGTGGAGGCACGTCAACGGCGCATTAGACGCTTCAAAATCGCTCTAGCTATTTTTTTCCGCTGCCGGCTTATTTGTAGAATGCATTGGACACTCTTGACATGTCAAATGCTCAAAACGCGTTTGGTGTGAATGCACAAAATCATAATGGACCTTTTAAAAACAAGAAAAAACTTTAATGAACCAAAAAAGAGCCTCTGGAGTTGTTCCCTTCTTTAAAAAAAAGAAGAAGGTGTAAGAACTCCTACTCTTCACGAAGACTCCTCACCCACCAAAAGCAGGCTCTCTGGAAGTATTACAAAAAGTAAAAAGAAATCTTTGCTTCCTGGAATGAAGATCCAAAAGTCTAGGGATTGGGACACCACATACTTCATGCACAGATGTGTTGGATTACTTTTTCATGGTCTGCAGTCAGATCATGAAAGTATTTTTTTTAAGTAGGTTGTCAGCAAACATTGACAGATCTCAATTTAATTAATCCAATATAAACTGGCTATGTGAAGAAAAAAATTCAGCTTCTTCTCTACTTCGCTCTACAAAACATTTCAAAGACTTGTTAATTAGGTATTTGGAAGTGCATCTGTCTGAAAGCTGTCAGAATTACATATTTGGTGTCACAAGTGCTGTTATTTTTCCTAAACTAATGAATTAAAGCCAGACCATCTTTATTACGTCACTTAAATTTCTGGCCAGTTTGCTAGGTCTTTTCTTTCACTGCTTTAGTTTTTATTGTCCATTGTTATGCATTGGTGCCCAAATTGTGTTATTGTCACTTGAAACAGAATATTCTTTCTAAGCTTCCTTTTACACCTTTATGTATGTGCCTACAGAAACCAGATGTGGACGTGCAGGATCTTTCATACCCATTCATATATAGCTGTCACTGATTTTTAAAACATATTTTTTTATTCTGACAGCTTGCTCCATAAGCAGCAGGGATACATTTTTACTGTGGTTTCCCTACACAGCTATCAAACTGACATGTGAAGTAAGAGCAGGTTAAAAAAATAGTTGTGCCTGTCGAACTCCTTGTATCATGACGAGATGAGTGATTGCCGTGGCAGCAGTGTTATGATATACAGTTTTCACCTGCTTGCTGGAATGAAGATATCTGGAGGAAGAAAAGCCTTCAAAAGATTCTCAGTTCAGATTTTTTACAGAGCTGCATCTGACTCCTAAATGTCTCTCCAGGTCTCAGAGCATTTATTCCAAACAAAACAAGCCATAATTTTTCTTGTTTATAACAGAAAGTCCAAGTCATGTCTACGAGCATGGAAAAATAATTCTTATCCGTGTTCTTTCATATGTTGTGATATCCTTCTGCAGTCATGTGGTCCTGCTTAACCAGCCTTACCCCTACTCTGCTATGCAAGTCCTACAGCAGGAAAAAGAAAAAAGATCCAACATATGGAACATAACTCAGGATTACCTGCTTTTAAAGTGGCGCCAGGTCTGTCTGTCTTACTCTCAACCTGGAGCAGATAAAGTGGTGACTCTCCAAATTCAGTTCTTTTTAACAAGCCTCATCTGAATTTTTAATTATCGCCTCTCGGTTCTGATGTAGAACAGATTTAAACAATCAATCATGTGACATTTCTTACAGGAGCAGCTGTTTTTTCATCACATTTCTTGTTTCCGTCTGAACAAATACTTATTCACACCTCTGAATCACAGCTAGAGTAATTATCTTTACTGTGAGCAATGAAAGTAGGGTAATGAGATATATACAATGCTTGAAATGTGGGCTCTTAATACGTATACTTTATAGGTTTTGCTATTTGTTTATTGTTCCTTCAGGTGTAAAAGTCTTTTAAATTAATTAAAAAACAAGTTATAAACATTAATTGTTTATAGATGGCGAATTCACTAGTTTCTACAAGAATTCATGGTGATCTGTGAGATTAAGGATCAATCGAGTTTGTCTAGTGGAAGCTTGAAAAATCAATTTTCTCTAACTTGCATCAGTGGAATGCCTGCTTGTGACAAAACCTAAATGTAAAACTAGAAGTAATTCGTTCTCTTGTTCCAACCAGTTGCTATGTAAACACTCCCATTTCATCAGTATATTTTATATTAGCCGTGCTTTGGTTGTGTTACACAGTGGCAGTGAATGGAAGCAGGTAAAAGTCTCAACTTTCCTAAATTAATAATATTTGTACTCATAATGATTTAACTGCATTATATTAATGTCACTGTCAAAATGTTAAGAGGATGCAGTTTGTCAAAGGACATGAAAGGAAGTCAGAATAGAGATATACAATATTTCTCATTTGGCTCAGACACACGAAAACAAGTTGCAGCTGCAGCTAAATATTGTGGAATATTTGGAGAGAGTTATGTTTGATTTATTAAAGCAATCTGTAATTAAAAAATGCATAGAAACTAAAAAAGGGATTAAATATATTTTCTTATATGTAAAACTTTATGCTAACAAACACCCACTGCTGCCTCAATGGTCTGGCTGCCAACTTGGCTAGATCTACCCGTTACCGCTGCTGCATGAACTACACTTGTCAGAAGAGATTGTTTTCTGTGTGAGATGTCCCCCCTCTTCAGTTAACTTCAAACTTGAAACTAAGACCGTGCATAGTAGTATGTATGGTAATGGCTTTCCATACCAGAGTGACATTGTTCAAAAGGCTCGTTTTGTGTCAAAAAGCTGCTTAAAAAGGAAAAACTAATTTGCTTTAAGCAAAAATGGAAATGTCTTTTGTATGTGATTTTTATAATTCATGCTTTAAAATTTCTTCCTCTGAGAAAATGTTAGATGAGGAAAGGACACACTTACAGGTATATTTCTTTTTTTATTATTATTACATTTAGCACTCCAAATGGAGACAAAAGTTGAATGTGTCTTCTGGTGTTTAGAGTGAACACTTGTCATGTTTTCACCTTCACTCCATCAAAGATTGGCATTTTAAGGTCTTTTTCTGCAGCTGGCGTCAAACTCTGACAGCTTCTTAATGAAATGTGAGAACAGTGAAAAACATTCCAACAATAGCCCAGTAAGGCACAGAAGAATCAGATTGAACCTTAATGTTTTCAGTTAAATGTTCAGTAAATGTCAGCAAAAATCTACAAATGTTTTCATTTAAATACACATTTTCCTCTTTCATGAGCCAGGAATTATCTCCCAGCGTCAGAGCCTTTGTTCTTCTTGAAAAAGCCACATATGCATTTTGTTTAAGCTTTTCCTACAGACATTATTAAATTCCTCAAGAAAAATAGAAAAGACAGAACAGAGATAAACATTATTTTTGCTCTGTTGGTGAAGAAGGTATTTTACAGATACACTGCCTGGCCAAAAAAAAAGTCGCCACCTGGATTTAACTAAGCAAATAGGTACAAGCCTCCTATTGGATAAGTACTGCATAGGCGATTATCTTTCAGCTGGCAACAAGTTATTTAACCCCAGCTGATGCAATGAGTAACTCCTCATTTCTTAAACAACCATGGCAAAAGACACATCCTGTGGTCGTGGAAAAGACGTTAGTCTGTTTTAGAAGGGTCAAATCATTGGCATGCATCAAGCAGAGAAGACATCTAAGGAGATTGCAGAAACTACTAGAATTGGGTTAAGAACTGTCCAACGCATCATTAAAAACTGGAAGGATGGTGGGGAACCATCGTCTTCCAGGAAGAAATGTGGTCAGAAAAAAATCCTGATTGATCGTGATCGGCGATTACTTAAACGTTTGGTCAAATCAAATCGAAGAAAAACAACAGCAGAACTCAGGAGTATGTTTAATTGTGAACGCAAAAGCATTTCCACACGCACAATGCGAAGGGAACTCAAGGGGTTGGGATTGAACAGCTGTGTAGCCGTAAGAAAACCTCTAATCAGTAAGGCTAACCAGAAAAAAAGGCTGCAGTTTGCTAGGGAGCATAAAGATTGGACTCTGGAGGAATGGAAGAGGGTCATGTGGTCTGATGAGTCCAGATTTACCCTGTTCCAGAGTGATGGGCGCATCAGGGTAAGAAGAGAGGCAGGTGAAGTGATGCACCCATCATGCCTAGTGCCTACTGTACAAGCCTGTGGGGGCAGTGCTATGATCTGGGGTTGCTGCAGTTGGTCAGGTCTAGGTTCAGCAACATTGTGTGCCCAAAGAATGAGGTCAGCTGACTACCTGAATATACTGAATGACCAGGTTATTCCATCAATGGATTTTGTCTTCCCAAATGGAACGGGCATATTCCAAGATGACAATGCCAGGATTCATCGGGCTCACATTGTGAAAGAGTGGTTCAGGGAGCATGAGACATCTTTTTCACACATGGATTGGCCACCACAGAGTCCAGACCTTAACCCCATTGAGAATCTTTGGGATGTGCTGGAGAAGGCTTTGCGCAGTGGTCAGACTCTCCCATCATCAATACAAGATCTTGGTGAAAGATTAATGCAACACTGGATGGAAATAAATCTTGTGACACTGCAGAAGCTTATTGAAACAATGCCACAGCGAATGCGGGCTGTAATCAAAGCTTAAGGCGGTCCAACAAAATATTAGAGAGTGTGACCATTTTTTGGTGGCGACTTTTTTTTTGGCCAGGCAGTGTATATTTGTGTCTGTGCTGAAGCATGTGGGGGGGTATCAACTCAGCCCAGGCATGATGAATAAAGGCGTAGCGCATAAGGTCGGCCAACCTTGTCTACACTTCTCCGATGTGTTAAAGGGAAAATTGTTTAAAAGTATTGTTTAATGATGTGGCAAATAAAATTTGGGAAGTGTTTTGGTGACAAGTGTTTTCCATTTAGGTTGTGCTACTTTTCATTAGTCATAGTCTGTAAATAAATGTGGTTGGAAACATTCTTATAAGTGAAACTTACTTACTTGTTGGGGTGAAAATTGTGTCTCTGTCAACTAAGTTGACTGTTGATTATTTTTCAATTTATTCCATGCATGATCTATTTCAAATTGCCTTTTGACTTTAATATAAATTTCTGCAACATAGATCCTGTAGAACCAATAACATGGAAGTAGGCCTGCGGCAAAGGAGAACGGAAAGTAAAAGTTGATTTATTTAAAGTATAAAATGTGTTTCATACTAACACAATATTGACGAGATTAAGTTTTAGTTTCTTTACTGAATGAAGTGAATAATCACTCTCATTAAAATTAAGAAACTGTTTAATAAACAACCAGCATCTTTGTAGTCACTAAAACATGAAGCTACAAAATGACAGAATGATTCAAGATTTTTAAAACAAGTTTATAAAAAATTATTCAGTAAAACATTTGGTTTAACATTTACTTTCGTACTGGTGTTTATAACTTGTTTTTTAATTAACTTTAAAGACTTTTACACCTGAAGGAACAAACTACAGTGTTACCCCTACTGTGCTAGAAGGGGTTGAGAATTTTGTGTTGCTATTTAAGGTTGCTCATTAGGCCATATTTGAAAAATAAATTGTGTTAAAAGGAGAATCTTTGGAGGGTTTTTTTTGTTTTGTTTTGTTTTTTTCCAGAGAATTGTCCCTGAAGTGCATGTCAGCTTTCCAGGTCAGGTTACATATTCATTATAAATATATTAATGTATTTATGACAAAAATGACTGAGAACTCTGGAATTTCTAATCTGAAAAGTATGAAATTTTGATCTTTTATTCTTGTAATAAAAACTCCTGTGTGGCGGATTGTGCTCTCTTTGTTGTTTTGAAAGTTTAAAGTGGTGCACGGTTCACATGAACTATTCTTTATACAAAAATACTTTCAGTTTAAACTCCTTAATCGTGTCGCCTAATTCAAATCAAGTAGTTATGGAAAACACATTAAAAAGAGTGATTTATAAGCTTAATCCAGTCAGAATCATGAATGATTAAGTACATTTAAAAGGATTTGATTAAGCGAACAGATGTTTTAGTGTGTTTTACTTTGCTTACACATTTGTGGATGAACTTCCCCTTTCTTGCATTTGTGAATGATGAATTTCTGTTCCATATTACCTCTGTTCATCTGTTTCAAATTAGCTTAGAAACACTGCAGCAGCAGTTTTGATTGCTAATGGAAGCAATTCAAGCTCGGTTCAGGAGGGATTTATTTCAGTTTTTTCGTACTTTATTGAACATACCATGCCATTGTGTGGAGGAATAGCAGTAAACACACATTTACATTTAGACAGCATATTTACTGAAATTAGTCTTTTTGATTGAGGTAAACAAGTCAGTGGATGTGTTTTGTAGGTACATGCAAAATTATTTTGACCTTAGATATGTGAAAAAAAATAATGAACCTAAAATATAAAAAGTTATATGGAGTTTAATAAAGCTCAGCAACTTAAAGTAGAATAGGATATAGCTGAATAATCTTTTGTCTAGTGTATAAATGTCAAAGCAAGGCACATAATAAAAATTGGAAAAATTAAGTCTTACATATTTGTAACTACATTTTGTGCAACTCTTCTTATCTCTACTAATTTTTCAGCATTAATCTTTGTTTTTCTGCAGTTGTATCAAAGTATGTTCACACCCATTTCTGTATCAAAAATCCACCTCCTTAAAACTAATTCATATTAGTTTCAAGGAGATGTTAGTTTCATGTTAATTACCAAAAATGTTGTAAAAATTATTTATTTCTTTTTCTGAAGCAGTCTTGTTGCTCAGACGTTGCATTGTACAAATCTTTTTATATTTCAGAGGTGAAGGTCACAATTCATCTGCAGGTAACATACATGTCAGTCTTAAAGATGGCTGCGTGTATGAAACAAAAAAAATAAGCATTGATGAATGGAGTCTAGCAGAACAACGGCTCTTCAATCAACCTTAGGACCCTTCACTGCACAGAACCTCAGGAAAAAGGAGATCCGCATTCATCTCCCAGAACCTGCGACATACACTTCATTTTTCTCAAAAGCGAGATTTTCCTGAAGGCGACGCCACTCACTGCTGGATAGATCTAAACAATCTTTAGATCTTTTTTAGATTATACAATAATGGGAAAATAAGAAAAAAAACACCCCTTCCATGTTTCAAAACAAGATTGCCTTTTCCAACTTGAGGCTACAGAGTTTGTGGTGAACTATGGAATGAAACAAAGCCCATTTATATCAGCTCAGCTGCTGTTGCTTTTGAACTTTCATGCACAACCTTAAGGCTCTTTATAAATGCTTCTCCTGATGAATTTCTCTTATTTCTGTAGATGTCTTTTTGTTCTCCTCGTGGTGAGCCAACACATCCTTAGGCAGATGGAACAAACAGAGTTATATTTTTCTGTTAATACACTGTGTATGCAAATTAAGCAATTTTTCTCATTTGTTTTGCAGGAAACCCCTAAAGCTGCTTCTGGACGTTTTAAGAGGTGAGATTCATATTTTGATTTTGATTAGGCATAAAGTGTCATTTTTTGACAAGTCTGTCAAGTGAGTGAAAAGAAGCCTGGAGATAATGATCGCAAGATTTTCTCTGAAACTGCTGGACTGTTTTGATTTCCCAGAGTTTTCCTCCCTCGATGCAGCCTGTTTCTTGCTCTTATGGTTCAAGAAGGATGATGGCTGATGGCTGTTTTTTGAACAGTAGCTGACAGGACACCATCTGGACCTATGACACTTGGTTCAGGCCTTCACTTCCCTGCTGTGGCAGACATGGAGTGCTGAAAGTAAATGGCTTGCTTTGAAAGGTTTTGTGGGAAATTACTGGGTCAGTTTGGTTTAGCTTTGCTCTGGCATTTGATGAAAGGCTTTTGAACTTCTTCTCGAAGTCGACAAACATCAACTTTGGCTCCTTTCCTAGCAGACATATTTTCACTTCCTGTATAGTTTTTTTCCTTGCTTTTTCCGACATATCATTAAGACTCAATTGTTTATTTTACTTGATAATGAAGTATGCAGTATTTGTTTTGCTGTCTGTGCAATCGAAGTGAGCAGTTCTAATCCAACCCTGAGTCTGTTTCTCAAGCTGACATTCAATCTGTCTGTGTAATTATGGTTTTTGCCCCATCAGCTGGCCCGGCTACACTTGGATGCTCTGCAATTCTGCAACAGATAACCTGCCAGGTGGGCTGGGTCGCACAAGATGGCTAAAAGGGCAACAATACAAAGCACTCTCTAATTTACTGTCTTTAAAATGTTCCTGTTGCAAAGTGTTGATCTAACACATTGGTGTTAGAACCTGAAGGATTTTTTGGGTTTTGTCATTATTGAAAATCCGTTTATATGTATTAAGTCTACAAAAACAAAACACCCACACATCTAATTGCTGCACTTATCTTGACACTGAAAACCAAGTCACTAAGCATTGAAAAGAAAATGTAATATTAATCTATTTGAACCTTCAGATGTCTTCCTTTTTTGCACATTTGTCACTCTTAAATATTTCAGATCAACAAAAACAACAGGAAAAATTTGTGACCCATGTTACCCATGCTAACTTGACTAACTCGGCTTTGTTACCCATGATGGGGTGATGAACATCCTGCTTGGTGAAAAGCATATTTTTATTTGGTATGCTGTAGTATTTAAATGACCTCACTGATTAATTTTCTAACCTTGGAGCTCTGAATGGAAAGATTGGTGAGCAGGCTGCAAATCCAGCGCTTTAATACTCTGTCATGTGACTTCAAGTGAAGATATGGCTTATTCTGCATCAATACAAGTTTGTGGAAAGACGCTGGTATACCTGTGGCTGCTGCTGCCCCTCCTGTTTGTGCTTCCAACCCTCTCTCCTGCTGAGGCTCCCAGGAGTGTGTGATTGGCTCTGCCTCTCACTCTCAGACCGAACTCTGTGGGGTGCTAATGGGCCACGGTGTGATATTTAGTCTTGAGGCCGTGGATGTTTAGGCTCAGCCTCAGCCCCTGCTGTGCATCCTGGAGAACCCTTGTTGGGTTTGTGGAGTGTTTCTGGGCACCACGGAGACGGCAGGAAGAGGTATATGAAAGGTATGCCTTTTGTTTTGAGCTTCTTTAGAAGCGTCCTGTTCAGATAATTTTTCAGCATGCTCATACACTTTAAACGAAGAAAAGAGACAAAGGAAATGTACCTTGTCTGGGTGCAGAGAAGTACAAGGGAGAGTACTTCAAGGACTTTGCTTAGATCAAAAGCAAAGGATTCTCCAGTCTTTGTTGTTTTCTTTGTAGGAAGGAACAGAAATGAGCTGTTGGCTGTATAAATGTCATAGCCTAGAAAAACACCTGCTGTGCATGATAAATGGCACTGAAGGCTTGGAAACTTAAACACGATGTTAACCAAATAAGACTTCAGTTCTTGGTTTTGGATTTTATACTAAATAATGAGCTGGTAAAAAGATTCATGCAGATATGCTGTTTGTAAAGTCAATAAAATGTTGATTTTCAACATTCTCTGTAATTTCTAACAGATCTTCCTGTTGTAACATTTGTGGACACACAGGGCAAACAATACATGTGATCAATGTAAATTATTACAAATCATATTCCTGGATGCTTATTAATTTCATTTGTGTATACCCACACATGTATCCACTGATTTACTAAAACATAATTCCTTAAAGCCATTAAAAATTAAGATTCCTGTTTAAATTATCTCAAAAGTTGTGGTTAGAGATTAACCAAAAATATGCTCAAATATCAGTTTTTCAGATTTATTTGAAAAGTATAAATAGTTAAATGTTTGATTGTAGTAGTTTTAAAAACAAGATTAAACTTAGCAATTTTCCTCTCCTCTGTCCAAGGTTGTCCATATATTCAAACCTTAGGACGCTGTGCAAACTGTTGAGCACGGTAGTGGTGCTATCATACCAAGGATCTGTTTGCTGCCTGAGGCTATGGTCCTTTGAGCAAAGTTAATTTGATGATGAATAAGGTGGACAGTCTACAATGTCCAAATAACTCAGTGAAGAGCAAAGGATTGTTTTCACACCAAAATAGCCTGGTGGACTCATTTTAAAAGGGAAAATGTTTCATGTTGATATTTTGAAAGCAAAATAAAAAGGCTGTGAGGTTCAGGGTGGCTCAGTTGGTAGAGCACCCATACCATGTATGCTGAACGTGATTGTCCTGGGTCTCATGTCTGTTTCAGCAGTGAAATGATTCAAACATTCGCTCATCTCAATGAATCCTGCCGTCTCCACTACAGTTTGATTCTCTGGCAATTGAATTTTATAAACTGGTCACATTCTGCAGAGAAAGCAATTCAAGTTTTCCCCTTGTCAGTAATTATTTGAAAAAGGTCTAACAAATAAGAAAGCAAACTGCACATAATTATTTTGAAGCTAGTTTGTGTGGTGCTCAAAGTTCATTCAGAAACCTCTAAATCTATTTTCTTTGCAACTTAAGAACAGTGACGCACATTTGCTACTGCCACGCTAGGAGGCTTTTGAAGCTGAAATATATGAAATGTTTCCTAATCGGAAGCCTTTTTATACAAAAATTGCAAATCCTCATCTTTCTCTTCACCATTAAAAGAATAAGAAGCACAGGGGTTATTAATAATACAGGCCTAATTGAAAGTGCAAATATGCTGAAGATATTCCCACCTGTTCTTTTGATGATAGATGTGTCATCCTATTGAAGTTTAATAATGTGCCTCTGATTCATACCTTCAAACGGCCTCTGAATGGAGACAATAAGACCTAAATGTCACTCTTTCTTTCTTTTTTTTAGAACTTCATGAAGGACATGAAGTTGAAGGACCAATATAATAAAGTTGAGCAAGGTTTAAATATGGTCTGTTTGAATTTGTTACAGCTCTGCAAGGCAGGGGATGGAAGAGGAGGCTGGTGGGAACATCAGACAGCGAGAAAACCGTCACAGCACAGAGAGTGGAGAGGAAAATCTGGAGAAGAGGGTGGAGGAGCTGGAGAAGGTACGTACATAGCCTGAGCTGTTGTTCTTCGCCTCCACAGAAGCATGAGCAATGTTGTACCTGTCATCACAAATATAGGTAAATATCAGCCTGATAACATCCAAAGGTTTGTATTTCCTATGAAGGAAAAAGGTGAGTAAAGTGAGCATCTGCTCTGATGCTCCAGGTGAACCAGCCTGTTGGCAGGTTTTATTCCCTGCCTGCTCTATGAAGGTCAGAGTGTGTTGCTCTGTTCCTGTCAAACAAGTGTGATATTACTTTGCTTCAGGTGGAGGATTATTATCGTTCTGGGTATTTTAATGAGATTGTATAATAGACCAACACAAATTGGTGCTTAACTAAAGTGAAAAAAAATCTACACAGTTTTTAAGAACATAAAACCAAATATGATATATATGCATTAGTATTCCCTTTTACTGGGATGTTCCTATGTGAAATGCAGTAAAAGCAATTGCATTCAAAAGTCATCAGATTTGAAACGTAGTGGATGTGTGTAATTACAGATCTTCACTGAAGGTTTATAGATGATTTTGCTTGCCACACACTTTCTTTGAATGATCTCAAGCACATCCTCCCCTCTTTATCTAGTAAGCAGTCTGCTAATTAGATTTAAAGTAATTTCACATTGTTGCTTTGCCCCAAAAATGTCCTGCATTGGAATCATGGGTTGAAGTTTTCCTACATGGAGTTTGCATGTGTGGGTTCTTTCCGATTACTACAGCATTTTTTATTTGTTAAAGAGTCACAAAATGATGATTGATTGAAATCAAAACTGATTGATAAATATTTCCTGAAATCATGCAGCCCTACTCTGTGAAATAATATTATGCCTTAGGGCCCAGCTCCGGGTTTTTCATGCAGAACTCCACAATATTAAGTCATAGTGGTAGCTGCTTGTCTTTTCTCTACATAACTGCATCTTAATAGAAAGCCAGTCACACCTGGATAAGACGAGACAAAAAATAGAACAGCAGAGCCCAAATCCCAATAAGCAATTTAACAAAGACCCCGCATCTCACCCCTAATCTCGTCGTACTCTATGGTTGATATTTCAAATAAAAATTGGATTCTCTGTGTTTCCCTGTTCTGAAAGTAACACCGGATTGTTAAACTTAACGCCTCAATAAAAAGAGCTCTGTTCAGAAGATATGATCCAATTTGAGATCTTTGTGCAACTGTTGAATTTTTGACTTTCTGCCTACAAACGGTGGCAGAAATCCTCTCTGTTGATGGAAGAGATGCCCTTTACCAGTGCAGATATGTCTTTTGCTTCCGCAGTGGAAAAAACTCCACTCAGAATCAAATGTCACACGAGTGGCTTTGGAAAAAAGACTTTTTATGCAAGTACCGCACTGGCCTCCCTGACTTCAGCGTGACATGTTTCTCAGGGTCAAATGACTGAAAGTGCTTTGGAAGCAGTGTCTGGCACTCTTTATTTTTGGTGTGGGTTGTTTCTTACACTTCCAAGCAAATAGCCAGGCTTGTTTGTCTGAGATTTTTGCTTTTTAGAAGACCGAATACTCCCACACAAATTATGCAGAGGTTCCTTAGATAAATGTTGCACATAAACACAAATAATCTTGAGACGGATCACATCAAACGAGCTAAACTTTTAAAAATTAATAAGAGTCTAGCTCCTACACGTGCTTTCGTTTAAAAGGAATGGAAGAATCATTTCTTCAGGTATCTATGTGGGAGTTCAAAGACATTATGTTCTTTTAAAATAATGGTTGAATTTTTTATTTTTTTTTTCTGAAAACATTTACATCCTCTTCATTATATTTTACTATTTCCTGCACCTCCACTTGGTCACTATGGAGACAATGTCATATCTATCTGTAACAGAAAAAGTACAGTGTGGAAATAATGGTTTGAGGTCATTAACATAATAAAAGAACAGTTCAAAATGTTAATCTAATGTGTTCAGAGCCTCTATCCCACCTTCTTATTGTATAAAGAGAAATAGTTTGTTTCAAGCTTTGGAAAAAGGCACATTTTAAGGCTGACTTTAACATACAATTTTAAGGAAATAAATTGCTTTTCAGATATTGTAGGGAATTGAATATTTAAATGATCCTAAAACAATAATGTAAGTTTTCAACACCAACCAAAGAAATAAAAATAGAGATTTTCTAATACTTTTTGGGGCTACCATAGGCATTAGGATTTATAGCTCTTTGCTTCTTTTATTGTAATAAAAGACAAAACATTAATATTTCTAGACTTTACATCCCATCCCATTCTTATGTTTATATCAATCCACTCTTCAGTCCATCCTTCTGTCCTTATATCCTTGTATTTCTTCATCATATCCATCTTTTATTCATCTGTCCATTTGTACGAACACCCATCCACTTGTTTTTTCCATTCATCCATCTATACACCATCTATCCATCCATCCCTCATTCCATGAAACAAAAGTTGTCCTTCCAAATGTTCATGCATCCCCCCTAAATCTATTTAACTATCATCCATCCATATTACTCCATCCGTCTATTCGCCTTATGTCTCTGGTTTTTGAGGTTTCCTATTGAAAGCCTGGCCTTTCTATGAATTCACAGTGAACTTCTTTTTTATGGATCTACAAACTGACAGAAAAGAGCTGTGAAACTTTGGAAAATGTACAGGAACCCTGAATGGCTAAAAGAACTTGCAAATAATTGCTCGACCCAAAATTTAACATAACTGTATTATTTATATACTATTTTCAAATGTATAATATCTTTCACATGTTAGTGAACCTACTAATTGCAAAGCTTTCTGGATGTATTGATTCTTTATGACCCTAAATGTGATCCTATTGTTCTTTATGGGGCTGGCTGCTGTGCTCCAGGAGCTGTTCAGGCTGGTGAAGGTTGTTCGGGACAGAGGCAAAGTCATTGAAAAACTGAAGGAGGAAATCGAATTGCTAAACCTGGTAAGTGCAGCCTCCATCATACTTATTACTGTAATTATTATATGCTCAAACGTCTGATATTTTGAGTCTTTTTGTCTTGGCAAAGTGTGGGTAGATTGCGTAGGCCTTAGAATCATTTGGCATTTTACTGAAGTTGTGTATAACAGTTCTGAGGGTTTCGTGGGAAGAACATTTTTTAGTCTTTTATTCACATGCCTGGGATTTAAAGGCAGAAATACTTGATTTTTAGGAATTACAAGTTATTGGTCTGTGTTTGAAATAAGTAAAAAAACCCCTCAGGGTTCATTTTGTGCAGCAGCTTGTCTCGCAAGTTTAAGCAGATGTCCTGTCTGCTTAAAGACGTGATTATAAACTTTCCAAATGAATTTCACTCTCAACTCTACCGTGCAATTTTACATTCAACAAAAGTACAACTTAAAGCCAAACAAAAGAATTATGAAATTACAACCGTACCTACTTGCTAATCAGTGTTGCATTGTCAGACTTCCTCTGGTGGGACGGCAAAGATTACAATCAGCCACCGTTTTAGAGGAAAGATGTCATTTCACAGCTGGACTCCTCCTCTTAAAAAGGGTTTTTGAAGTTCATCGTACCCTCTAGGATTCAGTGCCATCTTCATTTTTAAATGGCTCCACAATCAGCCAGATAAGTTCGATAGATATGCTTCTCACACTCAACTGTGACATGTTAAATAGTTGGCTATTATGATCAGATTTTTAGTAATGTCTTTTAAAATTGCTGGGGCTCTCACGAATGTTAAGTGTACTTATTACAATTAATAAAGGGCATCCTTGTCTGACCATGATACTCAGATCAATTTATACAGCAATTTGATCACAAATAAAAAATTTTAACAAGAATGTCTGCACAAAAGCCTGTTTACTTTCCACAAAATGATAAAAGAAATTTATGAACCTTCTAAACTTTTTTTTACCCAAATACCCCAATGATCCCAACTCAACTCTCTCCCAATACCAGCTTTTTGCTTGATCCAAAGGACTGGTTGACAGAACATCTGTCTTTTGGCTTCTCCTGGAGTAAAATGGCAGATTGTCATATCTAAACTACTCTTAGGAAATTGATATTTTCTTTCTGTGAAGCCTATGAAAGTCTAAACAGATCAAACTTGGCTGTCAGGGATATGCAAATTTTTGGCAGCAAGTTGAATGAATGTCTCCTGGTTATTATCTGTCCACTTTTGTTGTTAGGACGGATGCCACGCGACCCATCTGTAAACACAAAGGATGCAATATTACAGGAGGCATCGCTCTGATAGCATCACAGGGATACGCATCCTGTTATAACAGTAGGGTTTTATATAAGGATGCTGGAAGAAGCATGAGAAATATCTCTGAGTGAAGCTGCTGCAGGGGCCGCATGTCAGGCAGGAGATAACGGCTGATCCAGTCAGCATCTCTGCAGAGCGAGATTGAACCCTCAGACGGCGTTGAAGTTTATTTGGGTGGAAAAAAACCTGATAACTCTAAGGTTGCGGATTTGTATCTCCTCTTTGATAAGCTTTCGAGAGAGCTTGAGTTCACAAAAGTTCAAAGAGGTGTGTTATTGATCCTGATTAGATCATATTTCTAATGAGAAACATTTTGAGCCTCAAACTTGCAAAAACTTTCATTAAAACAGTTGATATTTCACTCTTTCAATTAATAACTGTCTGTTGTTTGAGCACTGAAAATTGAGCGTGAAATAATAATTAGTGCGATGCAAATTTTATAAAAAACTACATAATAAACTGAGCAATAACCTAAACTTTTCTGATAGGTTTTGTTACTAATATTTTCAGTCCTGATCAAAAGAGACCAAAAGCTTCCGACTCTGTTAGGTTTTGATGGAGTTCATCAGGATGAACAGCAGCATCCTGAATGACAATATTACAATAGTATCAAATGAACATTTCTGTGAAAGTGATGGGGTGCAGGCCTGAAAATTAGAGGAAAATGTTGCCAGAGTCCAAATGAAACCTTTGAAAGACTTTCAGAAACTTTTAAACATTTATTATAAGGCGGGGTTCTTAGAAGGTCAATGCGATTAAAAAAAGGGATCAATGCGCAAAGCTAAGCATTAAAAACATCTGGATTTGAAATCCTTGTAGGTTTCTTTGAAAACAACTTCCTTTGCATTGTTCTTAAAAGAAAAAAAGTCTCACAGTGAAGATTAGATACCTTTAGGATAAGTCTTTAGTTTCCTCCAAATGTTGTTCAGCTCATTTTCAACAACAACACAATCACAGGCGGTGATGGAGGCGAGAATAAATGAGAAGTGTCAGCTTGATAAGCGAGAACTGTTGCAACTTGGAGCCGCCGTCATTCGCAACTAATTGAGGCTGTCAATGGCTAATTTGCTGCTATCAAGACAGCCTCAGTTTTCGCAGAGTAAACCTCGTTTTAACTTTCAGACTTCAACCGAGCCAAACTCGCTCAGAGTAATAAAGAGGTTGTGTGTGGAGTATTCATGTAAAAGGTACAGACAGTGGTGCGCTATGTCCTCTCCACAGGACCTGGATGAGTTTGAAGATGAGAATGAGCAGCTCAAACAAGAGAACAAGACTCTGCTGAAAGTGGTGGGACAGCTGACAATGTAGAGCTGCTCTGATTGGTCCAGACTTGAAGCAGCGACTCGATCCATCTCCCCGATGTCCTGCTGGAGGTCAGATCCTACAACGTGGCCTTGCATCCGTTTCATTTGGTGTAGATTACTTTAGCTTATCATCCATCTTGAATGCTGGTCATTTGCCCCCTTTTCCATTTTATCCCTCCATTTTTCAACTACCAAACCAATTGGATGTTACATACTGACTTTTTCTATTTCATACCCGAAAAAGGGATGTTATGATTGTCATTTTCTATAATCTATCCTTTGTGATTCTATGACTGTAATACATAATATGTACCATCAGGAGGTTGCTTGTACTATGTAGTATTTTATAGATGTAGATCTTCATTTGTGAATTAGAACCAAAATAAAAGGAGTTGATATGTAATGTGAGTTTTCAGGATAATATCTTAAATTGAATCAATTTTTTATGGTTCACTGATCATTTGTTTTTAATTTCTAAAAATAATAAAGAAGTATAAACCAATGCCAAGTGGCTTTAGGATATGGGTTTAAAATTTAAAGAGCATTGGGTGAAGTGGCACATATTGGTATGAAATGACAAAAAGGGGCAAATTGACCCAAAACCTTTTGAGAGTTAAAATCAAAAACACATGTATACCAATTGTTATGAAATCTAGGCTGAGTGGTGGAGGTTGTCTATCATCTTATACATATTTAATGTAAATGTATTGTACATAGCTTGTTTAGATTGTTCATTATCAAGATTTCTGTCAATATCTTAAAAGAAATAAACTTTGAATGTACGTGCTGGAATAACTAGGCACAAGAAAATCTGTTTAGTTACGAAAAATCTTTTTACAAAAGAATTTACAGCATTTGGACCAAATTAAACAACAGTATCGCCAGCCAAAGTGGGCGTAGTGCTTTGAAGTGCATGAAACGTTTTTCTTTTCCTTCTTTCAAACTTGTTGAAGCCTGGTGCTTTCTTAAGTAAATGGCATTCCAGTTACTACAATTTTTAATAACTTCTTGGTACATCTCAATCCAGCAGGAGCCTCTTTAAATGTTTTAATTTGTAAATATGTCCAAATGAAATGAAGACGTTGAGCTTTACGCATTTTATTAGCGTCTTGACTCATATTCTTGTTGGTGTCAAAAAGCTTTTGGGGGATTTACATGTTACTACAGATTTTTATAGGTTTTTTGTTGCAACCTGCAAAAGAACCACTTCCTGTGATGAATTGCTGGAACAAACTGAATCTGCTTTGTTTAGTTAAGGGACAGTCTTGGCCTTGCAAAAACATTCATAAACTGTGAACTTTCCCACATTCTGTTACATCACAACCAGTAACAGCAACATCTTTCATTGGGATTTTGAGACGGAGCAACACAAAGTCTTGCAAATGTTTTTACAAATGAAAATTTCAAAAGTCTGGAGTGCATTTGTATTTACCCATCATCCCCCTCTAAATATAAAAGTCAACATTTGTACAAGAATAACTATATATGCAATGTTTAAATTACACAATTTCTGGTTATTGACTTCTAAAGACAGTTTGGTTTCACTAGATTTTATTTAGCTATTAGAGAAAAGGGGAGCTGAATGCAAATGCATGCCACACTTTTCAACTTTTGTCCTATAAATATGTTAGAAATCCACACATAATTTTCTCTGTACTTCACATAGCATGACAAAAATATGAAAATAGGTATGAATACTTTTGCAAGGTGCTGTATATTAAGATCATTTTACTCCAGGGAGCTCCTTGCTGCAACAGGTAATCTTAAAGCGGCGATGTATTCACACCTTTTGGGGTGAAAGACCAGCCCCTTACAGACCAACATCACTGATCTATTTCTCTTTCCATTACTTAACGCTTGTACAGAAGATTAAGTCATTTAATAAAAGTTTGATTATCTCTCTCAGTCGACTCGCTTGTGTTCATTAACGCTAATTCGATGCGATGATACTGTGCTGCTGAGTCGGTAATGCAATGTGACGGTCGTGGTGGTGTATGTGGTTGGGGTTAGTTTCTCCTCTTGGTTCTCTGCTGAAAATGATTCAACATGTCAATCACTAACTTGACTGCATCTGAGACATTAAAAAGCCCTATCTCACTTATTATGCAACTAAAGCGCATTAATTCCCCCACCTAGTGACAGAGCAAGGAGGGAAGAATCTGTATCTGACTAATGTTCACTAAATTTCCAGATAATGGCCTCTTTCTGTGACTGGAAAGTGCTGGAGGCTCTCTGCGTAATCCCTATTAGCATTTTTATGGAAAGTTGCGAGGTTTGTCATTTTAAATAGCCACAGAGGGCACAGACAATCCATATCTGCCTTTGGTTAGTCACGATAAGCTGCCATTCAGCTCTCAGCAGCTCCATCAGACCTCCACTGAAGTTCAGACACTGTCACAATGCTTTCAGTCTCATCATAGCTCAGTAAATAACAGGTTTCTCTGCGTGTGATGAAATGGTTTGTCAGCACTTCTCTGAAGAGTTTTTTTTAAGCTTTTCAAGAAAATGTTTGCATCAAGTTGCAGAATAGTCTGGGAAAGAAAATGTACCAATATTACACACAGAAGCATTGGGAACATTAGCAGATATTTACTGGCTTAAATCTAAGAACACATTGTCCATTTCCACATTTACTACATAATTAATTTTTAGGTTTGTAACAAACATCTATGTATGTTTGTCTATGTATTTATATATGTATAATATATATCTTTATCTGCTGTGTGCACATATTGAGTTTCAAATTCATTTTATTTTGAGTAAAACCAGGGGAATTGGTAGCACCATCTTTTAAAGACACAATCAGCCTCAATTGCAGCAGAACAGTTTTCAATGTCAGTTTTGTTTTGTTTTGTTTGAGTTTTTTTTATCCCTCCCTCCCCCCAGGTCTTTGAGATTTCACCACTACTTTTGGGCCGTTCCAAGTCAGTCATTTTGCTTTATCTGCTTTGGTTTCAATAAAAATCTGGAACTTAAGTTATAAAAATATAAGCCTTGATTTTTATAGAAAAGCTGCAATAATCAGTGTTAACCAACTCTTTAAACATACAGCCTCATATGTATGTTTGTTTCACACTTAAAAACACAAATTGTAAATAACCTGAGGAAAACTGGTGTGAGGTTTAGTTGTAAGAAAAACTCCTGGTTGCTCCTTCTTCCTATTGAAGATGTAGATTCTACATTAGAAAGGACCTCAAACTGACCCTGAATGCAATTCTGGACGTTAATGGCTCCTGACCTTCACACTTGATGCATTTTAAGATGACAAATGGAGAGTGTGCTGTGATAATGAAGCCCTTTTCTAATCTCTTTGACCTTTCAACGCACCGTACAACGCTTGTGATGTTCACTTGGTCTGTGTTATTGTGTGGCTCAAACTTTTTTCTGGCTAACCCCTGACTCGACCTTCTGAATGCTAAATGTTTTCTCACTGAACCAACTTATTCATAATAGAGAAAATTCCCATTAGTCGCAATTTAGCTCTACCGTTGCCAAATATTGACAAACAGATTTTTCATTTTGAGGCCAGTGCATCTATTTTTTCTTGAAAAGCCTAAGACTGCTGAAAACTCAGGACCGGTTGTAAAAGATTTCACACTTTGTCAAAGGTTTACCATCCAGCAGGACAAATATACTTAACGTACAGTTGGACCTACAACTGACTACTTTAGATTATACTATATGTGTTAGAAGTGCCTAGTCAAAGCCCAGGTATAAATTTCCATTTGAATCTGTGACAAAACTTTTAAACTGTTGCTCACAATAACAAATTTCTTCCTTGATTTATGCAACAAGATGGCTCTTGGAGTAATAAAAAATGTCACCCCTGCATAATTAAATTGATAGATTTTAGAAACAGTTTTAGTAGCTTTATAACTGCTGCATGTGATAACATGTGGAAATGTTTAAGGTGTATGAATTATTTCTCCTTTTTTGGTCTTTCCATCTAATAAAACATCTAATTGCCACATTTAAGTTCAATAATCATTATCTGGGATGTAAGACTGTGCATGTATATAGTATCTTTCTCCATCTTCTCTCTTCCACAGACCACATTGATACTTGAGAGACCGATGAGCAGCAAGCCTTATCTTGTTCTTGAAGATACCTGGAAACATTTTATTATCTGTTAGCTTCATGTTCTCGGTTCTCTGGCCAATCTTCTCCATCTCCAGGGTCCCTCAGTGCAGGAAGGCGCTCATCCGCACAGGACACTGCAGGGGTCAGGATGCCTGAAAGGGGGAAAACAGATGGGTAGAACGATACTTGATGCGCTTTTTGCAATTTCCTCTGACCGTTCCTACTGCCCTGCTTTATCACAACATATACACTTCTCCAACTGCACTGGGAGAATGACCACCAAGCTTTTAAACCTCGAACCAGAAGGATGATTTAGAGCTGGTGATGAAAGTAGGCTTTATTAAATGTCTCCTTATGCTTCCAATATAAGCAGCGATCTTTGAATGTTAGAAGTTATTTCAACATGAAAGTGCTGCTTTTTTTTTTTTTTTGAAGTTGTCTCACCATTTGTTCTGTTAGAACCGGCATCACGCCGGAGGTGGAAAACTGCAATAATGAGGCTTCACTTTGTGAAAGCTTTTTCCTGAATAACTTCAGCCACATGTGGAGCTGCCCTTTGCTGAAATTTTCTGTAAAAGTCAACATGATACTAAACGTTCACAAACGGAAGAGAAAATCAACTGATGATAGTCCAATTGCCTGACATTTACCAAATGGCATAATTTGGCTCATCAGGCTAGAATGCAAAATGTAGTTTTTAATGATTTATTTTAGTCACTAAATGTTCGAGGACTGGGATGTGGAAATATTTATCGCCAAAATTATGATGTTGATGTTTGTTTTTAGCCAGGAATGTAGATAAAAAGCTCTATTCTTGGGTTGCTTTGAAATGCAAATTACTTTAAATTTTCTTGCAGCAATGTGGTTCACTAAAGTTTCCTCGTAACATTTTCAAATTCTAAAAAACAAGAGTAGGCACAATTGTGCACATTTAAGTGAAATGATGTCTTGATTCAACAAAATATGTCCTTTGCAATTTAGTAACGAGCAAAGAAATTATTTGGTGGGTCTAGAAAGTTTTAGGTCTCAACTTACTGTTTATGAATATGTGTATAACAGACACATTTTCCATGGCCATTTTGCAAAATGGAAAAGCAAAGAAAACATAACATTTGAGTCACTCAGAAATATGTTGATCTTTACAACTCAGCAAATGGCTACAGGCACTTTGCTACTTTCCTAAATTTGCTTGTATCTTCAGTGAAAGCAACAACTAAAATGGCTGGAATATTGGCTGGTGACAAACTGAAAAGTTATATGCTAAGATGCAAAGAGTGGCATCGTGACAGCAGAGGAGGTTTTACAAAGTCCAAATGGGTAAAAAATGAAACTATTATCTCCTAAAATAGGATTTTTACCTACACTGATGGCATTCCCAAAATAAAGGTTGGAATTATTAATTTTGGTTATGCTATTCCAGTAAAAGTATCATTTATTTTGAGTCTTCTTTACACATTTGGTTCAAATATGGCGTTTAATGTACTGTAAAATGTCCTATGACTTGCATTTAATTTATAACTTTACACTAATTTTGCAGCGTTTTCATATTAATTGAAAATGTCCCTCCTTATTCTATGTCCAATAAGACATGAGGTTTAATTTAATCAGTCCTTATTAACCCTGGGACACTTGTAATTCCTACAACCTAATTATTTTATTAAAATTAAGTTTGAAAATAAAATATGCGCTAAACTGTTTAGTCTTTCTAAGACAATGGTATCTTGTTGGGTAAATAATCAATAATAATGTTTTGAAAGGATTTTTTAATTTAGTTATTTTTTATATTTCATCTTTTATGTCTAAAAGTGATTAAATCAGCAGTTCTATAAATATTGTATCTTAAATTAAAGGCGTTCCAAGTGCATTAACATGCAGGTTTTACACACTGTTGAAATGCACAACAAATTTAGTTATTGCCTCACATGGATGTTGTTACTCTGTTACTCATTGCTGTGTCAAAGGTCGAGTTTGGTGGGTTGTAAGAGTTTGTCTATTGGTAAAGAAATGATCTAATCCAGAGCCACCGAATTACGGACCAAGAGTGGCTTCCAAGGCAACTGGAAGAGCATTTCCTGATCAATGTATAATTGTCTTGTTCGGTCACAATCATCAATGCTCCCCTGTTCAGAAACATAGCCACAAAACTAATGGAAACCCCCCTCTCCTGCGCTGTTTTGACTGTCACAGACTTTTGCATTATTTCTAAGACTAAGATGCTGCCGTTGGTTCAATTGTGGAGCTCCAGGAGTCGCCCAATTCCTGCTCTTCACCAGCGGGTGGCAGCGTTCCCAGCGTGCAGTGGAGACTCAGCCCATCATAAAAGGCTTTTGTGTTCAGTGATCCTTGGAGACAATCTCCCCTGGTTGAACACCCTCATAAAATATTATCCAGTCTGTGAATCTGGAGCCAAATCCTTGTCATGAAAGATGTAATTTCATATCCCACCTGTGGTTAGTTGGAGTCCCTTCCTCATGTGTCTCCTGTTGAAAAGGACACACATTACATAACAACCTGCAGCCCCCATAATATTGTACATGATATTTTACACCTGAATGTTTTTATTATTATTATTATTACAGAAAAATTTGGCCTCGTTGTTGCTATGTCCATCATTTTTCCACATTTGCTCATCCATTTTAATAAGCCCAAACCTCCAGAGAGGGAGCAATGTGAATTTCAATGCTGCTGATGATTCACAAAGTCCAAGCCAGGCAGAATAGGAGGCGGCTCTGGGGAGCATCCCCAGCCTCTGAAGGTCACGCTACGCTGTTACCATGACAGCGCGGGCCTCCCTCTGAGAAGTTGTTGCTGTTTGTGTTTTGTGGCGTGATTTAAGAGAGGGCTCGCGTAGGGCTGTGTGCAGAAGCAACACATATGCACACGCAAACGCCTCGCTCCTCATCAGCAACACAAAACCAGCAGGAGGGAGGCAGACATGCATGTTTAGGCCCAGAGCAGCATCTCACTCTGAGAGAGAATCCTCCCAGCTAATCCAGAGCGTTTAGCGGCAAGCAGTGGCCGAAGTTTCACCTCTGTGGCTTCCTGTGTGTGAATCGACTCGGTGCAGATGGATTAGACAGACACTTTTACTAATTACCCATCTGTCATCCACACTTTACTCTAGACTTTAAAAATTCAGCCGCACTCTTTGTCCCTCCATTCATCAGTCAGCCATACACCGCCTACAGATCTATCTATGGAGTTTGTGCATTAGCAGGTGGGAGGAGTGCAGGGGGGTGGTCAACCATATATGCAGGTCCAATCCCATGGCCGTCCCTGTTGGGAGTTCACAGGAAGCCTTAACAAGGTAATTATCCCTGATAGGTTTAGGAAATGTCCTGGAGGAATTGGGCTATGAATACCTGGAAATGACCACCTGGTTAGAATAACTTGAACTCAAAAAATACTATTCATTAGGTAATTAATGGAATCTTGAAAAAATTTAAATGTTGTCTTGTCCATCTTCCATGTTATGTCAAGTAACATTTGCCCCTTTCTTTCATAAAATAACTTTAGTTTAATGAGGTTAGCAGACTCTCCCTAATGCACAGCCCTCTGTAGGTCACCAACAGCATGGGTTTGAGGTCTGGAGATACCATAAACTAATAGAAAACTTTGTGGAGTGGATTCAGTCTCATCTGAGGAGAACCAAGAATCTGCACGAGCTGGAAGCATCTCTTGGAAATCCAAAAAGGAGAATTCAGAGACACAGCCGTGACGTCAAAACAAAGTGATCAGCACAAGCTCCCAGCAACGAACCAGTAAACGGAGGTTGCTGCTCAACAACTCAGTGAACTGTTTGATTGTTGTCGTTTACGTTTCAATTTATATGTATAGGATTTTCATCACACTGACTGCAGTTTGATTCTTCGCCAGTCTATAAATAACCCAAAGCTTTATGCTCAGTAAATCAAAGACTGCAGAATCTCAGACTGTTATATGTTCTGTGCTTCTAGTCAGAAAGTATTTTAAAATACATCTGATGATTTAATTAAATAAAATGAAGCATCTAGCAAAGCAGTGGACAGCAGGAAGAAGAAATAGAAAGAAGGGTGGCTGAATGGAGATTTAATTGTATATAATTGTACAATAGAGGGTATGGAGAAGTATTAAAAGGTAAGTAACTTCTGAAATAGCTGCTATATTACAGATGAAGAAGCAATTAAATGTGAGCTACCAGGAATGAAAAAAAAAAACACTTGAAATCTTGAGTTCCTGATATAAACTTTTCAAGACTATTTTAATGTGTTAAAATATTCCGGACTGAGCCTTTCTGAATCAAAAGAAACAGAATAATCAAGAATGAGCTTGCTGGACATGAACCGAAAATCTGCAGCCGGTTTAGCCAAATATCTCCATGAGACATTGATTCAGAGGAAATATTCATGAAAGCTGAGATGTTTAATAAGGATGACTCTTCATAATATCAAAACAAGTAATTAACTGGGATGAGCTGGGATGTGGCTCAGCAGTTCCTGCTGCTCCTTAAGTGAGCGATGACTATAAGACTGTAATATCAATAAATGGTTTTGTTTAAAAATGCCTAAACTTCTCCTTTTTTGTCAACAGTTCAGACTTGCAGCTCAAAGGGATTTTGTGAAGATGGTGAAGTTTTCTATTAGTCTTGAAATAAAAGTGTCTGACCTCTTTGCTTGCCGAGGAATTTGACATTTTGACAGTCTCGCTGTTGAAGAATGACACGTGCACACCTTCCAAATCACAACAGGGTGTCGTTCACCGCCTTGGGTGCAACTAGGGAGCTCAGCCTCTGGGATGTGTCAACAGTCTCATGGCCTCAGGAAACTTGCAGAAAAGCTACAATAACAGGGATGTTTTTAAGGTACAAATAGTTTTGTGAGTTTCTTTATTTAATAAAAAATATGTACCTGCAAAAGGAGTACATAAATATTTCAAAATTTCATTCTGCAAAATGAAAATAGTTTGTTCACCTTTTGATGAACTCAAAAATAAAAACTGAAGCTTGTTGATATTCAATGCCAGTTCATACAAATTCTTCTCTTTGTTTAATATCTGTTTTATTTTTAAATAAATAAAAATATGAAACATATATATATATATAAAAAGCCCAACCTTTCTCTGATATCCTCCTTGTTTTTTCTGGTTGTCCAAGGTCTTGTTGCTTCACTGGATCATCAGATGCTGACATTCAGACGCTGTGAGAGGGCCTCCCTGAAGCATCTCGGGCTGCTGACACACGGTTGAAAAGGTCGTTCTCCACGTTGTGATACTCGTGACACTACACTACCAGGAGTCATCCGCTGGACGCTTGAATGATGGTATGGATACAGGCAAAAGCTGTAACCAGCTGGTGGGAAGTGGCCTTCAGGAATTTGTGAGATTTTGACCTTTAACTTAGAAAGAAACAGGCTCAGTGCTTGGATCGACAGGATTAATTCTTTCTTGTTTTTTCTAATGACAAGTTTGCATATGAAGATTGTTTTAACCTTTAAGTGTCCTGGATAACATTAGAAATCTGATGTTGAAATTAGACGTTTTTACAAGAGATCACTGGCTTGCTTCTCAAAAGAAAGGTCATCTTGGCTGGAGGGAAGAACACTCAGATGGAGCAAGGAAACAGGAGCGGAATATTTTGTTTTTTAATTTACATAATGGCTGGTTGTGAGGGGGGATATAGCAGGAAATGTGAAAAAACAGCGGTGTTGATGGCTTGAAACTCCCCTCCAAAGCCATTAGTGATTAGATAAAGAGTGTAGATGGATTTGTAATGATGCTCTCTCCCATGTTCTCTGGCTTTATCTCTTGCCTCGGCTACAGTAGATAAAAGGCAGCAGGGGGCCCACACAGCCTTTGTTGTGAATGTTATTTCACTGTTATGGCCGCTGTATGGCTACTCCACCACCTGCTGAACCACCTGTCTGCTTTGAACACTGATTATTGGTAAGAAAAATGTAACACGGGTTACAATATGATGATGCATTAACTTATTTTAGACGTCACCATCATTGACGGACATGAATGCAGTCATTCAGAGGCTTAAATTCACCCAAACAGCTGGTCAGCTTAGGTAAAATACTTTTCAGTTTGAGTGTTTTTAGATAATTTTGTTGTTTTTCACATGTTTTATAATCATGGCAGCATGACTTAAGTCCGCAAACACAACCAACCACACATGCACATACAGGTCACTTTAGTGAGACCAATTAATCTAAGTCATGTTACACCTTGATCTTTGAATTCTGATAATGCGGATTTTTAAATTTTTTTTTTTACCAATTTGAATAATATATTATCCTGTGTTGCTTAATAACCAGGACTTAATGAGTGTAATTGGCCTGTAGGATTGCATCAGACTGCCTTTTTTGTAAAGACAACGTTTGTGAGTTGGCGCTATATAAATAAACTGAACTAAATTGAAAATTGTATTTGAACAGTATTTTGTTTAAAGGATTTCTTTCTGGCTGTACAGACATTTAAAGAAAGGAAAACGATCTTAAATTAACTTTAAGACACTTAAAAGTGACTTTAATGAGCAGCTGGAAAGGACAATAAATGCAAAAGTTTGGCACATGTTTTACAGTTACAGGAGGATTTGTAAAGGAACAACATTGATTCCCCCGTTTTAATTGCTGCTGTCGCGATCAAGACTGATGAGCTGCACCTGTTCATTAGCTAATTACACTTCCGGTCTGCAGCAGGTGAGTCCCTGGTCTGTCTTGGAGTTAAAAAGGACATACCCGGCGTCCAGGTAAGACATGTACAGCGTCTCTAAACTTTTTTCTTCAAAATAACTGCGTCTGCTTAGGTTTTCTGTTATTTATTGGCTGATATTAATTTGGTGTGACGATGGCAAAGCTTGTTTGCTTGTTTATTTGAATCCCCATTAGCCATTACTGTAACAATGGCTACTCTTTCATGGGGTCCACATTATGACCTGGTTTAATCTGCTAAAGTGTAAAATTTGTTCACCTAAAAAATTTGTTTACCTATGTAATTTTTATTTATTATTATTATTTTTTAGTTAGTCCCAATTTTAGAATATTTAATGTCCTCCGTTTTTCCCCTCAAAAATACAGGGGATTTTTAGCAGAAAATAAACTCTTTATGAAAAGAAATGTCTTACAATAGTGCAGAAATGGAAACGAGTGCCAAATAAAATCCTTCATTTAAATAAGTATTGTCAATGTATTGATATGCATAGAATTTATACTTCTTGCACACATTGGCATCTGAAGTTATTTGTCAAATGCATATTTCGTTTCTATAATGACTATATGCTAGAAGCAATTATTTCTAAACTGTTCCAGTGGTTTAATAGGATAAAAGACAGTTATTTTTCAAAAGACATAATAAACCAATTCACAAATCGCTGTACTAAGATCGAAGAAGAACAGAGAAGGGAAGCTGTTGCAAAAAACAATGAAAGGAATATGTTAAATATATGTTTTTCAATATGATAAAAAGCTGTAAGTGGAAGTTCCAGCTAATTTCTGTCCATATCAAGATGCAAGTTGTTTTAGAAATGTGTGTGCACCTAGACCAAATAAATTAAATATCAAGAAGGGCAAAGACTGACACTTTGATATAGAAATTATTTACATATTTCTCTCCTTAAAACAAGGGCAGCAGTTATTTGCACTTCATGAGCTATTTGCACAAATATTTAGTCATATGCAGAGATGGGTAGGAACTAAATACATTCATTTGGGTATTTTCTTTTAATAAGTACTTAGGAGTAGTTGTACTGTACTGCTTGGGTAGTATTATGAAGCATCACTACTCTTACCTCAGTAAAATTTCTGAATAATCTGCTGTATGTAACTTCACTAAATAAAGAACAAGTTTGCTGTAAGCAAAAATGCACCAGACGCACATCTAAAGTTTACGTTATCGTGAGACCTTTGGTTCGTTTTGCATAAACATTTCAGTTCTAATGGTTTTTTTCTATTTGCTGAACCTGTGGTGATTCTTTAAGGAGAAGTGGAAATACAGTTAACAGTAGATATTCACAGTGGACGTGCAGCACTTGCACAAATTCCAGTCAGTCTGGACTCATATTGCTTTATAACTTTACATTTCAGGGTTTCAATACATTCAGCATTGTCTGTGTTTTGAATATTTTATTTTATTTTTTTAGTGCACCAACTGGAAGATCACTTGTTCTGGATCAAAGGTTCACCTGCCACCATATAAAGACTATAAAGACTGAAGATTTCTCAAACACTCACAAGGTAAGTCTGAGTCGTTGAAGGTGGACAGTGTTCAACCTTTGCATATAAGATTATAGATCATATTTCTACTTCATCTCTATATATCATACTGGTTTTTCCTTGGTTTAGTTTTGCCTAAAGTTAATTATAAGTACCTTATGTTTTTGACACATTTATATCTAGTAAACTGTCAGCACAACATGCATCAAATGACGGGCAGTCGGGACAATGTTGGATAGACTTATGCTAAACTAAGGCTTGGATGAGGGGGGTTTAAGTTTTCTCTGGCAGCAGCAGAAGGCAAAATGTTTATTTCTCAAGTCTGGAGTTACTATGTGATAAAACACAGTTGTTTCACTGGGTAGGTTCACCACTTTAGGATCAAATTGTTTCAAAGTGAAAATCAACATCTGTTGTTTTAGGAGTAGATTGTATCTTAGAAGGTGTTTGCCAATCAGTCCTGATAAGAATCAAAGCCTGAGTTGTACACAAGTAACGGTTTCCATATGTTGGATGTTTTTTTGTATTATTTCTTTATCTGAACCCTGCTGGATGGAAAATGCTGCACTGATTATATGCATTCAAGAAGAATTGCCTCACTGATTATATGCTTCAAAGACCAGTACTGATCTGCTGATTTGAAACTGTAGTTTTTCTTTTTACCCATAGTGCAATAGCTGCTTTGAAACGGTGCGCACTGTTTACTGTGTGCCTTCACTTTCCTATCTTCAATTTTCTGTCTCAAACCAGATATAGGTATTATTCTCCCTCAAGTAAATCTCCCCTCCTGCTTCTCACCAGACTCCTGAAATGAGTGTTTTACTAGTGCATTTCAAATGATCAAGAAATGGTCTCTCTTGCCAGTTATACTTGGAAATTATGTGCATCTGTGCCTTCTCAAAACACATTACTGTCCCTTAATTAAAATGTAATTGAGAGACTTAATTTGATATTTGCTGCTAACTTGTTTCTTTATTTGCAACTGGAGTAATTGATGTGAGAAAATGATCTTCTGGCTCTCTCTGAGCTGTCTTGGGAACTCCAAAAATATAATAAGAAATTGTGTTTGCTGTGTGGAATGTAGAACAGTTAATACTATGAGGCATATCGCTGAAATTAGAAAGCTAACCCTGAGCTATGGATAAAAGCAGAGTGACAGAGCAAGCCTTTTTGAGAGGTAGTTTGTGTTGCATAAGAATGTTCTCATTACTTACAGTTTGTACTGCCTGCATCAGCGACAAACATTGAATTATACGTATTTAATTCACACCATAAGAGCAAACTTTACTTTCAATCTTTTTTAAGCAGCCAGAAGATTTCCCAACAGTGCATTCTGTGAAAGAGCCTATAGTAACGGGAAGAGGTTAAATACATAGGATAAGATCTCCCCTGAGTTTATATGGATGAGGACTCAGCTTGAACAGTGTTGAACAATGGCACCAAGCTGCAGGCGGAGAGCAGCGAGAGCGGCTGGTCACGTGACAGCGAGGCTTCATCTGCCTTTTAAATGACGAGCCCCTCTCCCTGCATCTGAATAGAGAGATATAACCAGGCCAAGGCATGCTGAGTAATCCACCTTCTCTCGTCTTTTCCACAAATTAACTGTTCTCAGGCCTAAAAACAACAGCCGTTTGATTTGCAGTGAAGTGAAGAAAATGTGGCAGCCGGGAAAGCCACTCGACCCCGGGCTCCATTCAGCATGCGCTTCCAGCTGACAGGCTGATGAGCTGCAATCAGCCCTCCTGCTCTGGCTGGGGCCTGCTGTGGTAATAACTGGTGACTGGATTTGGAGGAATCCTAAGACTGGGCTGATAAAGGCTCAATTTAATAATCTTTTGTTCTAATATGTTAAAATATTAATGTCAGGTAAATGTTAAAAATACAGTTCCTGTAGGCATTCTGGGGGTTTTTATGTCTTATTTGAAGCATTCTTTATTTTCAGAGGAGTGATTATTTAACAATCAATGCAACTTCTGTAGCCATCAACAAACTTTTGGTGTAATTTTGGCTGAATATTTAAACTAGTTACAAGAAATTTGAGACATCCGTTAAATTAGTTGATTGCCTGTCACTGAAATTACTTTTTGGCTCAGTCCATACATTTCCAGTGAGGTCGAGGCCATTACAGAAACTCAGGTTTATCTTGCTTTATCTATTCAAAAACCAGTTAAAACACTCAGCATGATTCTACCACCACCATGCTTGGCAGTTGGTACTCTGTTCTCTGGTTTAAAATCCTCATTTGGACTCTTTCAAACATTTTTCATGTGACCAGCGCTTGGTCAGATGAGATGAAACTCAATAATTAATTTTGTCTGAAGTTTTAACTATCTGACTCAAACTGTCATCCCCAGATGAAATGAATAGGATTTTATATTAACAGAGGGTTGTAATCAAGACAGAAGCCTGTTGCAAAAGTGTTTTGACTGAAATTTGCATCTGCAAATGTCTTTAGCTAAAAGGGTTTAGTCTGATGAGGCATATGTTGAATTATTTGGCCAAGTAAGTACATGTGCATTTACAATAGTCATTGGGAGACCATCATGCCAAATGGCAAAGTACAAAACGTCAGGGCAAATGGTTGTGGCAACATGGTGGGGGACTGTTTCACTGTCGGTGGAACCGGTGCACAAAGTGGAATAGCTATACAATTTAAACTTGGACAGGTTTCCATGGAGACCAAGCAATTTAAACTTCAGCATTTCTGTCTTGCATGGACTAATATATTTGCAGAATGATATCTGGAAATCTTTGGAAGGCAATTAAAAAAACACGTGGTCAAGATGCTGTCACTGACGAATTGATAGAAAGTTTTCAGTTGCTCTGCATTCACATTAATATTCTGATCTCAGCATACAGGTACTGCAGCCGAAGAGAAGCCCAAACTCACCTTTGGTTGCTATGGTAAAAACAACTGTGTTAGGCTCATTGAAACCTATTCTCTCTTGTCAAATAAGGAGATCTGATAGACGTAATGCTGGCATGGTGACTTGAAAGGCTGTCATTTACACTTATCTAAATAGCTGTCTAAATAACACATCCTGGTTGCCATTGACATTTCAGAATCTGAGTGCTTCAGCGTCCATTTTCAATAGGATTTCTGTTCCCCTTGTAGCTTTTATTAAATTCTCATTTCCTTTCTGTATTATTCTATCTTTCTTTAAATAATACTTGGGCCTGATTCTTTTGAAAATAGGCTGAAATTGTTCCAAATGGACTTCCAGAGCTGTGGCTGCTTTTATCCTAAAAGCTTTACACATGTAGGCCTTTCAGCAGCGATGGGTAGTACGTATATATGGATGATGGGGAACGTTTTCAGCTGTAAAAGCTCAAATTTTGTATCCCAAAGCAGCTTTATGTTGAATAGCCATTGACTTATTATTTTTATGTACTAGCAACTTTGAATTACAGTTTTTAAAGAAAATTGCAAGTGAAAGTAAACAGATTATGTGAGGATAAATATAGAGTGCAGCGTGCCTGATGGGATTTTTAAAAAATTATTATTACAAAGATTGATTTACATTTATAGTTTTTGCTGGAAATAAAGTACAACTAAACATACAAATACAGCATTTTCTGGTGCACACCAGACATCGTGCATGAGATACTGTCTGACCTTTTTGTAAAGTAGTACATGTCTTATTTGAAACTATAAAAATGTAAAATAAAAACTTTTCTGATATGAACTTGATAAGACTTTGGTATTTGAACGATGATGTTGCTGTATTCTTCCTCTCCTCTGTCACTGGCATCATTAACCTCTCCGTTTCTGCCGCCAAAGTTAGAAGTAAGAAAATAGAACAGTGATCTAACTGGACAAATATAATTTTGTTTTTACCCCAACAGTCATTGCAGCGCTTTGTGATATAAATATTACACAATTTTATTCTGATTATTATGATGGTGAGGGGATTTTAAGTTCATTGCAACCCTTATTTGGAATAGAGAAGTTTTGTTTTGTACCTACTGCCTTAACGTTTTTCAGTAAAAAAAATGCATTGTGAACTACTTGCAAAGTTACTACTGGCAGATTGGCCTCCTTTTATTTTGACTTGCTCTTGAAACAGTTGCACCAAACTATTTCCTCCACCGAGTGGGAGGTGGGATGTGCTAGTCTGTTGAACTTGACTGATAACTGTGGATGATCACAGATGAAAATTACAGTGCAGATCCAGCAGCTGCGTCGGCCGCAACGGCATAACAAACCTTTGCTCCTTCTAAAGGTTGCAACAAAATGTCTAAATGAGAATGCTTCAGTGGTAATCGAAGTCTTTGTGTTTTTCTAAAGAGCTAAATTATAGATAACATAGTGCAGGAAAATTACAAGGTGCCAGTAGCTCCCATCAGTTCTCCTTAACCATCCTGTGTATAATTGTTCTGGCTCTGAGATCTGTTTTGACCCCTTCAGGTGTGGATAAATCTGCTTTGTAAGAAGTCTTTTTGTCACGACAGTTTTGGGCTATGTTAATTTGCATGCCTCATTTTGCAGTTAGCCTTCTCATTTTGATTGTGCGTGTTGCTTTGAAATGTACAAAATATATTACTTTGTGATATTAATGTAAACTAATTAGGTGTCTTCTTGTGTGGGAGGACACAGTCTTCAACTTTTCATCTACCAGATTGTCCAACATTTTGATTGACAGGATTTTCTAAATCCAACACTGCAAGATATCTGTTTTATGTAAATATCAACTGAGAGTATAATAATTTTAGAGGAACAGGGTAGTGGAGACATCTTTAAAAGGAAAGATCCTTAAATCTGTAAATGACAGATTTACTAAAACCGATGTTAAAGCAAAGAATAAAATAGATTTTAGCAAATCAATTTTACTTATATAGTACCTATCAAAGAATAAAAATCACAGTGCTTCACCAGAAAAAGATAAATTCACACACAGAACAATGTAAAACATGACAGAAATCTGGGAGCAAATCCCATCATGCTGCTGTCGCTCAGCCAGTGAAAACAATGTGCGCATTTCTAACTAAATTAGGCATTTCCAGGAACACGGGTAGTTTTCCCGTCACCTTCATTATTGTGCATTACCTGGAACTTTGAATGGAGTTTTGTGGGTAGAATAATAAGCATTACAAATTGGTTACATATTTTCATCATTACAATTCAGTGATTTCACTGTAAAGTGCTTATATTTCCTGACTTACTTTAACCGTAACAGTTTAAATCGCAAATGTCCATTTATAGCCGTCTGTGGAGCAAATGGGAGTAAATCCTTCATTTGAAGGAATATTTTAATATTTATTTTTATATTTTGATTGAAAAAGTAAACACAACCCTGTGGATTGTTAAAGACCCTGAGGAAACAAGGCACTGCTGCCAAATGTATGTGGTTAATGCTCTTTAGGGACACATCGCTCATGGTTTTATATAGCTGTTCAATTTATATGAAAAAAGTACGGAATAATTTGTAAACTGCATCACATTGTCCCTCCAAAGCCCACATTGTGAAATGTCATTTTATTTACTAAATTAAAAAACATTTGTAGTTTCAGCACATTAGCTAAAAAGTAGACACTTATTTTTCTGTGGATATTTTGTTTATATGCATATATGAATTATTCAAACAACTTCAAGTGATTCAAAGTCAAGCTACAACTCTGTAATTTAAATAAGGACTAATAGTTACCGTATCTTTGAAGAGTTGAGAATTACATTAACATTTTTATGTTGAAATGTTTCCAAGTTATTCTCAGTCAAGCTTGTGGGTTGTTCCTGTGTTTAAAAGTGCTGGGCAGATTTAAGTCGGGTGAATGTAGTGATTTAAGCCTGGGACAATAATGCTGCTGGAGAAAATTATTAACCAGAGCACCTATGAGGTGACATTAAAAATTTCCAGGATTTGGAGGATTTTTTTTCCCTTCTCTGGTTTGGGAGCTGTTGATGAAATGTCAGACCTGTAACCTACAGCTGCAAGACTCCATTTGCACTACAGTCACATGACTGACTGACTAAAAATAACCCTTTTCTCCAAGATGATACCAAGACTAAGAATAGACTGACTGGAGGGAAGCGATGTGATAGTAAATCACTAGTGAAATAAAGAGGAAGAGGTCAAGAATTCACACTGAAACAGTAAAATATCAGTGATGATGGGGGGGAATCGCTTGTTTTATTCCAGTTTTGTTTGGTATTCTGGAGATAGCTTCAGTGCTGGAACAACATAAGAATAAGATGCATAGATCATATTTTTATTCTGAGGATTTTTGAGGGGAAGACAGAGGGCAGATGCTAAAATGTGCAGGTCAAGGCCTTGACCAGAAGTGAGGAAGCCATTTGTTGCATTGCATTTCCACTTCAATGCCTACTGCCATGCTGTGAATTCATCTCTGAAGTGTGGGAGTGCAGTCACTTGGAAAAATGAGGGAGAGGTTATTAAAAATAGATTTGCTGGATGTTGGATCAGAGAGAGAAATGAATGATTAATCTACTCTTAAATTTTCTTTTAATCTTGTTGCTTAGATCACAGCATTTTATATCTGGTTTGGGTCATTTAGAGGTTTTAATACACTCAGAGATGAGACGGATTGTACAAGACAGGGATGAGGTCCTTAAGTCAATTTTCAGATTACTTCAGAGTCTTTGTAAGACCTTAACATAGCATATTTATGAAATTCTGTAGAATAAATGATAATCTATTTACAGGTACTGTTGCTGTTTCTGACTTGGAGCAAAAGTAGAATTTCAGTTTTGGCTTAAAAAAAAATCTCCTTTCACTGAAATGTAATTTCCATTTCAGAACCATCTGAAAGTCAGGTGGTCACATATACTGAGTGATCACTTGATCAAACCTTGACCAAAATGGCCAAGGTTTGACCATGGCCAGATTGTATCACAGGTTGTGTGGAAATGTTAATGCTTGGAGAAGAAGAGCAATAGGACTGGTTGGAGCTTTGGATGCACCGATAAGAGAAATTGCCACAGGGATGTTTTAGATATGTTCCTATGTTGATAACACATAAGAGAATGTGATTAATTTTAATTTTTGGTGTTGAACATCACCTTAATATGTTTACTAGATAACTGTGCAAAAATGTAAACCCACATCTTGATTATTCATTACATTAGTAAGGCCTACTTCTTTTGGACTTCATGTAGCAATGCAAAAATGATTGAAACAAGAATTGCTTATAGTCTGGTAATGTATTTTAATACACGTTAATTTGACTTTAATGATTAAAAATGTGTATATAATATCACTTCATAGAAATGAAGTAAAAAGTGTCTTTGCAACAATACCTATGATTTTAGGTTTGTGTTGGAACTGTCAGTTCTTCAACAAAGTGTATTTGAATAATGTTTCAGTTTATCTATCCAATATATTTAAAACATTTAATTTTGCACTGAAATCTGACATCTTTGTTTCCAAAAATCGTTCTGAAAGAGCAAATTATATCTCAAACTGAGATAGCAATAGCAAAACTGTCAGCCAGCACCATAGACTCTTTTTGGATGAGAAAATGAGAAAAGAAACCCAGGGAGGACAAGTTTTAGAGCAAGTATTAGAAAACCGAAAAGGCGTCATCAGTTGTGTTTCTTTTTTTAGTTTTTCTTTAACATGGAGGGAAAATATGTGCTAGAGCTAGACTATTCAAAGCCTGTTGAGTCAAGTTCTGACTTAAGAGGGTGTTAAAATAATTATGTGACACTTGTTTGCTTGTAATCAGAGCTTGGAAAGGAATGTTTGAGGGAGTTTTAGGCTCCTAATTTAAATAAATTTGGCCGGCCTATTTGTTTGCCTGTCTTATAAAGTTTTTAATTAAGTCCATTTTAAGCCATGTCACTCAGTAAAACAAGCCAAATTCTAATTATACACTAGTTCCTGTCAAAAACTACACTTTGAAACTTTTTGTTTACCCAAACTGATAAAATTTTGAAGTAGCATCTACTTTGTGCCATTGTTTTGATTTCAACAGTAAAGCGACAACTGAGGGTGTTTTTTTCAACATTGCCCTGTTAAGCAGTGTCAGTCTTTTTTCTTTTCCTCTTTTAAAATGACATTGATGTATAATTTCTTGGGGAATCTTGCTCATTTCTATGCCGATTCAGTTGCTGCCCTTCTGTCCTGTCACCTCTTCCTGTCACCCAATGCTGCCCTTCTCTGCTCCTGAGCATTGTCATCTGCGGTGGATCCTGCCTTTTCATTCAACTGTTAACAGTCAGGCATGCTGACAGCCACCCACTGTTTACCCATCAGGCTTTTCTCCTTAAGAGGATGCATGCTTTGAACAAGAGGTGCAAGTCTGAGCTTCATCAACATGCATGAGCATTAGCAATCCTTCCCTTTAAGCTTAGAGTGTGAGTGGGTGAGGGAAGGTGGATGCAGGAATGACACAGAGGCACATGAGTGTCAAGTCATCAATCAGTCTGTCGTATGCTGTCACCCACCTTCTCCCAGAGATGCTGTCGATCTGTAAACAAGAGGGAGAAACCCCAGGCTTCCCGGGGCAGAGAGTAAGGGCCAGATAAACCTCTCCTCTGTGAATCACACAGTGGAGGATGGCAGATTTTACTAAAGAGGGACTTGAGCCACTCAGCTAAATGTGGATGACTAAGGCAGAGTCCACAAAAACAACCTTCATGCATATCAAGCTATTTTTGATGCAATTGATAGTAACATATGCCACTAATTTCCTTGGAAATACATAATACCCGTGTTGATAAAGAAAAAAAATGAAATTGAAAGAAATCAAACAATAGCTTGTTCTTGTATTTTGTTTTTACCTCTCGTGTATCATTAATGAGTAGTTGGGTATAAATTAAAGCTTAACAGTGTTTGGTTTTTGATGATGAACTAGTTGGAACCATGATGCTTAAAGTTTGAAATATTATTTTTGCTTGTATTATTTCAAAAGCTATCTCATTTAATTTGCTAATTGTTTATATAGATGTCAAAATTTAAGAAAACTTTTATTTTTACTTTCAATTATGATCATTGCTTCATATAATTTTCCTGCGAAGTAATGATGAGCGCTACTACCAGAGCCTTTTTATCACTGACTTAGAAAGGTGCAATCAGCTATCCGCATGTTGGACTATGAGGAAGGGGACTTATGCAGCCCTTTATTGGCCCTCTAATTATTTCTCACGTCACATGATTACTAATGTCACTTTGATTTAGTTCTGAGCTCATTAGATAAAAGACTCTGTGACAGAGGATACTGCTTGTACAGCAATAGGTCGGGGATGTTTCCTGCCTGATCGTTTCTGGGCCTGTGAGGCACCTCCGTCCTCTAGAGCGAGAAGGCTTTGAGTCAGGATGCTGGAGCGCGGCCTGCTGGCTGGGGAAGGGCCAGGGCCGTGACTGTGGCCAGGTTTTTCCTGAGCAGAAACGGGTAGGATGCAGCTGGTGTTTAAGCTGTCGTCAGAGTGCCAGTGGAGCCCCTCCAGAACCAACAAGCCAGTTTTTCTTTCTTTCTTTTTTTGTTTTATCAAGACGATCCACCATAAAAGGAAATAATCAATATGCAGCTCAGAGCTTGAGACTTGGGTCAAGATGTGCAAAGAGAAAAAGTCTCTTTGGAGGATTTTGAGGTAACCTTCTCAACTGTGCTTTCTTATTGAGAAGGAAAAAATATAGTTTGACGAAGACGTTAGGGAATTTTGTTCATCTGAAATATTTCAAAACATTTTACAGCAGAAATGATTTGAAGATTGAAGTTTCTATCCTTTGAAACATCAACAAGCTGCATGTTGAGGGTGATAAATGGCTTCAAAGCAGTTCAGTGAATGTGATCTTCATTAGTAAATGGAGTGTGCTGTTTTATTTGCATACGCTAACATAATAAACCCCACTGTTATTACCTTTTGATGAAGCTCAGGTAATTTGGCTGAAAGCTTAACTTGCATAAAATGATTATTTTCATTACCAGTTAATCTGTGAATTGTTTCAGTTTGTTAATAAAAAGGCCAACAGTCTCATTAACATTACAGTGTGATCCTGAAGGCCCCTGGGACTTTAAACACTTATTTTATTTTTACCATGACAAATAAAAATTTTAATTGCTAGATGGAATGTTTCTGTAATTTAAAAATGGATTAAATCTACTCTTAGATTTATTTCAACTTACCATACTTTTGTGTTCTTTGGTAGACCTAATACAACAAGCTATGTATCAGAGAAAAATAAAATGTGTTGGTTCTGCAGTCCTGAAATAACAGGTTCTTGTACGACGCTTGTGTGGAGTTGTTGTGCATCAGAAGAGATGAGTCTACTCAAAAAATGAGTCTGGTTTCTAGATGTAATAGCTGAAGCTGAGTGCCGACTGAGTGTTCAGATTTTGGTCCAAAAATAATTACTTCAGTAGTGTTTCTATTCAGCTGAAGAAAGGTATGGCACATCAATGCATTGATTTGTTCTTTGCATCTGTTCAGTGCTTGAATGGGTTCATAGTTACCTGGTGAATCTGCGTTGTTATGGTAACATAGCTTAGTCATAGTTACATTTGCGATATAATTATAATCTTAGCTAGTGGGAGCATGTAGATGTTGAATAAGAGTAACTTTTGTCCTGTTGAGTGATTCTGATGTGTAATTTATTCAATATTTACTAGCAATTTAAATGTAAAATAATCTACATTTCAGATATAGATACCTGCACCTTAGTTTTTATTTGTAGAAAAAAATGAACATATATAGCTTTGTGGTACTGCCATAATAAAAAGATTTATAATCGAATACTGTCCTTTTTGAAAGTGTTAATTCTTTTTAAGGAAGTGTGGCTTCTTGCACATTTTTGTCTTGCTTTAAAACGACTGGCTACATTTTGCACAAGTTGCGGACGATGACTATGCCTTGCAACCAAAAACAAAGAGCTGTTATTCAAGATTAAATGCAAATGTTGAATAATTTTGTTTTAAAATACTGAGCTAAATAGTGGAGGTAATCTGTTGGTCTTTCTTAGTAGCGTGGTCAGCATGACTTGATGCAGCGTTTGCACAGTGAGCGTCCATCAGGTGTTGCCTTTATAAAAATCGGTCTCCCTTCTTTAAGAAGATGTTTTAAGAGGTTATGTGCATGGATGTGTGTTTTGTACTCATTCATGTGCAAGGGCAGGTCATGTCTTACTGTGCCCTGATATATACACACAATTGCACACCCCATCATGCTTAAGGGTCCTAACAAGGAAGGTTTTTTTATGAAATTGTCCTTGATAGTGACATGTACCCACAAGAGAAAGATGAACCAGGCATTTAATATGTTGAAGGGTCATTTTAGGTTACACAGCATTGCCCACCACAATTTGGCGTCTCCCTGCTATCCAGCCAATCACAGACAAGGACTCGGTGATGCAGTTCACCTCTTACTGGAGGGATTCCGAGGAACTGCCGCGTGACGATGCTTGGGCTTAAACAGCTCAGCCTCTCCTGACTCTCACACCTCCTGCCCCCCTCCCCCCCTTGCCTTCAGGTTTCTATTCTCCAAGCTGTGTATGAGGAGCATCAGCTGTGGGTGTGTGTGTGCGTGTTTGATCAGATGAAAATGTAGTGCCATCCTCACCGCTTCCTCCAGACTGGGTGTACAGGCAGCAGACAGCCATCAACCAGCCCTCCTTCTCGTGTCTGAGCTAGGCTCCACCTCTCACTTTCCCTCCCAGCTCTCTCTCCATCTTTCTCTCAGCATCACACACACACCCACACACATATAACACATGCATACACACACTCAGATACACACATCCTCTTTCTCAGACTCCCCACTCCATACGAGCCTTCTCGTCAGGGTTGACAGCTTTGGAGCTGAAGGTGTGCAGCTGTTGCCAGGTAGGAAAGTACATTTTATTCACAGCTCACTCAGTAAGTTATTGATGAAAGTATTTGTTTTTGTAAAAAAAAATATGCGATGTATTTGATGACTGTCAGTCCTAATAGTAACACTAGTGCTACTCTTCACTCCAACTCCCCACCGTTTCCCTGGACTCCATATTTGGCGCCTGTTTTTGCCGCGCCTTTTGTCATGTGCAGTTTGTTTTTTGTCCCCGTATGTGCTCAGAACCTGCTTTAGGTGCAGGGTGGAGCGCAACAGCTGATCATAACGCTGCTTCATATAGGCTGTGTCTCTAGTTGCGAAGGGACTCTACGTTGAGGATGTGTGGGCAGATGGAAAGACAATAAGAAGAGGGGAGGGGAAATCAGAAGGTAGATGAGCAGCTGCTTTCATCCTATTGAAGCATATCCCTCTGTTATTCTCGCTCCATCAGACAAAATCTGAGTCTACATCTCTGGCATGTTTATTTCACTTGTGATGGGTTTGTCTTGAGCACGGAGGGAAGTAGCAATTTGTTGATTCTGAAATGAGTTGTTATCTTATATGAAAAGGAATACTGATTTTTCTCCTGCAACAATTCGTGCCTAATTATATATCTCACTTTATTTTCTTCCATTTGTTCTGTGAACTGATAAGATTGAAATACCACTTTGGTTCAGCTGGTTATCCAGGATCTCTGCTATTGTTGTGATTGGTGGGAACCCCCTCTTGCTGTAAAGGAGGCTTATCACCTCCCACAGGTTTTACTGATTGAGTGCCGATTGGCTACTGCACAGTGCACATGGAACGAGTCTCTCCAGAGTCTGTGCAAACAACGTCAAGCAAATCCATGGTGACTGCCATGCATGTTCAACTAGGAGTCATTAAAAGGCAGATGGCCTATCACCCTCTTCTCCCAGATTACCTAATAACTCTGAAAGCATGATCAGCCGGTGTTAGGGGAGGGGGCTTGGGTTGCAGTATTACCTGCTGCTTTGACTACTTTAAGGCAGGAGGCTCCAGTGAATCAGTTTGTTACCAGGTGACGAAGACAGTGAGAGCAAGGCAGCACTTTGTGCTTCCGTCACCTAAATCTAAATGACCCCACAGCTTGTTTCCCCAGGTAGAACGTATGTTTACATACTCACTGGATCTTCTACAGATGCTCTATTTCATAATCCAACAGTCTGTGTTCAGATAGATGCTGCATTACTTCTTTACACACTATGATGTTTTTCACAATGTTCAGTTTTACTAAATTATGTGTGTTTAAGCTGTAATAGGTTTTTAGAGAATGTTGGTGAACAAACATCATAAAGATGAAAGAATAAACTTGTGCAATAATTTTATATCAAGAAACACACCATTTGTAAATGTTAACTGAATAGACTAAACAGAAAGCTAAAATAGAAAGCTTGGAGTACCAGGAGAAATCAGAGTCAGAACTTATTTGACGCTAGAGTCATTCTAATAAAATAAAAAAAAATAAAATTACAAGAATGGTATTATGAAATTACAAGAATAAAGTCATATTGCAAGATTAACTTGTCATAATATTACAACTTTATTCTCATAATGTTATGACTTAATTCTCAGAATTTGTTCTTTCAATACTATAACTTTATTCAAGTAATTTTATGACTTTATTCTCATATATTTCTCTTAGTGTGACTGTATTACTTTGTTGTACTTGTTGTACCTGTAGACAGGAAAACAATTTGGCTTTGACAACAAGAACGCTGCAGTTGAAAGAAAGTTAGAACTGTGTCTTTAAACACGACGTTGGCATCATTATGATGAGTAAATTGTTTTTTGTTCTCAATCCAATTAAAAATTGTCAATTTAAAAACAATGAAAAAAGTTATTTGGTGGTTGTGGACCAGATTAACTGAGTTAATGATCATAGTTCTGTACTGCGTGGATCTCTGCAGAGAAGAAAAATCAGACGCCACCTTGTATTCAATTGCATGATCCGAGATTGAAAGAAGAAACTAGGTTTATATAAAATATGGTTACAAAATACCCCTCCCTCACATAACGGGTGGTTCCTAGGATTAGGTCTCAATCTAAATGGCTTATTTTCCTGTCCCAAGCATGTCTTTCCACAGCAAACAATAAAAATAAAGCAAAACATTTTCCAATACTCCAAAAACGTGGCAAATGAATAATAAAATTATTCACTGGCCCTCCTTATCCAGTCTGTCTGAGCTTGAACTATTTTGCAAAGGAGAATGGGCTATAATTTTATACTTTTGATGGACATCCTGGTGGAGATGGAGCCTAATAAAGTTTTATGTGGTAATTCTACGAAATATCAACTCAGGAGAGCTGAAAACAAATTCACACCCCAAATTTTAGAGTTGTAGTTGTAAAAAATGGTAAAAACCTGTCATCCTTTTCTTAATTATGTACTGCTTTGTGTTGTATTGAAACATAGTATCTGAAAAGGAAATTTATTCTAAATACAAATTTGTAGATACAGTGTGACAAAACATGAAAAAATCTGAAGAGCTTGTACTTCCTTAGCATGGTGCTGTATTTAATTCATAGAAGCAGATGTTGACTTCCAATCAAGTGGTCACTCAGCTGTTGCCTGGGGAGCTGTGATGTTGTTAGTGAGCTATTAATGAGGATTTCAGAACCCAAAGTCTCAAACCTGATGTTTAAACAGCGCTAACCTTTTGTATTGGATGAGGCATCGAGGGTGAACTTTTCATGAGAAGCCAAAGGCCGTCCAGATGAAAGGGCATCTGCCAGATTTACTTTGCATTTATCTGGAGACCCTCAATTATGATGACTCTATCAGAGGATTGAAGAGTGAAGAAGCATCGGTATTGTAAGACAGAGTGGTGTGTTTCTCTCTACTGGAGAGCAATATAAAATGGAGGATATAAATAGAATGTGTGTTATGGTGTGACCTTGTGTGGCCATTTGGTAGTGGGTGTCTGTGAGCTCGGACAGTAACACTGCCGTCACTGAGAGCGAGTCACGCTGGTTCATGAATCATGATTTGCACTGCATCTCTAGGATTGTCCTCCGTACATTCATGTAACATCAGGTTGATTTTACTTTGATCAACATCATCATTAACGCTGAAGTAGAAAATCAATGAATGATACAGCATCAAAGGATTACGCAGTGTGTCCTTTAGTTGTGATCAATATATTATTAATTACAATGTGATTTTTTTTTCCAACTCTTGAACTGGTTCAATAAGTCTAATTTAGCTTGCAAAATAGAAATAAGACTTTCAGGTTCATTTTAAGTATTTTCATCTGCCCACGTTCTTAAACAAGATAAAGAAAATCCCAACATTAACTGGATATCCTACTTTGACTTTATTATGGATTTTCATAAATCCCAGCAGAGTCACTATTATAGTAATATTTGCTTATTTGACACTAAACTAAGCAAGTTGCATATTGACCACACAGACTTTTATGCAGCATTTAACAAAGTTCTGCTGTAGTTATTGTTAGATATTTTGCTACTGTGTCTCATTTTCAGTGGTGGTCAGGCTGGTGATGGCTTTTTTCATTCCAAAACTAGTTTTGATGTTTGGAATAATTGTTTTAATGCCCACTTTATCAACATTTGACTCATTTACCTGTTAATTTAAGATAAAGTTAAGGAATTTAGTGGAAGCTAAATTTATTCTGACATTACAATCTGCAGTGAAAAAGCCCCACAACATGATGTTGTCACCATCATGCTTGACGGTGTTTCTAAGTTTGAATGCTTAACTTTTGCTGCTCCTCTTATTGACATTGTTGCCAAACACCTTTATCTTTGACTTGTCTGATTGAGACATTTTTGCATGTTTATTACATTAAGGTTTATGTTACTTGACTAATTGATGTCTGGGTCATTTCAAAAGGTCTGACAATTAAAGGCTGACACAATGGTTACATTTTGTATTGACTAACCTTTGTTCTTGTTAAAAATAACAACAGAAGAAATACTGTACAGACTAGAAAATGCTCAGTGAAGAGGTATGTTGTCCCTACAAATGGGATTAGTAGTAATGCCACTTACCGCAACAATTGCAAAAGAACCAAATTCTTATATTATTTTTTCATTAGCAATGAGGACAGCTTTGGTTCTAAGCTAACTTCATCATACTGCTTATGTGGCAGTGTGCAGTCTCATGGTGTAAAGCTTCTCAATGTAGCCCTCCGTCAATGGCTCTCTCCTCACAAAAGAACAAAGGTTGTGGTTCTCTCATTTGCACAGAACCCACAAACTCATTGTTTTATCAGCAACAAAAGCTGAGTCTTCCAGTTGCATGTGATTGCAATTTAATTTATGCATCATCTGGAGGAAAACCACAACCTAGACTTTCTGAAAGGCCTCTTAAAAACTGGTTTATATCTTAATTGGAGATTCAGAAATAGTTTACAAAATTACTGACTAATTACATGCTTAATTAGTTTCTCTCAGTAAGTGGGCCCTGAGTTTAGCCAGATTAATTTTACAGTGATATGACTCAGACCTGTCATGCAAAGAGACATCTTTATTAAATAGACTTCTGTCAAGGTAGTCCAGGTTTCCTTGTGACTGTCACAGACTTTGCTTGACAGACGTTATCTTGGGTATATATGTACGGTAATGGTGGTGGCAGGGAGGTAGGTGTTTTGTGATAGGTACGAATGAGAAAATAATTTTAATGGTAAGACTGCCAATATGAGAGCTGTAATTTCAAAATCCCCTTTAGCAGGAAATTGCTTTTGCCCTCCTACAACTTTTTAATATCCTGATTCACACTCAGTCCCAGTAAAATGCATAGTATTTCTCCCACTGCTGCCTGACGGTGCTCCCTGAGGAAGTTATTGGAGATAAATACCATCTGGGGGTATGGAGGCTGCTAAGGGACAATAACTTGGCCTCTTTTCTCCATGTTGGTCCCATAGAGCCTCCAGTTTTGCCTGTACGTAGTGGGTGAACTGTCCCCTTTGCCCGTGAAAGAGTGGATTAATTATTGCTGAAGGGCATGCAGTATAAAAAAAATCAGCCCTGGAGCACGTTTGAGTGTCTCACCAATGTAATAAGGCTCCTTAAAAATGCTCTCTGTCTCTTCCTCATCCACACACTGCTATGGAGATATGAAGGGGTATCGCATAATTCACCTGCTTAAACTACTCAGTGAATTTATAAATCAAGCAGGTTGTGTCACCTTAGCTCTGGAGTGTAATTTCAGTAAGAACCCAACCAACTGCTAGATACAACCATCAAATATTAAGCCTGCAAGCATTTTACAGATGCATTTACTAAACACCAGGGTAATCACACATTACACTCTGCTTTATTGAATAGTTTCTCTGTAATTGTAAACACAAAATTAAGCTATTGAATTACACAAACATCAGCTGGTAGTCATAGCAGTAATTAGGTGTGAGTGGTAATATAGCTTATCTGAAAATGGTCATAGCTTCACTTTCAAACCTTCATTGAAAACTTGTAATCACAACTTTTGTAAATTGCATTGACCAAAATTACTACAGTGAGCATAACGTTGGCGATCCACTAATAACCTTCACTTCCCATAGTGAATGTACAGCAATGCATAGACATCACCATTTTTTCCCATCCTCACTAAATTACACTGTGCTTTTCATTTTCAAAATCCTGGTGAGAAAATTCACAACATATTAAATAGGGTTAGGGTAAGAGTAGGGTTTACCAAACCAAATCCGATACAGATTATTTTAAAGTTTGTTTCTGTCACAGCCTACTCTAGAAATTGTATTACGTCTGTATATTTAAAATTAAAACCCAATGTAGTAGACCCTCTGCTTTTCACAGATTCAGTTATTTGTAGATTATTCTGTTGAATGATTTTTCAAATTACTTGCAGAAAGTCTGCCTAAAATATCTTTTCTGCAATGCCACCAGAGACCTTACACTGGTTGTGGAGCTTTTTTCTTTTTTTTTTTTCAAGGCACTGTCCAGTATTTTTGCTCCTTTTTTCTACATTTTAGATGCTACAAAATATAGTTTTTTTTATATTTTGTCTTGTCTGATTTTGCCCCTCAGAATGCTATTTTTCTCTCTCTCCTGTGCACTCAAACCAATACACACTCAATGATTCTTTGAAATAATACCAACAAACTGTTTTTATGGACTGAAAACGGTTCTGATTATAATTCGTCTGTATTTGATTTGCTCTTTTTGTGTCAGTAAGGCACCTGTCAACCAGGAAATGAGCCTGGGATATAAGAAACTTCTGTGCAATCTTCAGGCTTTTATTCAAGAGTTTATAAGAATGATAATAGCTCCAATTTTAGGGGAATTAGGTAATCTGTGCTGAATATCACAAAGAGTGAACAAATGCACACCTTGAGCAAAATTACACATTTACCAATCTGTCATCACCAGAAACTGAATGTCACCCAAGGCAGCAAAGGGTAATTTCTGTTTTTCTGTCAGTATTCAGTGTCTCCAGAATATGTCAGCTCCACAAGGAGACTCCGATTCAACGACGATCTAAGTTGCCTCTTGGCTCCGCTTCACTTAACTTGCAGCTTTCGGGCACCCTTGGAGGATGTTAGTCATGAAACAACATGACACTCAGCAGTGTTTGTGCAAAATAAATGACCGTGATGGGATGGAGTAAGAAAGCAATTAAAATCAGCGATGCCCTAGCACCACCCGGTCCAAGATATAAATGACCTTGATGGATTAAAAATGTGTCAGGATAATTTCAGCAAGATTTGAGAAGCATGAAGTGTAGCTGTCTGAGACATACAGAGCATTCTGGTTCCCTTTAGCCTGTCAGTTGAGTGGATGTTTGTCAAAAGACAGCAGCATGTTTGAGTACATTGCATTTCTCTATTGTTTTGCAACCAATCAAGGTCATGCATGCTCATTAAATATACTGCAGGATTAAACACCAAAAATGAAAATGCACATAATCAGTGTTGCAGATTTAATATCGCTAAGTGACCCCACTGTGATGATGATTTTATTTTTCAATCCAACACAGTGAGGTAGGGTTTGTCATTAATGTTGTTATCCCTGGTTTAGACTGGAGTCCCCCAGGAGCTCTATAGTGTGGCTCACAACCTTTTGTTGGAAGCAATAAGAAATGAATAAGGAGTGATGCATCTTGTCCAACACACCTTATTTTTAACCATCTTTAGCCCTGACTGTTCTTCGTCACTGTCAGTGGAGTGGAATGTGTGCCCTCCGCTGCGGACTGCTGAGATTTTCCTCTGATGCAAACATCCTTGTTTGTCACCATGGCAACCACGTCCTCTGCCTGCTGTACGTTGTCATGCCAGCCAACACCCCCCCGCCCCCCAACCCCCACCATCACGCTCTTCCTCACCCATTAGGGCTTTACTGTAGCTGACACATGCAAGTGTTGAACATCGTTCTTTGTCAGGTTGTCCCTGTAAGATTCTCCTTGAGATGCTAGAAAATTAAAAAACAAGCATGTTGTCTTTACCTAAGGGATTCTACAGCTAAAGTAAGACGTGCTTGACTCGGTTCATGAATGGCCCCTTAAAAACCAGGAAAGAAATTTTTTTTCAATCCACGTTACACATCTGTTTCAATAAATGTTTGATTCTATATTTATTTCAGTTTCTCTGTAGCTTCTGCAGAGTATAGCAATGCAGAGAGTTTACTTTAAAATGCACTAGTTGCAGAATTTTAACTTAACATCCCCAGACTAGTTTATTGAAACTATTCATATATAAAACACCAACCGGTATTTGTCACTGTACTGTTCCGCCTCCATACATTATATTGTTGTTCTTATTCCAGGGTGGAGTGATTATACAGCTTCAAGTAAATTCAAAAATGAGAATTTTATTTTGGAGTTTCTCTAGTCCAGACTTGGCCAAGCTTAAATATAAGCCCAAATATTTTCATAAACACCCATTATCATTTGAATGAATGTTCCTTAACATGATGCATCTGACCACAAGCTTTTTATAGCCACCAGCAAGCTTCTATTATTCTGGGTGGATATTTGAACTCTCTTTTTATTGATTGGGTTGAGGTCAGGACTTTCAGGAAAAAATTCTAGAAACTCGATAATAACCCGTTTTATTCATTTACAAAACTGTTGATGTGTATTTGGAGTCATTGACCTGTGAAAACACCCAATTATTCAAAAATTGGAAAGTTCACATAGTCTTCCTTGTCTTCATTTGCCTTTTTATGTTGACCACTAGCAATAAAACAGGTCCACAGCATAATGCTACTACTATCATTCCTCACACTGTATCATTTCTTTAGGTCTGGAAAAAAAATTGTACACCAGCCATCTGCATGCTTTTGGGAAGTTTTGCAAAGGGTGCAAAATATATATTTGAGGTACCATCTTCAAATACCTTCAAATAGGTTTGTGTCATTTAACTTAAATGTTGTAAATTAATGTATGATAAGTTTATAAAGCAATAACATCATCATCTGTGCTTCTTCACATGGTTTATGGGCAGAGTGATCTTATTCAGACACCGCATCCAGTCCCTTACAAAGCTTTTATTATATGTTATTGAAATAAAGGTTAGTCTGTGGTAGTATCTCTTTTTTTCGTACTGGTGCCACAGAAAGTTGTACTAATTTAAAGCTCATCAAATGATTTTATCCAAGGAAGAATAAAACCATCAAATTCTACTGCTTAAAAGCTTGAAAGATAAAACAGGAAGTGGTCTGGATTTACCACCACCTGTTTTTTGTTTACTTTTTATTTACCCTTGTGTGCAATAATCTCTCTGCTTTCTAAGAGATCCTGTGAAGATGAATGCAAATGTGGAGGCTTAGAGGTCCATTTTGTTCATTGTGAGCACCAAACCCCCTTTTTTTCAGGACAAACATGTCCACCCCGTCAGACGAAAAAAACACTCATTACTACAGCACCATGGGGCCAGTCCTGCCCTCTAGAGGATAATAACTAGGCATCTGCTTAAATCTGATATAATGCTGTTTTAATGGCTAGTCTGGCCTCTGTGATAGAGGCAGAAATGGTTGCACTCTCTTAAGCTGTTTGACTCGTGCTCCTTGCTGCTCAAGCTGAGGCCACTGAAACAGACTCTCTTTATTATTCACACAAGAGGGTTTAATGGGGTCTTTACAGTGAAACTTTACTATATTTTGAGAGGATGATTATCCTTGTTTACGGCTCTGTAAAGAACCTTCAGCTAAAACTGTCACGATAAGCAGCAACTTTGCAGCTGCAAGCCCAATGAGCCATTTAGCTGCAGGTGAAATTTCTGGAGATTACATTTGCTGTTCCTTATCTCCTAAATTAACTCATTACCTTGACATGCTCCTTTCCCTGGAAACAGCTCGGACCTGAATTTATGATGAAATTTAGCAGTCCCATCATGTTCAGCATTTATAGTGAGATATCACTAAAGACCTTTAACTGCTAACCCTGTTCCACCATTGATTTTTGACTCCACAGTCAGATAGGTGACCTTGAAGGATGTCAAAAAAGGAGGATGTGAGCGAGGGCAAAACTGGAATGCATCCTCAGAGATTAGATTCTGTCAGACTGGCAGCTTCGCTTTTCATTTATCACAGTAAAATCTCCAAACCTCGGCTGTACAGTCAAAGAATTGATTGATGTTTTGAGGCAGACACAAAAAGGGTTGATCTTATTCAGCATTTTGGGCACCTCTGTTAAAGAAAGGTCAACCCCCGAAGGAGCAGAGTGTGGTCAGAAAGTTGCAAAGCAGAGAAGAACTTGCTGAAAGTTTAGCATCATTTAATTGTGAAAGATTCCTCCATCTGGACTGAAACATTCAAATTCTGTCAATCACATCTTGTGCTTGAAGCTTACACTAATTGCATATGCAAATTCCCAGAGATTATGACTTTGCAGCCACTGTAGGGTTTGCTGATTGTTAGTTATGATTATGGTGGATTTCCTCACATTCATTTCCTAAATGTTGTTAATGAAGAGGCAGTCACTTACAAATATGCATCAGGCTTAAATTGTGTCTTGCAGAAGGCATCATGCAAGCCTTCTGCCATAAACTTCAAGTGTTGTAAATAAGGACTGAATCTGTGGAGTTTTTTTTATTATTTTAGTTGAGATTTTGGACTGAAGAGCTCCAGATATTATTAATTCACAGGTCAAACTATGTGTTGCAAATTTCTAATAAATGGTCATGTAAACCTTCAGTAAGAGATTTAAAAGTGTTTCTGTGTATTTTAAACGGCAAATGCAATGTGTGAATGCGTCAGATTTGAGGTTGTTAGAGTAACTGAGTACTTTTTAATTCTCTGCATACTTTAAAGATGTTGCAGTCATGTTAGAGTCATATCTCACAAGACTTGTCTGAGGTTCTAGTGAATATGAATCTACGAATTATTGCTTGAAACACATAAGAACACCATAATAAAACTATTTATTTTTTATTGCACTTATGATTTATGTACCACTTTGTGTTGTACATACATCAACACATTAAAATCCATAATGAATTATAGTTTGAGGTCCAAATGTTACTAAATTTAAAAAAATATATCAAGAGACATTGATATTTTTTGTAAAGCACTGTAGAAACATCAAAATCTCTTATTTTTCAAAATGTTGCACAAGTTGCGAGAAACGTTCACTCTTGAATAGCTTTGTGAATAATAAACTGAGTGGCATAAAGGGCATAACTATTAAAACACTTCACTTCTGAAGACCTGTTTACATCTCTTAATTGGCTTTAGTTCCACTTTGGTGCACATGGTTTTCAATTTTGCTAACACAAATTGCAATCTAATTTGAAAAAACAAAAATACAATACTGTAGTTGGATCAGCAGTTCACTCCTGACTAGTCAAGTGAGGAAAAATTAATTGAAAACATTAGGAGTCTTATTTTGGAAAGACTTAATCCCAGCCTTTTTGTCCTCTCAGTATCTCATTGATTACAGAAAGTTCTTTGCTGTGCTCCCAGGAGAGCAGACTCTCCCTACTGCAAACCACCAGCTGCTGATTGACCCTGCATCAGTGCTGCACCTGTAAATGATGTCCCCCTATGTTGCGTACAGTAAACAGTCAGTGACTCGTGACTCCATCATCCAGCTTTTGGGGTCACTACCCACTAGATGGCTCTCTGTTTACCCTCCTTCTACATTCGATCTTTTCTCTGTCATCTCTTTCTGCTGCTCTGTCCATCAGCCTCTCTCTGGAATTTTCCACTGGGCACACTTGGAGAGATTTGGTTGGAAAACATGAAAGTGCTGAGCAGATTCTGGTTCACTGAATTTGATGGATGGTCTTTAAATGAACGTTTTAGAGCTTTGAAAGAAGCACAAAATCCCAACATTTCAAATTGTCCAGCTGAGGCTAATTTATGGTTTTCTTGTTCGATCTGCTTCACCAATCAACCTTTAATCCTTGACTTGAATCTACAGGACAAACATAACTGCAGACCCCTTTTTGTTGACTGCTGTAGAATTAGGATCAACTCGGGATTGTGAATTAGTAAAGATCTAGTTGATCATAATGATTTCCCCAACTCTTGTTTCTGAGACTGACATTTCTCCTGCGATGTTATTTAAAAGAGGATTTGGTGTTGTTTAGAGGCTTAAAGGGGCAGCGGCTCGTGTAATCTGATACAGCCAGTGGACCAGTCTTTTAAATGTTGAATCAATATGTCGCTAAATACGCTGGGGCTTTGGTGGTGTGCCAGCGACTGGATCCAAATAACTGACTCTCGATTCATCTCTGGAAGACTAAAAGAGTCGTCCACAGATTAAATCTTTCTTAGTTTACGTCTATTTTAAATAAATGTGTTGTCTCTTGGAAATGACACATTGAGATGATGCAACACAGTGCTGCTTCAAAACCACATTATTTGCATATCGGTTGCAGGTCCAACCAACGTGCAAATCAACGAGAACACAATGTAGCTGAAAACTCATAAGGACTGTTTGTAATTTATATATTAAAATTATATGTGCTTCAGTTTAACATATGCAATTTATAAGGAATGTATTTGATATAAGATTCTTCTCTTCAGGTAGCCGAGACTTTTTAAAAATATCCACTAAAAATTAATGGGTTAAGCTTAGTTTTAATTAGAGAATAACTAATTAACCTTTAAATAATTAAAATTTATCCAGTAGAGCTATTTTTTTTTAAAATTCCTTTATTTATCTCATGACGATATTAATGTTCTTTTCATATTCAATATTTCACAGTATTACTGGCCAAAATAGTTAATTTTTCTTGAGGGAAAAAAGATTCACTACACTCTTAGTGCAATTAATTGGATATATTGGTAACCCAGATTCCTGCCAAAGAAAAAAAAACAAAAAACTAAATTGCATGAATCTATATTTTTATTAAAAAATTTGCCAAACATCACAGGCTTCTGTCAAGTACAAAATATATGTGTATAGATATAAAATCTTCATTAGTTCTGGCATTTATTACAGTTTTGTGGCTAAATTATTACTTTTCACTGATGCTGTTTTTTAACAGTATCTTACCTACTTGCAGTAGTCGTCACCTTTTTTACATGAAAGTAATATTTCAACATGTTTAATTACATATATTTTCTTCAGATATAGTCATCTGTTAGAACTTCTCACTGTAAAGCTCACAGGCAACAATTCAGGCAACAAGCCTAACTGTTGTCCCTGAACTTTCCAAGTTCAGGTACTTGGAAAGAAAAAAGCTTTTTTATGATCATTTAAGGTCACAGTGTGTGTATTTTTCTCACTCGCTGAGGAATTGATGCATCCCCAATGTTGTTGTGGAGAACCAGGTAAAATCCACATCCAGCAGGACAGTTCTGTCCCCGAGCTGTGGAAGCAGTTTATGTGCAGCCAAAATCACCTAAACTTGGTCATTAACTTGTGTAATGAGCTGAGTGTGGGGGCACAGCGAGTCCCAGACGTATTCGTCTCATGGGCAGCTCCTTCTATCCCACCGTCAGTCAGGGAGTCAGTGTGTCAGATGTTTTATTCAACACAGCTGTGAGTATTTTTGGCACCTGGCTGCTTCATTTGAGAGGAAGGAGGGAAGGGATGGAGATGAGCGAGTTCTGGGCCTTCCAGAATGGGGTCACGATTACGTCGTGCTTCCAAACCTAGTGGACCAATATAGGCTAACATCAAAGAGCTGGAGCACCTGTTTCCAGACGGAGTTCCTTGTACAGCCGCTGCTCAGATGAAAGGACCCGGATAGTTTGAGACCAGAGGGAAATTGCTCCGAGATCAAAGTCGTGACGTTTTTTTAAATGGCGGAACAGAACGATTCTCAGCTGATGAATGTTTTGAGGGTCTGCATGATGTTCAGACTAAGCCAAAGTCACACAGTTGAGTTTGTGATGTTTTAAACCTGTGTTCCTCTTGATGCACCACAACCATTTGTATCTACAAAGTGAGGAAAATGCTACCTCAATACTTGGAGACAAAAATTGTCAAAACATATTGTCAAACCGAATATAAAACATACTTTTTCTTCATTTCACCTGAGGTCAATATGCTGGTGTGTACAAAATTAAAATGGCAGGCCAGACTGTATTAAGACTTGACAGTTTCTTGTGGGTGTGAGTCCTGAGGTGATTGATAACTGCTAATGCTCTGGACAGAGATACCAAGCAGCTTTTTATAACACAAATTAGAATTGTTTAAAGTCCTCAGGTGAAGGAAAATAAATGAGTGTTAACATGTCTTGTACAGATAGTGGGATAATATCTAACAGCTTTGTTCTTTGTCTTTGCACAAGTCAATCCTTAAATAACTTATTACATTAAAAAAAACACGTTTCCAGTAGCCGTGTCCTCTGTAGCATAATTCTAAATTGAGCAGTTGGAATAATACATTTTCTGTGGCCATGCATATGGCATTTTTTCGATAATAGATTGTGTCAAAAATGTTCTGGGAGGTTTTTTTTTTATTTTTATGAAGAGATAAAAAAAAACAAACAGACCACACAAACCAGTTTCAAAGTCCTTTTGCCCCGTGCTGAATTTTAAATGCTGAAATGTCAAAATTTCCATTTTTGCACACAAAGAGAGACAGACACAGGCAGAATTTCAGGGGCATGTGTTTGAAGTGTATCTCTCCAGAGAAAGTCCTTTGTCCCTTTATCCTCCCTTTGCTTTTTTCTCTTTCTGCAGATATAAATGAAATGAGCAGAGGCCAGTAAAACAGAAATGATATACATTCTGGATTATCCCACTGCAGTTTTATGTAGCTGGCATTAATTCATCTGCATCTGAAAAAAGAAATACTTTTACATATGTGGTATTTAAAAAAAAAATTATCATTAAACTTTACATTTTTAATTGTGTCTGGGCTTTAAGCTCACAACTATATCCAGAAACATCCAACCATGGAATGGTTTTCTAACAAATAGCAGTAGTGAATGGAAGCAGCATCAAGTCTTACTTTTTTGCTTCATGATGCTTTAAGGCTGCAGTTAGGAGTTTTTAGGAAACTGTGGACTTAGTCTGGAAATTTGAACAATCACATCTTACAAATCCCAAGAACATGAAATATTAACACGTGAGATATTCACTATAATATAATCTTTTATTCACTGTGTGTTGGAGGGTGTTAGCAGTGAGTACACACGCATGATAGACACTGCTAAGACATTCCTCCTGGCTTTGATTGGTTGTTAGTGGAAATGATGTTTTTCTTCAAATGGCTATTGGACCACTATGAGAAGCCAAAGAGCTTGATTTTGCTTTTCACAAATTAACTCAGAACATTTTGATAGTTTTAATAAATATGTAAAAAGTAATCTTTTATAAATGTCACCTATTGCATCTGTAACTACATTACAGTAATGAGCTGTCAAAAGTTATTTCAAGAAAATTCTTTTTGTACTTTATTTCCAAAATACACTTTCAAGATTTTGTTTTACTTCTGGTTCCAAACTAGTATAATGTTTTCTTTAAAAAAAAGTTTTTGGTTATAGCCGCTATAACCACATGGAATGAATTACACTTTCAGCAAAATGATGCCCTACTGTTTTGAAATTAATTAAATTCCAAAATAGAAATCAGCTAATGGACCAAAGAGAGAGCTGCTCCTTGTTCCATTTAATAAATTGCATTTCTCTAACAGGCCGATAGATAAGTCATAAAATCCACGAGGTGGTTCTAACATAGTAACAAGAGATTTTGCTGCTTCAGCAACGAGCTCTTTGGAGTGGATTTGAAAATTGAGCAAAGACAACACACCATGAAATGCCGTTGAATCACTCGAACGCTCTGTAATGGCCAAAACATAAAATGCTCTGTCTTCTTTTTAATTCACCATAAAATGATTTTTTTTCTCACCTCCCGCTTGACAGAGCATCCATTGAGGTTAGCGGCCAAATGTTTCTGTAAACATTCATTAAGCATAAATACAAAATCAGAGTGATTCACTGGCATCGGCCACCTTTTGCCCTGTCAATTTGAATGCATGTATCTGTAATTTATTCAGTTGCCGTAATAGGATTGCACCACTGTTGTAGTGGACACCTTCAATAATGGCAACTGCTATAATGAACTGGGCCCTTTTTTATCCTCAGCATGGCCTACACCTCCATCAATAGTACTGTTATTCCCCATCAAGTCAGTGACACTGAGCATACAGGAAAACTTAAACACAAATGGTTTGAAGACAACAAGGTGAATATTCTGAAGCGGGCAAATCAAAGCCCAGCTCTGAGTCAAACTGAGATTCATTAGCTGGACTTGAAATAAGCTGTTAATGCTTAATATCCAGGAAACCTGACAAGATTTGAGATGGTTAGTTTACAATTTTTTCCCAAAAGATAATACATGATTAATATGTGATTTTATTCACAAAACCATGTATTAACTTATAAATAAATTATTTAGAATCCTCAAATATATACACTCATATATTAATTGCAGAAGTTGTGCAAAAGGGATACATTTATCAGTTATTGACAGATTGACTGAAGAAAGATTGTATTAAATGTGGAAGATTATTTTTTATCTTTTTTATATAGTGCTGAGCATGATAAGAATAAAATAATGTTAAAAGAAAATTATTGAAAGAAGTTTATTTTTTTCAAATGAATCAGTTATTATAAAGCAGGTTGCAGTTTTTTTAAAGCATCAACTCAAACTATTAAATCCAGACTACCAAAGTTTAAAAATAAAATGACACATTATAGCACCAGGAATAAATATAAACATTAAAAATGTTGTGTCAGATTGTCAGTGGTGTATTGCATCAGTTGTCAAAGTAATAGTCATGTTGCCAGGGACAAGGGAAGGAGCAGAAGATGGAGGATTCAGGAGAAGCCAATGATGAATTACACAGTGAAGGGTTTGATTAGCTTTTTATCTGCTTACGGGACTCTGGGGGATGAGCGGAGATTGATGGGCTGCAGTAATCTGACATGGTGTTGTTTATTTGGACGGAGAATACTTGGCTGGAGTGCAGAGTGGAGCAGGAAGATGAACAGCAAAGGCAGTCATCTGAACCTGGACCTCTGCAGGCACACCGTCACTAATGTGAAGTTAAATATGGCTTTATATCATTTTTTGAGATTTCAAATGTGTCCCGACCTGACCTGGAAATTGTTCGGGACACCAGCTGTATTCCTGGTGCGCAATCACATTGGGTTTTTAAAACCAGCAAACGAGAACAATTATTGATTTTCTGAATGAAGTTTTACAATATGAAACATTGAGTTTGCTACTACAGAAGATAAGCTATAGACTTCAATGATGTGAAGTACCGTCATGGGAAAAACTCAGGAAAAAATACCATCTTGCAGATAATGAGATCACTATTAAAAGCAGGTTGTAGTGGATATAACTGGGTAGTCTTGGAACACCTACATCTTATTTACAGCATGTTGAAAATAAGTCAAATATAATCACACTTTAATAACAAGATTAAAGGAGGAATCTTGGCAAGGAGATCCCTTTGGAATAAAAATTTCAGTCTTGATTAATGATGTATTATTTATATAAATGCCATTTGAAATTATGACTGCTCTTTGGCAGGATTGGGTTACTTTAAAAACATAACTGGTTACAGTAAACACGATAGTTTATTTAAAATGTAAGAATGATTATTTAAGTTACTTCAAAAAGTAATGTAACAGTAACTTTTTATTACCATTCAGTTGAACCTGTGATAGATGGATTAAGCACTGGGGTTTGAAAAAACAGAGTAGACACACAAACAGAAGAACTGATGTAGGAGTATATTTTGTTATTGTTAAAAGTTAAAAGCAGGACTGAGAGAGTGTTTAGTTATTGACAGCCTTACCTCAACCTCTAGGAAAGTTTCACAGTCAAATAGAACCATAGAGATGTAGCTTCTATAGAGAGAAAACATAAAATTAACAATTGAAATAATGGCAAATAATTCAAATTGGACAGCAGGATGAGAGAAATTGATCAAAAGTTTTCTTCCAGCAGCCAAAAGCCTTTAGCAGAGTAAATACAGACTCTGTTCCTGGGGTTTTTCACCTTTTGTGCAATAACAGAAAATCAGATGTTGATTTTTTTTTACGTAAAACAATGTTCTTTGCATATAAATGGTCTCAGGTACACAATGTCTAGTCAAGCTTAAACTTTAATTAAATTATTTTGTTGTAGGGGAAAATTAAAATAGCTGTTAATAATTAGAAAATGAATTACCAAAATTGAAGGAGGTAGATCAAGAGAAAATTATATTCTGGTTGCTTAGCAATAGTGAAGAAATGAATCTTATAAGTCTGAATAAGAAACTTTGCATCGCTTTGGAAACTGGTGGAAAGGATGCTATTCATGTGGCTGACAGTACAGAAGAGAGAAGTTTGTTTCGCTGAGTCAGCTTTAACCTTTTATTTAAAAAGAGCTGCTCTTGTGTTGGTGTAAATGGGTAAGGCAAAAAGTATTTATAGATCACAAGCTCAGTTCTCCATTTTGGTTTCCCTCTTGAACTGTCTGAGATATTTTTACTAGTTTGAAAAACATGCTAGGATGAAGTTTTAAACTGTGTCAATGTTTTAAAAGTAAATGTTTCAAAGCCATTACACTGTTTTATCAGATTCCAAAGACTGTGCCATTTTGGAAAGACTTCTCTCCAGAAGTTTTGAATATGGTGTGCTCTCTCCACTTGTTCCTGCACACTGGTGTTCAGCAGGCTGAAAGAAAGCTAATCGAGTTGCTTCCATAAAAGACAAATTCTTCATTTCTGAAATATTTTCCTAAAAAATGTGGATATGTTATGTTTTGAGTCAAACATGTGACACATGCAAGAGATAGCCAGCTCCCCTTAAGCTCCGGCTGATGGGCTGATCAGAAGCAGGTGTACATGAGTACGCTGCTGAGCCACATCCTCCAGGGGAAATGTGCAGCTGCGTGGGGGAGACAACACCACACACAACCCTGACAAGAAAGTCATAATGTGGAAACTTAGGCACCTTTTATCAAGCAAATTGTACTGGCTGAAGACACATTAACATTGTCTTGTCATGACATAAACCCAAAATAATTCATGCTACTTATGCCTCCAGCGTAAATAAATGGATCTGAAGGAAAGATTGGTGATGACAAGGAACTCCTCCATCCTTAAAGACTTAGAGTTCATCACCAAGGTGACATTGACAAAATATCAATGGAAATGTGATACAAAAATGGTCAGGAATTACAAAAATGGCTTGACTGCTCTAATGCCAATAGGTTTTTTTTATTGATGAGAAGTGCTTAGATTACTTTTGATGTACCATTTTTTAAATGACCAGGAATCTCCCCTGATTAACAAAGCCTGGACCTTGTTTTCACTTTTTCCGATAACGGTGTTTAGCATGCCTTAGGAACAAAATGGTTGAGCTGAAAACTTATGAGTAGAAAGGCTGAAATCTCTATTTTTTTTTGTTTGTTATTCTCTAATGTTGTATTATGATAAACCTTAAAGAAGGTCGTTATAGAAACTCTTACTTTGCCCACATTAGCTGCTTTAACATGGAAAAATAAATCAACAATGACAGTATGCATAAGAATAGTTTTTGGTAAACTGACATTCTTTAAAATGCCTGTTTTATTTTCTGAAATATGCACAAAAAATCTCTGATTATAGAGCTGAATGTGGCAATTATCCTCACTCTGTCAGGCAAATCTCTCTGAGATAATATAGCAACAGCTTTCAAAAGCCGTCATTCATCTAGCAGACACAAATGTTTCTATATTTGATGAGCAGAATAAATTTGGCTCACTTGTCTGTGCAGTGTATTTCATATAACTTTACATGTGGCCTCTGGAAGCATAAGGACAAGTGGGTGAGATGAGGGGGAAGCTGCTGTTGTTGCTGACCAGAATTGTTGTGCCTTTGTTTTCTTTATATTTGTATTCAAAAAGCTAAAACCATAAAGCACAGAGTAACATGTGGTTTTGGAAATACAGCTTGATGGCAGAGCTGCACTCCACCCCGTGTGTATGCTTGTTTGTGAGTGCAGTCTGCCGACATCCATTTCCTTCACTTAGCGTTAATACATTGTATTGAACAACAAGCATGCGTGCTCCAAACAGAGTCCAGATCCAAATAAGCATGTCTAATATAGCCTAGTATTTCTAAAATGGGAATCAGTGCTTCCAGAATGTCTGAAACTGTTGGGCTCATCAGCCTTGATGAACGTCAGAGTGCACAGCTCATCCTTTCCTCATAGATTTATAAGAATTGAAGCCAATGGACTCATATGCTACTAAAGTGGATATGGATTGATACTATTTGCACAACCTGAATCACAGACACACATGTAGAGGGAGAATTAAGCTGTGATGAGTCAAACTATGAACAAACGCTTTGAATCTGCAGTTCCGTCCATATAATTTGCACCCCTGTTAGCGATGTGTGAATACCCTAAAATAAATGTGTCTTTCTTGGTAACAACATGATTTTATGTTGAATCTTTAAAAAAAATAATACCTTGACTTTATTATTAAGTCTGGTGTGGCTGACACTGTGTTAGTCCACTGCTTGTTTTATAGTCCACTTGGACAGTCGTCCTCAAGCTTTGCTCACTTGTTTGGTTTTCTATGTAAGTTGTAGAAAATATTCAAACAAAAATATTTATCAGAACAAAAGAGCAGTAAATATGTAAGCATTGATTAATACTACACACATTTTTAAAACGATTTTTAATATAAGCATTTTTTTTATTGTAAATAAGAGTGCAAATGCACATACATGGTTCAGTTCTGAGAGGATTTTTGAGAAATTTAGTGTCTGTACACGTTTTGTTGTCAATACACATCAGAATAGTTTTGCAATCTCATGCAACATCCACATAACTCTTTAAAGAATAAGCAGGACTTTTGGTATAGCAGGAGAATAATGACAAATTTAAGGTGCATGCTGTTATTCCTCCTCCCGGCCGCCCTGCTGTTCTTTTGCTCCAGATGAAGCGGTAAAAGGTCAGAGCATCCTTTGTTTCCTGCAGGTCATTACATTTTCTAATGACGTGGTCAGATTTTGCCCCAGTTTGGTGCTGATGATTGTTTGTACTTCTGCAAAGTAAAACGCATCTTTTAAGTTTGTCTCTACACCTTTTTGTACATTGAGGTCATCTTTTTAATATAGGTGAGTGTTTGGGGTTTTTTTTGTCATGGTATCTGTTCCATTACCCTAATAACTTTGATTTTAAATGCGCACAAATACCTTCATGAGAAACTAATATAAGTTTATGTTCCTGACAATATAATAGTTTCAGTTTGGGGCACAAGCATGTTCTCTGTTAAAATAGTGTCCCTGTGTTTTTTCAGTTTTTTATTATTTGTAGCAGTACTATTGTTCTTATATAAATACATATAATTGCAAGATTTGTTTCATATGCATTTAGTACTCATATAGTGTGCAATAATCTGTATTAATGCCTCTTTGATGACATACTGATGAGTTGCATCTAAATATTCTTCATTAACAGCTTTTTGCAGTATTTGAAAAATAAAAGATCTTTTTTATTTTTAAGGCAGACTCTGTATTGGCCTTAATCTGCATGCGTCCCTTGTTTAGTTTGTATTGCAATATCTCTGAGATACTGTAGCCCCACCTGCTGTACAGGAGCTTACAATGTCCAAGCTATGTTTAAGTCAGAGTGAGGAGAAATGGAGGTTCCACGCTTCTGCTTCAGTGCTTTGTAATTATGCATGCAACTGGCACACTTCAAGTTATTTATACCATGGAGTGTGTTGCCCAACTGCCATGAATCTTCTGATTGGTGCTGCTGCTTTTCTAGGTCAGGCAGTGGATCACAGGCATGCTCAAACACAAATATTCTCTTTCTCTCTCCCACACACAGCCAAATGCTTCCACTGGGGAAGGTGATGTGCATTATTCGCCTGGTTGCTCCTCTTCCTCCCCAATCCAAATATAAACATGACTCACAGCAAGCAATGGCTCTTAACAGTGACTCAAGATGGCGACATACCTTTGGTGGTTCTTCAAGAGGTCTGACAGGTCCTCTTGCTCCCATCACCAAGATAGTTTTTCTTCTCCCTCTGTCATTTACTTATTCATCCAGCAGCTCAGAGAGAATCCTAAGCTTAACAGCACTTTACTGCCCGTCAATGAACGGATGATCGCTGACATTGCTTGGGAATAATTTATAGGTAATAAAAGTGCCACTGCCAGCTGTTATGTGCTGTTCAATGACCCCTAGGGAGGCGATCAGGCTAGTGCTCATCTGGCAGCTGCAGAAGCAGGATGGATCTTGGTGTTACCCCATTGTATCTTTACCTCATTCAATATTTTCTGCTCAAATGTTTATTTTTGCAACTAAATACCCAATGATATTTAAGTAACTGAACTTTGTTATAAACATTCTGAATTGGTAAGCACAATAAATCAATTTAATTTAATTTATCTTTGTACATTGACAGTTAACTGTAGATGACAATGCATCTTTTAATATTTGGTTTAAATTTTCTGAACTGCAGGTATGAATTACCACATAAATTACTCACTTTAACGTTTCAGTGTTAAGGATTACTTGAGGAGTTGGAAATACCTTTAGATATCCTCATTAATAATAACATTTTTCTACTTAATATTCTTGAAGGACATTAAATGTCCAGTTTGTTAATTTACACAATGTCATAATCCGATTTACTGCCCAGCTTTCGAACCTTTTATTGCTCATGCTTGTTTTAAATTCCTAGCTGTAGGCAAACCTCACATAAAATATTAGCAAACTTATTTGTGGACTATTTTCTAATCCTCCAACTTCTTTCTTGGGGGAAAGAAGACCCTAGATAAGGGTCACTTATCTAGACCCTTTGGAGTAAACAACAACCTTTCTCTGCATAAGGAGGCCAACTTGGTTTTTTAATTCCCTACATATCATTTGATTTCTTTGGTACTTTTTTCAAACAATAGTAAACAAACCTAATGTTGTTAATGAACAGAAGCAATGGCCATTCCTAACCATTACCAATTGTACACTGTACATTAAAGCTGGAGCCCATTATTAAAGCCACCTAATTCACCACTTTGACTTAAAAAATTTCAAATACCAAACATTCAGTTGAGCTCTTAAACTAACTTGATGTGATTCAGTAAAGTTTTTTTTTTTAGAGCTTAAGCATCTTACCACCTGCACTGGTTTCCTGTGACTAGTCATCTGTTTGTTCTATTGATCTCAACTTTCTTTGAACTTTATTGAAGCTTGTTGGTCTGACTACCAGCTTTGTCACAGTATTGATCATCTCAACCACCTGCAAGGTATCACTGCTTATCATTTTGACTTTGAAGATTATTTTTCTGAGTTGTTGCTTCTCTATTGACATCATCTGTCATTATTTAGTGTAATAAATCTTTCTCCTTAAGCCTTAAAAGTAGAAAAAGACGTATGAATTTAATCTTTTCAGTGTTACAGGATCTGTTTCAGATCAAAATCAGTTCCATTGGCATAATATGTCCTAATATTATGGCTGCCATGCACTTTCTTTTTTTAGCCAGGCTTTCCAGGACTGGACACTAAAATTCAGCTGCCTGAAGGAACCAAGCCTTAAAATGTTCCCTGTCACTTTACATTTCCAGTCTTTTATTAACATTGCGCGGTGTAGAACAAGGAACAAAATATAACATTTTCTGCTATTTACAGCAGAAATACCAGAATATACAACTGGGTTCATGATGTTGACGACCAACTTTTGAACCTGGTAACATTTTAATCTACTACCTAGTCACTGTATACATTTATCTTAAAATAGTACAAAAAGTACTACTCAGACAAATGTAACTTGAGTAAATACAACACAGTCCAATCATACTTATATTCTAGTTGTACCTAGATATCAAAAAGTGCAGTCAGGTTCAGGTTATTATTATAATCATACATTTATTTTACTTGAAGCCTACATAAAAAACAGAGTTATGTAAACAAATACAGCAGTGCGCAGCTTGGTCAAGCTTTGACTTTTTATATTTTTTAAGGCAACTACCAGATATTTATCCCACCATCGTGCTCTTGCTCTCAGATGACACCCTGTATATGCTTGGAGAAATGTCATCCGTCTGTAGCAAGTTTTATTTTTTTCACTGCTTCTACTTTGGAAAGCTACCAGCTCCAAGCTGGTCCCATATTTCACCAGCAAGGCATAGAGTTATTGATTGGGGAACCAACAGGCTCAGACAGTGGAGGGCACCTCTGTAGACCTGCCCACAACCCACTGGGAGCAAAGCAGTGGAGGACTTAGGCAATCCTGTTGGCGAGCTGGTGAGCAGCTGTTATCCCCTATTGTTTCTGTTTATCTGTTCAAACGTATTCAGAGCTTTTACTTCTTTTAGCAAGATTCTGTTGGATAAAGTCCCACTTTCCGTCTTGCATGCTTGAGTTTAACTAAACTGTCATTCTGTTGAAAATACAGCAAAAATACAGCTGCACAACAAAAGAGGGAGCAGATACTTCATAGGAAGTACACAAAAACCATAACGCCAATGTCAAATTTAACAACAGTTTTGCAATGACAGGAACAAAGCAATATTGTCATGACCTGTTAAGGTTTATGCTTTTGACAGTGGACGTAGGTGAGGAAATATCCAGTCTTCAGTGGCATACTTAAAACAGTGTGGTATAAAATCTGTTGCAAATTCAGTCTGTATTATCTTTTTTTAATTCATTGTATAGTACTTCTTTTATCGATTCATGCCATCTTTGTCACATACATCCATAGACATACTCCAGCAGAAAAAGCAGCTCAATCCAGTGAGGACGAGCTGATGTGATGCAATGGGCCACCTTATGTAACACATATCTGGTGGAACTGGAGCAGAAAACCACACAAACCAATAACTGAATCCCCTCTTTATCCTTCCGGTGAGGCCTCCTCACCTAAACGCTTGAAATAAAAATTCTGCATGTACATTTGCAGAAAACTTAATCACAAAACATAATTATGCTTCCTTATGTTGGTTGGTTGCAATTTCATTAAGCACTAATTAGCAATCAATACTTGATTTTCTGAGAGGGGTCTGTTATAGCACAGGTAATTGCTTCCTTTGATGTGCCGAAATGCAAATGGAATAGGATCAGTTCTTGAGTTGTAGATTGATGCTGAGCACGGCGGCAGCAATAAGAGCTCTTTGTTTACCTGGCGTTGAAAATGAAGGCTGTGTGGCACTGGGAAATAACAGTCCTCATTTTGGCATTTCCTATGGACATCAAGGTCCAATTTAAAGGAGAAATAAGGCATCCAGAAATGAATTAACAGACTAATTTTGATTATAAGCACAACATAATGCTAAACCTGCTCCAATTCAATATCTCCCTGCTAAATAACTTGTTGGAGTCCCAATCAGAACTAAAAATACTTTGAATACTAACACAAATAACTGTGAATTTGTAAGATCTTAAATAATGTATTCACTAAATGAACAGAGATTCCCTTATATCACTTTCTAGAATTGGTGCATTATCATATAGTTTCAGTAAAAGAAACAAACACACCAAATGAAGGTGTGTTTATTCACACCTTCATTTGATATTTTTTGGTGCCTTAAAGGAGTCAAAAATTGAAACGGTTCATATTTTCTGACATGGTGTAAAGAGGAAATGGTATTGATTTAATGTTCTGAGCTGCTCTGAGTAATGACTATAAGAGCTGTTTAAAAACACTTTTCCATACTGAATAGGCAGCTGATTACAATTACGACAGAGCCACCGCTCTATCATACCATTTTTCAAGATTTGTTTATTTCTAAAATTCCTCAACAAATCCATAGGTCAAATTAGCATATTATTTCTTGAAGAAAACACCAGGATGGGTATTATGCATAAACCTCTTTTAAATATATATATATATATATATATATATATGAATTTTATTCTTCTGAAATCAAGATGGAGAACCTCCCCTATGACGACTGACATTACTGAACAGAGTCTCGCTGCCTTGTCTGCAGCCCTCTGCTCTGTTAATTATGAATAATGGACATGAGCAAGGGAGGGAGAGTCCCTTCTGGCAGAACAAAAAGACAACTGATTAGGTAGGGCCGGCTACGTCACACAAACAGAATGTTTTCAGACTGAGCTCTTTTCTCTCTAGAGTATTACTTCAGTCCATCAGAAACAACCACAGAGCTTACATTAGTTTACCGCCCAAAACTAACCCATCCCATGAACGCCAATGGTTGAAAATCAGATTTTTCATTCAGAGTGACGCTGATCATTTGATGGGTCCCCACAGACTTGTTCTCTTCATACATTATGCATTCACTAAGACTGCACTAGCTTGTATTGTGCCCCATTAATCTGTAACTGCATCCAGCTCCCCAGCTTCATCGTTTTGGTTCTTTTCAAAGAGAACTTACAAAAGTATTACTAGCTTAAAACTGTCAGAAATTCAAGAGCTTTTTGTTCAGTTTGAACTGCCAGACGATGTGCTTTGACTCCTTCATGAAACAAGAAGGGTTTTTAAAGGCTAAAATAGCTGGAGATTCGGGATACTGAGTTTTCCATTGTGATGGGCCACTGGCAGAGTCTGGATGCACCCTGCTGGCTTCACAGCCTCCTCAATTGGAAGTGGAAATAGTCTGTCACTTTGAACTGTTGTTGTGCTTCAATGAATGCGGTAAACCCGACTGAACTTTTCTTGTAATCGCACTCATGTAAGCACCATTCCTGTGTTCCTGCTGTGCCAATCAGCATCCCCACATGTTGGTGCTACACTCTTAGTCAAAAGAACAACCTGTTCAGTCTGCAAAAATCCTTCTGTTGGTGTTTAGCTTGACTTGTAGATTGGCTGTATTTTTAGGAGGACTGTCTTTCTTTTGGGGGAAAAAAGCCACATTTGCAGGCATTAATTCTTGAAGAACCAATTACTGTGAACCTCTGCCTACTTGTGGCAAAAATCTGTATTTTCAGATAGGTAACTCAAAATTGCCTATTCTTGGAGTATTTTTGTCAACCATATATTAAATATTAAAGACAAAAACAGCATGGGGAGCTGAAATACCTAGGTGCAGTGCTACTTGACAAACTATTGGGTGGTGCTTACAAAGCAGCCAAGGAGCACCATTCATTTTCCTTGCAGCTGATTAACCTGAGATAAGTAAAACCATAGATGTTAGTTTCTGCTGTAGTGCTTACATGGTTACCACTGTTTGTTTTGAATCATTTTAAGGTTTACTTGGTGCTTCAAATATTTAAATTGGCAGTTGTAAACATTTTTTGAGGGAATCTCAAGTATCCCCAACCTTAAAAATACTGGAGGTCCACTGTATGTTGTTTCTAGAAGTTAACTTTTTAAAATAAGCTCTGAAAAGTGACTTTTTGTTTTACATTTGTCCTTTTTGTCCTGTGTTATCTGAGGTTGAATTGCTCAGGAAGAAACAGAAATCATTTTCCCCACCAGTTCATTCTGAGCATTCCCAGGCTGGTAAGGAAATCTGTGTTTTCCTTTGTCCCAGGGTCACCTCACAGTGGAATATGCCCAGAACTCCTCAGAAAGAAAATGCCTCAGAGGCATCCTGATCAGATGCTTGAACTACCTCAGTAGATTCATTTCTATGTAAGCAGAGCAGTAGAGCAGGAGCTCTACTCCAAATTCATCGCTGTGTGACGGCTGCATGATGCTTGTACCTTGCAGTCTGCTCTCCAGGTGTACGTGATTTTATGGCTCTCGTTATTTGAAACTGGATATTCTTACTCACATTGCAGTCAGGCACTTGGCTCTTTTCACTGGCTTTATAGGATACCTAGGGTTGCCTATTTGCATGCAACTTCTTATTATTTTTAACAAATTGACACCATCATAACTTTTTAACTCATCAATATCAGTATGTACATCAAATTATAGTCATCATTCCTCTCCAAGTAGAGCTGTGGTTGCTGTGAGCTATGTAGGAGAAATGACCTTTCTACTAAATTACCTTTTTCTCTACCTTTTTTTCCACCTAGTTCTTAAATTAATTAAAATAATGTACTGTTGGATGATGGAACATTTTAACCATAGTGCCGAAATCTTTATAACTCAAGTCTATTTTTGAGTAGTCTTACAGAACACTGCAGACCAGAACATCCTGTCTACTTTGAAAACTATTATGGCAGCAACATCTAATAGAGATGTCTAATCTCATATTTAGGATCCTGGATCTGTTTTTCCTCATTCTTTCTCTTTTTGTTTATGCTATAAAAACAAAAGGTTGTATGCCTTATGCTGGCTGCAGTGGTGAATTATGTTTTTAATCCTCATCTGAAAAGCGTATTTACCTTTTTTGTCTGTGGAAAATGGTCAGTGCTTGTTGTTGGGAGCAAATCTCTTCAGAGGTTTACTGTATTGTCTACTGCAGGTCTAATTCAATTCATCCGTCCTTTGCTGCCAGCTGCATGTCCCAGTCAAACCATGCTCTCATCAAACAAACTTGATTAAAACAGTCTAATCTACGTGGCCAAAAGATGACGCAGATTGCATGTTCATGTCAGTGCGTTAGTGTGTCCAGATATAAAAGAGGACTTTTGTTTATCCAGTTAGGTACTGACAGCAGGCCACAAACATTCTTGTAGGTCTCTCAGGGCCACAGACATTGACCTCAGTGACAGAACCACACTCTTAGTATCAGCTTAAAAAACATGTTTCTTCTTTAGTGTTCATGCTGGAACAACTTGTATGCTTCTGAAAGACGTACAGCCTACTAGTTACTAGGCTGAAAATGATCCAAGAGTCGATTTTTATTTATAAAACACTCAGAGTGAAAAGCTACATTTTTACAAAGTTAAAATTAAAATCCCCAAGTTACATTTTTTTGTGGGGGAGTGCTCCAATTACTAAAAATATCCATGCATCCCCAAAGGCTCTGCTTCAACGCCTCAGAAATTTGGAGTAATGTTCATTTACAAAACAAAATCACAGGACTGTGGAGTTTAAGGATAGTATGACTGAATTTTCTTCTGGTATGTCTACCAGTTTGAAGCAGGCAGAGAAGACAGTTGGCAGTTAAGAATATTGACATGTAAGGTGATTACAAAGACAGAAAATACAGACATTTTCAAAGTAAAAGTAGAAATCTGCTTCAGTTTGCTGTCACTTTTGCCCCACAGTGATTTCGCCAGTCGTCGAAAGTCTGAAAGTCGTCTTCTGCTAGAAATATCACATTCGATACCAAATTTGCATGAAACGTAAACATAACATTCTGTCTCGAGTTGAATTAACCTCCAAATTGACATTTGATAACAGATTAGCAACAGTCAACAGACATCTGTGGAAAAGTAAGATAAGAGTTAAAACTAGGCATCTGGACATTGTTAAAATTATTCATTATTATCATATTCAAATGTATACTAACTTAAAATTTTGGAAAATATGGGCTTTTTTTCTTATATCTGTAAAATAGAAAATCCCATGCTATAAGGAGTTTAAATCTTAGCAGGTCATCGACATCCTGTATTTACATAGCTTTGTAAGTCGTTCTTAAGGAATGTAACAATACATTTTCAGAAAATGTTTAACCAGCTTTTGGGTCTCTAATTACATGTACTAAATATAAGTAGGAGATAGGAAATCATTGTTGGCTGTGAAATGACATGGGAACCAAATTTAATTTGGGCTCATCATGTGGGCCACCTCAACGATTCCCAAAAACAGGAACTGTGTAGGATGAAAACAAAATTAGCTGTTTTCTCCTCATTCCCCATGTTCACGACTGAACCAACCCACCACTAAATCAGAAACTAATGAACTGGATCTGGATGTGATGTAGTACATGTGTCTGAGATCTAATAGTAGAAAAGGGCAGAGGTAATGTTTAAACAAGTACAGTTTTTCTTTTTCTTTTGCTTGAAAATTACAATAACAAAGCCTCTCTGGAAGGGCAGTTTATTTAAATAAGGCCTAGTGTGCATGGATTTAGTGTGCATGGAGCAATTTTTGCTTATTATAAGCTCACAATTGTCTGTTTCCGTTTGTCCGTAATGAAATGGCTGAGAGAGAGAGACAGTTGCAGTTATCTAAATGACCAATAAAGCAATTCTTGTTCAAGGTAATACCCTCTTTATTCTTATTATTCCCACTCCCTGTGCACATTTTTTGTCTGTTGACTTATCTTGCATGTTTAAGCTATTGCACTTGTCACATCGTATCTTCACACATCCGGCAGCTATAATGGAGTCTGATGTCAGAAAATATTTTTAAAAAACTAAAACTCTAGCTGTAAAAGGATGGACATATTTTAAATCCAGTGAGTGATGGCTCTTTTTATAAAAACCCCCTGATTTTCTGCAACACAATGGAGGAAATTCATCAAAAGGCACAAAAAGAGGCTTTCAGCTTGATGCTAGTTCCAAAAATGCATGAAAGGATAATATGACTTTATTTTTACTGTTGCTTTTTAGACCAACAGTAAAAAGCATGATTTTAAGCTTTTTTTTACAGCTGGCAAAATATTATTTCTAAATAGATGGTAATATGTGCAAAATGTTGTATGATGACTTTTGTAAAATGGTTGAAATTACAGATAAAAAGTGCTGACAGAAATGTTTTGTTTATATGTTTGCAATACTAAGCACCTAAACTATTCACCACTACTGTTTTAAAATTAATTGGATATGCAGGATATTTTATATTGAAAATCTTTAAAATTGTATAATTTAATATCAGATTGTTACATGCTGTTGTGGCCATTTATGCTAAAGTTTTGTAGTTTATAATTTCTACCAATTTCGTTTTGTTCTTTGGGTAGTTAGAATATATTTAAGTTAATTTAGAATCAAAATTTGTAATTAATTTTTATATTTGGAATTGTTTAGATTACGTTGTTAATTGTTAGACCCTCCCATTAATTTGAGTAATTAAGAACACACCGGGTGCTTGGTGCTGGGTGGATTGTTTGGTAAATGTCTGGTGTGGACGGGAGGTTTTGTAAAATGATTTTTTGACCACTTGTTTTCACCTTTTTATACCTTCAAACATTAAATTGAGATTATTTTTCATTTCGACTAAGTTACAAGGCCTTTTTTGGTCATTATTTTATCTCTACTTTTACAATAAATGAATCAATTCGAAAGTGCGTACAGATCCAAAACCACCTGTTACCACCCACAGCCTTTATTGGAATTTTTGGCTTTTTTGGAATGGAAGGCTGCGACACATGCAACATTGCATGTTGCAATTAGTCCTCAAATGTCCTGCGATTGGTATAATTGCCTCTGAGCTGAAGTCTAACTTTGGGTTCTGACGTCCCGACTCTCCGTGACTCAGTGGTTCACGCTAACGAGTGTTTCCAGGCAACCATTAAAACTGAGCTGGTAAAATCAGTGCTGGCAACACAAAAAAAGAAGAAAAAAAACACTTCTGCTTAGTGAGATCTTTTTCTTTTCTTCCCAACTTGCTATTCATGTGCCATCTGTGTGCGACAACAGTGCCTGTTTTCACATTAACATCATAGAGGTGGCTCTCTTCTGCCAAGATTTAATTAAGTTGTGCTCTTAATTAGCCACCATCTTGAAGCCATGTCTTCAGTAACATGGCTGATGGGGAGGAAGCAGGAGAATTTCTTTTTTTAGTTTTATCTCTAGGCCCAGTTATTTTAATAATATGTGGTGATGTACAGGTGCATCTCAATAGGTTTAAAATGTATTGAAAGTTTATTAATTTGGCCATATGGATACAAAGTTAGTCCTTGAGATGCTGGAGTCAGGAACATGATCCTTGTTCATTGTGATTGATGGAAGAGATCGTTTGAACTTCCTCATTCTAATTATTTGCTCTTTAGTCCTACACTTCATCCATTTAATCAACTACTGCATGTTGTAAAAATAATACCTTGTTGCCACGGTTACACACCAAAGAGACAAACATTTTTCACAGGTAATACAATTATGACACCTCTGGTTCTGGGATTGTAGCCTTTGTGCACAATGCATATGTGTGTAGTAGCTCTTGATGTACTGATTAGCATTGATTCCACTCAATGCTGCAGTTTCCCCTGTTGCTTGTGGCCTTTCTCTACCAGTTTTTTTCTTCCACTAAACTTTACACATGTGAATTGACCTTCTGGTGGTGGGGGTAAGGGGGGTGTAAGGTCAGCAATCCAGCATTTCTGTATTCCACTTTTCTGAGAATTAACTTTTTGAATTGACTTACTAAAATAAATGAACTTTCCATTGAAAGTGTAGATCAGTGAAACACATCTGTAACAGTACAAAACATTGATGTTAAATCTTTGCTCCTGTCAGGTGGTTTGGTATTCCCATTCTACATTGAAGCAAATATTTGAATATGTTGGCCATGTAATGCTGCCAAGTCCAAATTATCTGCAAAATTAAACATTTGCAATTGTTGAAAACAATGATGGATTAAATGGTTTCCAGAGAGACTTGTTGTGGCAAGTGAGCCAAATACAACTCAAATTAGCATCAGCAGCAAATAATCCACATTCGTTTTGCACCTGTTGAAGCCAAATAATGCAGTTTGATTGCATCATTATCCAGAGTGCAGCATCTGAGTGCTATCATTCAGTGTGATTGTGTTACAATGAGAGAATTGAGTCTTGAGCAGACAAAATCAGAGATGAGGGGAAACTGTAAGAGATTTAGATTTACTTTTCAGATTGGCTCATCTTCTGTGAACGTATTTCTCAGTGGTTGTTAAACTTGATATGTGGAAAGATGTATACTGTACAAAAACCTTTAATAAAGATGTGTATAAGTCGTTAAATAAGGTATTGCAGTAGCATAATCTCAGCGATAAAACTTGTCTATGTTGAGGGGAGGGGGATTAAATAACTCGTTACCAGAGCTTTGGAGAGCTCAATGATGTTGAACTTTTCTGACTGAATATGTTTAGTTAAATTAAAGTTGAGGATTTTTCAGTGTGACATCTTGTCACTCCAATAAACTATAGCTTTTAATCTTTTTTTTTTTTTTTAATAAGTAAGGTTTTGGATTGTGAGCAGTATTCTACACAAAATTTTTTATGTTTTATGGAATGAAATAAAGTTTTTCCATATTTCAACGTCCACTTAAGGAGTGAGCCAGAAGCCTCAGCAAAATGCAACAGTTTTTGTATTATTACTTATTATTAGACGTTGATTAAACAAAGCTTGGGATCGAAGTTGAGCAAACTCTGTAAACTCATTAAAATTCAAGGGCAAAGCACAGGAGAGGGCAGGCTTAGCAAACGCTGTGTCATCATCATGCAGAGAGACCATCTGAATGTTATTCCGCCGTCTGATTTGAGTGCCAGTTTCAAGGGCGTTCTGCTTTACCCAGGCAATTATTGAGGTAGTTTGGGGCTCCAAGCTGAACCCAAACATTTCATTTATGCAAGAAAAAGACATTTCAATTCATTTACTGAAACCTTAATAGGTTTACCTCATTTAGTCAATATTGTGTGCTCGCATTTGTTCCATTCATCCAGGTTGTATTACGGTCATGATTAGGCAGACTGTGGCTCCAAGGTAACAGCTATTTGCTTGCTCCTTTGCAGAGAAGCATCTTTAAAAGGAGGCACTTCAGTGCTTCCAAGTAAATCTAGCCCCTTCGGACCAATCAAAGATAGTTGAATGTAATCTGAGGTTGCCTACATCTGGCTTTAAAGTTTTGTTAATTGACTGTTCCACCCACAAACAGAGTAGATAACTGGAAAAACCTTTTGTTTGTCTAAAGAGTAAATGCATGTTCAAAAATCAATGGTACGACTGTTTCCTGACCTTCTTCTGTTCTTTCTACAAACAATTAGGCCAAATCGGTGAATGTGCTGCTTTGGTTACGCCTGTTTCATGTATTCCTGTCACATAATCATTTAAATTTTTACACTTTCAGTTTTTGACTCTTGTATTTTCAGCTAAGTAAACAGGCAAAAATGCAGTTTATTACTATCTGTCATGCAGTTCAATCTGATGACAAAGAGACATCTCAGGCAGCATAATTAGCAGGCACAGGATTACAGGCTTTCTCTCTCTCTCACTTTTTATATTAATTTTTTTTCCCCATTTGACTTTAGCATCTGCAGCAGCAAGATTATCGAATGTTTTGATGTCAACAGAGAAATGTTGACTGACAGGCCCGGCCAGACTGGAGCACCAGATCATATGGTAACTGACAGCAGAGACCCATTCTTTATCCTCTGCACAGAGTAAACAAGGCAAACAAAGAATTTAATTATTCTTTTCGTCTCGGCAGAGTAGAACTGACTTGCAGGAGAGGATTTTGCTGGTCCATTTCTCAATTATCTTATTGTTAATGTTTAAATAGAGCTTGAATGCTAAAACCTGGTGCAGAGATCATTCAAATTTTGTAAATTTAATAATCAGATAATGAAGACAAATTTTTCAGCAGGAGAAATTATGTACGCAATTGCCTCTAGGGGGCAGGCTTCTCAGCATTTTCAGTCTAAAATCAAAAACATCCCTTCTACCTTCACAGAATATCAGTATTTAGCTTATTCAGATTGGTGAACTCAGTTTACTGTGTGCAATATAAAGTTTGGCTATTAGATGCAATGCCTTGATGCAATTTGGAGTGAAATCAAATTGCACTTCATTTTCTCCATCACAAAGAAACTTATTATTCTAGCCTGAATCTAACAAGTACAAACTTGCAATGCTGTCCTAAAAATGAAATAGTGTAAACAACTGAGAAACAGGGGTATACAAGACAGAGTCACACTACAGACTCATTACATCCCACAAAATACAAGTGCCCCTGTGCAAAGGTTTGGCAGGCAGGAAGACTATTCATCTTTCTGCTATTTGCTAACAGCCTTGTTGCCGCACTCCTGCCAAATTCTTCTGAGCCGAATTCAAGTGGGCCTCAAATCTGGCTGTAGTTGAGGCTGGCCGTCTGGAAGGCAGGACGAGTATAAAAGAGGGTCCATCCAGTCTTCATGCTGCATAAAGGTAGATATAAGACTGGGAAAATGATCAAGACTTCTTAGGAGTAATATCTCCATGCAGGATATTGGCTTTGTGTCCCTGCTGCCAAACAAAAAAGTCACTATTGTTCCCTAAACACTGGTCCTCCCTGGCTTCTTATTAAATAGATGTGGCAATTTGATTGTCAATATGAGTCTGAAACTAATAATGTGTGTTTGTTTCTTATGAGACTGCAAACCCTTCTGTATAGTGGCATTGCAATGTTCCTCAGCACTACACAGGAGAATATTAAGTTCCTTAGGTCTCTACAGTATGACTGTAGAATAACTAATGCCAGACGTATTCAGAAATCATTGATGCAGACTTGTAAATCAAGTTACTATGACTTTTTTTTAACCCAAACAAACTTTCTTTGACAGTATCCATTTTGCATGAGTATAAAATGGAGTTGGATAAAATGCAAAGGAATGTTGCCATGGAGTTTTCAGTGTTTTTTTTAATATACTGTAACCTTTTAGAGAGCAGTTTTCAATAAACGTGTAAAATAGCCATTTATAAAATACTTACCACAGGCGACTGTGGCTCTATGGTAGAGTAGTCGTCTTGCGATCAGAAGGTGGTAGGTTCGATTCCAGCTTCCTCCTGCCACATGTCGATGTGCCTCTGGGCAAGGCACTTAACCCCAAATTGCCTACCGAGCTGCGTATCGGTGTATAAATGTGTGTGTGTTTGTGAGTGCGACTGGGTGAATGTGACTCTCAGGGGTCAAAATGACTGGAAAAGCGCTATATAAGTTCAGTCCATTTACCATTAAAAAAGTGTTAGAAATAAAGTGAAATTTAAAAATATTCAACAGTTGGATAATATTATAATAATATCATAATTACAAAACTTTTTGATGCATTTTAAAATTTCTACACAACTGTGAAATGGAATATTTGTTACATTTATTACAAAATGAACATCTGAAAGGTGTGGGGTGTGTCTGTAGTTGAAAACAAAATGTTGGCTAATTTTTTGTAAAACAGCTGAAGCTGGATAAAAAGCATCCATGAATATAAAATCTGTTCACAAATTCTCTTTTTTTAACTAAACTGTAACATCTGAATAGACTTTGATCTAAACCATTTGATTATAACTCTGGCTGCGCATTAGATGTCAATTTTCTAGCTGGAAGGTTAACATTTGTGTCATTTTCAAGCCTTTAATTGAAGAAATTAAAATGTTTAAAATATTAAATCAATTACCTTTCGCTTTAATTCATATACTTCTATGAGTTGGTGTTTTAAATAAAGTCTCAGTAGAACAGATTACATAGCATGGCCTATATTGCTTTTGAGATATCATCTTCATAATTTGTTCATCAGCTCAAACAAATACCTTTTGGATTCTTTTGGATTTTTAGGATTTTGTCAAATCTTGCTTTAAAAATGTGTAGTTTCAGCTAATATTAATAGTGGCTTTTTCCTAATTGTGGAAGCAGTGATACTCTTTTAAAGACTCCCAGAATTTATTTGCAGATGTTGGAAGAACTTTTAGGAAGACTGGGTCAACTTCACACACTTCCTTAGTGATTTAAGACAGAGTGGTTTCATAATAAGGGGGCTAAGTAGGAAGTTTCATTGAAGTTTAGCAGAGTTTCCTCTGGTCTGATGAGACAGAGCTCTCCAGAACCAGTGTGCAATGTCAATAGACCATGCTCTGCTCATTAACTGGCTAACCCTTTGAATATCCAAGTGATGAGTTAATGATGCTGCGTCTGCTGTGCTTGGCTTTGTATGCAGTGTTTCCTGAGCTGTAGCATTTTTTCAACATAATTAGTTCTCATAGTTAGGAAGTTTGTTGTCATTTGAAATGGAATTGGTGATTTGCTGTGTTGAGAACATGGCTTGCTTCCCTTGATTTACAAAAAGCAAGTGTCAGTGCTTCCTTAATTAATTTTTCTTGCAAACATGGCATCTTTTACAAGAAAATAGACAGGCTTTTCAGCTTCTTATTACAAAGATGCATTGCTACAACAAAGAATTAATGGACCAAATTTTATGTGTGGTTGGAGTGAATTTATCTTTTTTTCTGTGAAGTGCCTTGAGTTGCCTTGTGATGTGAATTGGCCCTATGTAAACAAACAGAATTGAACTGAATAGCCAACTCCAGCTTGCTCTGTTGGAAAGGATGGCTTCATCTTGATCAATACATTTTACAGATTTTTTAATCTTGTTCAAAGCAGCCAATTTTACTCATAAAACTTTAAATTGCTTTAAATGTGATAGTGGATGAAAACTCAGTTTGCTGATTCTGTCATTGGCCTCAAAATGTCACTACTAGTAAACCTCTAGCTCCTCTGCTTATGTAACTCACCAAACTTGAAATGTCTGATCTTTTCTTCTTCATGCAGCGTTTGGAGCAAACACAGAATATGTGCATGTGGAAACATTACCATTTTACATATTACTCTAGACCTGCTTAACAGCATCTTGACAACATTCTTGACATTAATCTAAAGACGAGCTCTGACAGTGCCATGGTAAAAATGGCTGTGCTCTCCTTCTCAAGGTTGAGAGGGTGAATGTTTGCTGTGGATATTATAGCCGAGGTGGCAAGATGGCTGAACTTATATATTCAGTCAGAACAACAGCTAAATTGTTAAAACAACTTCTTAAGAAACTCAGAAAAATAGTCATAAATGGAGCTGAATGGTTGGTTGTTAAATGGGGTGTTGGTCTGCACCTTGTTATTGGTTTAGTGAAGTGCTATAGATCTAATTAGATTTGAAACTAACCCTGAAAATGTGTTTTTCCTTAATGGTCACCTATGTTATTAGACTTTTGTGGGTTTCAGGAAACTTGTTTTAAGCTATACTCATCTGTAGGACCCTTAGTTATTGTCACTTGTGGTTAAGAGTTTTTTCTCAACCCTTTTCCAGGAAAACAAACATGTCTTGAGGCCTTCGTCGCCCGGCTTATTGGGTGTCAATGACTGCCAGTGAGCCTGACTGGTATCCCCAGGCATTTGAAGTCTATTTTAAGAGTATGTGTCCCTGGAGGTAGACAGAGAGTTGTTTGTTTTTCAGGCCCACATGACTGTTACACATTCATGAAACACCTTTTCAGTAAAAGCACAGAGTTGGCTTTGAAAGCCCTCCTGCTGTCTGCTGGTAAATATCAGCTGCTAATTAGTGCCTGTTTATATCTTTCACGGCTTCATCTTTTGGAAGATAGCCGGCCCATTCTGGTACTGATTTTTCTGCCTTTTACCAATCGATGGACAGCACTGCTGCTGTCTCTCACTTCTCCATCTGAGGGTTTCTATCAAAGGACAGATGATGCTGGACATTACAGGGTTAAATTTTAATTTTCTGGTGAGAATTTTAGGATAACATTTGTGGGTTTTCTCTTTTTGTGCTTTGAGTGTTTTTATGAGGCACATAAATTTTACCCCACTTGACTCTTTAATGTATTAATCAACCCACTAAAATTGTGCGGGGGAAAATGCTCTAACTGATCTTTCGCCCTCTGAAATTAGGGATTGCAAAAACGTTTCTCCTTGATGTTTCATTCAAAGTGAATTACTAATTTTCTCTGATTATCTGAAACTTTACTGAGACTTACAAGAAAGTGCTAAATTGTGTGAAAGTACATATGTATGCTTATGCAAGATGAGTTTTTAGCTGCCTTTTAAAGATCTGCTGATTTCAGTATTTGAGGAACAGTATTTCAGAGTTTTGGAGCTACAAAAGAAATATCTCATTGCTGACTTTTCTGTTAATTGTAGATATCCTGCATTTTCACTGGCACTGAAGGGTTTAATTAGTGATTATTACTGGTAAACTACTGTTTAAAAATAACAGCTCCAGGCACAAGGTGATTTTATTTAAAACTCTAGCTCATTGTGCGTAGCTAATGTTGGACATCTTAGTTAGGAACATACAGTGACAGTGGTAATTTGATTTCCAGTAAAGCATGGACTCATTTGACACATTGCTAAAAACATTTCTTGAGCCACATGTGTATCGTCTTCTCTCTTAGACTCAGTGGAGCCTGGTTTTTCTGCTGTCAGGGTTTCTGGGTGTTTGTGATAATGACGCCTGTGTTTGTTTTTCAGTGGACATCCATCTGGAAAAGGAAGACTGAAAAAAATTGCTCAGACTCAAGAACCTGTGAGTATGCTCTCAGATAACTCTTCATCAAATCTCATTATAGTCCATTTGTTAAACAACCCCAAATGGCATTTATTTAAATTTTGCATCATATAAAAAATGGATAGAAAAGGGATAATTATTTTATTTGCACATTATGACATCTTACCCTCTGTTTCCCCATGACGCATGCACACAAAATCAATCAAATCAGTAGATCCTACAGGGAGTCAGGATGCTTGATGGCCTCTGGTCTCATTTGGGATGCAGACATTGTCCTGTTGCTTCCTTTAATGAGATCTGGAGGCGTGCAATCTAATATTCACCAGTGAGGCTCCAACATGGCCCCTGAGCCTGTAGCCAAGAAAACTGTGTGTTAATTCAATGGAGTGAAGTCAGCTGTGATCAGAGCGACTGAAGTGGCCATTCACTCCAGAGGCTGAGAGGCACTGACTTTGTTTGAAACACGATGCACAAATACTCTGCGGCTTTGTTTATGCCTCGCTTAGTAGGTTGGACTTTTGCATAAATATTTCAGTAAATATTATTCACAAAGAGCTGCTTTGGGTCTGAACAAGCGCAGGTGTGGGATCAAAGGTACGGCAAGTCTGGCTGTGAATAACAAATACAAACATTTTCATGAGCGAGCGCTTCCCTTGAACTGACTCAAATACCAGTTTTTGTGAAATATTGTGATATGGAAGCTATTATTTTCATTGTTTTATTGTTCTTTGAAAGTAATTGCAAAAGTGTGCATGCCGCTTGGTTTTCTTTTAAGCTTTTTCATTAAGTCATATCCATAAATGTGAAGGTTTTTATTGGAATTGCGTGCATGCATATTCTGCCGTATCCTTCACCTCACATTAAAAGCTTGCTCATTACTAAAGCTGCTTCTATTATCAGAACTCCAACTGAAATATTGGTAAACCCTTGTGATAAGTAATCAAACAGAAAACTTTAACAATTTGTTCAATCAAAAAACAGTACTGAAAATGTATTATATATCCGGGGTGATAATCAGTCCACTTTTAGTGTGTTGGAGTGCAGGATAAAGTCCTGCTGAGGCTGTCAGTGGGGAACTCAATTGCTTTGGGCTTTCTCATATGTGTGAAGATAAGCCTATTGTGGCATTACCAAGATAAAGGGCTTTGCTAATGACGTTATCTCAATTTAAAGTCCTCAATCTAAGTTGTTTAAAAAATTTCTTCTGTTATTCTCCAGTCTTTAAGTTTAAATATCTTCAAAAGTATCAAAATGACTACAAGTAGAAACAATAATAATTTTATGAAGTCTTGGTTTCCACTCAATTATAGGGATGAACTGATAAGAGGGACATATTTTAGACTTCTTGGAACACTTTTGATAGGTGCCAATATTACTAATCATTTCTGTGATATTTAGCAGCGAAACATCAATTTCTTTTATGCTGTTGATGATCCTTAAATCTGTCTCAGCTGTCAGCAGTGATTGATGGAGTTTGCACTTCCCACCTCCACTCGGCTGTGTTTTCTTCTGTTTACACCTCATACCTTATCTCGCTTCCAGAGATCTCTCAGCCTCCTTCCATTAGCAGACTTATTAATCATCCTTCATGGTATATGATTGAGTTAAAGCCCTTCTGCTGGTACGGTATTCAGAAATAGTGTTATGAAAAATGCTTATTCCCTAATAAATTCCTTTTGGTTTTGATTTTTTGTCACACTTCAGTTTTTCAGATCATCATGTAAAATTTATCAAAGCTAACTAGCATCCATTAAAAAATCAGTCTTTACATGGTGAATAATTTACTAAGCAGGAACAAAATCTGTTAAACTGAGTGAAAAAGTTATCTATTTAAGAACCGGTTACACCTCTGCAACAGCAACTGCCATCAAGCACATGCGATAAATGACTATATCTTTGGAGGTCTGGTTCTGAAGAAGCAAGGAGTCCCAGAGCATAACACTATCACCACCATGTATGATTGCTTAAATGATAATCTGAAATGCTGTTTGTTTTACACCAGATGTATTTTCACATAAACCTCTCAAAGCTTTCAACAGTCCACAAAGTATATTTCCAGTAGTCTTGATAATCATACAAATTTGTTTTGGCAAATTGTAGATTAGTTTTTCTGCTTTTTTGGCCAGCAGCATTTACTGCCTCGATACACTCCCCTGTATGCCGTATTTGCCCAGTCTTTCTTTATTTTTGTTGATTCATGAGCTTTGACCTTAACAAAGGCAAGTGATGTCTTCAGTGCTTTAGATATTGTTCTTGGTTCTTTTGTAACCTCCTCGATGAGTCATTGATGTGCTCTTTGTACAATTTTAGAAATCTGCCAACTACAGGGAAGGTTTTCTAGCGCTGCATGTTTTCTCTCTTTGTGGGTAATGGCTCTCAAGGCCATGTTTAAGGCCTGAAGTCTTAAAACATGGCTTTGTAATGCTTCTCAGATTTATAGATGTCACTGCTCTTCTGATTTTTTTTAGATCGAGGTGCTGTGTGTTGCTTTTGGAGCTCTTTTAGCCCACTTCATGTTGGCAGTCAGGTTCTGTTTAGGTGATTTCTTGATACTCCATGTTGGGCAGTGATCAGGGCCAGGTTTTTCTGATGAAACTGAACCAAAAATGTGGGTAATAACTAACGTATGAGTTAGAAAACGGGGCAAAAACAATCCAGACATTGTTTTATTTCTTTTAGAATCAGGCTGGGTTGATTTAGATAGTTTTCCCTTTTATTAAAGGATCATTTCATTTGAAAGGTTCCTGTGGTTGTACTGATGCATGTACTAAATTATTAAAATAGAAATGTTCTTCGACTTGTTCTTTACTGACAGGGAGGCATTCATAAACATGGTCTGTTTCCTTTTTCTTAACACCTCTATTTAGTAATTTGATGTTGTGGTAGTTAGAGATTTCCAGGATTTGTTGTGAAATTCATATTACCTCATAAACCTGCTAATGCAGTTTTCATCAAACCCTCTTAAAATGCTGAAAACAGGGCTTTGACAAATAGCTGACCCATTTTGCAAATGCACATTACTTTTCTAAGCCATTAAGATGTTCCATGGAAAGTTGTATAATTGGTTGTAGTGGTTTTGCGGCTCTCTGATTTGTGTTTTACGGCTGTTAATGCATCCAGTTTTACCACAGTGCTGTTTACTGGTGAAAACGTTTTCTAAACTCACAGATGGGTTGTAAACACTGCTGTTGTTTGGCTGCTGCATTCTTTGCTCTTTTTCTCTTTAGAAAACAGTTCCACAAAATACAATATGTACAACTTCAGCAATCATAATTTCATTCTCAATTACATTGTACTTCCAGGCAGAGCTGTGTGATTAATTTACTGTACAACATAGTCCCTGCAGAAGCAGGTTAATATTTTAAATTAGTTTATTGGTCACATAAAAGCAATTGTCATGTTAAAGAAAACAACTTTCACTATATCCAAAATGATTCATTTAAATATTTTTAGGAAAATTAAGTATTACAACGAGAAAATAAAGTTGTGGAACCATCCAGCCCTATCAGCCGATTACCTGATAGTGGACGTTATCATGAAGGGATTTCTTTTGATGGGTAATTTATATGTAAAAATTATACATGCTGGATGCTTTGACTTGATCAACAGAAATCCAGAGTTGAAAATATTTATTCCACATTGTGGTTGGACTGCGACCAACAACCAGAACAAAAAGCATTCACTTTTGAAAAAGATTCACAGGTCTAATAAGAGCAAATCTGTTATGATTTTTAGGTTTATTACATGATATTCTTTTATGACATTTTTGTGAACAGTGCATGGCATTTTTATATTTCTAAACAAACCTCCAAATTGTTCCAAAATAGTGAAATACACAATGTGGGCCCAAAATATTTAAAAGCATGAAAAATGCCAGACCTGAGGTTGCAAGATCTCCTCCAGCTCTTCAGCATATGAGCAACCAGGCGTCTGTAATTTCCCCTGATGATGACGACAGAACCCAAACCCGGTCATGTGTGTCAATGCTTTTGGCTTTTTCTGCTTTGAGGTGCATGAGGTTGTGTCCAACCTTCAACAAAATGCTTACAACCTTTTCAGCAGAGATTCTTCCTTTAAATGAATTAATGTTGCACCCCGGGTGGTCATGACACAAAAAATATGTAAACTGCAAACTTTGCCTTTACTTAATCAAGATTGAATAGTTTTATTGTTCTGTTTACTTTTGTTTTACTTCATTGTCAGATCACTGTATCAAGTGATGACAAGGGGAGTCATATTTGCAATCAGAGGGAAACCACATTGCATCATTTCTATCTTCTTTGAAGGAGTTTGACCCACAGTAATGATTTGACCCCACACTTTAACTATTTATAATATGTGGGTTTTACATACATTTGCAGCCATGTGCCTTTTGATCTCATCTAATGAATTATTCCACACACTAAATTCTGTCATGTTAATTAGAAAACTCTTTACTGGTTCAGTCTTGCTTAGGTTAAATTTTATAAAAGTAAATCTTAAAACATCTGTTGTAAAAATAAGCATAATTATAGCTTAACACAATTGGATGCAAAAAGAATATTTTCAGTCCATATTCTTCAGTCTAATATTCTCTGCTCCGGTTTGGACCTCTCAGCCACATTCTCTTTCAGTGGTTACCTTTTCATTGTTGGTGCAAAATTAAGCTTTGTATTCAGCAATGTTTCCGTTTCAGGAGGAGCAGACAGAATTACTATTTCCCCATTTCATTCTCACTGAGCTGCTATTTCATTTCCTGCCTTGTTCATTAAATCAAATCGGCGCCTGTCATTTGATAATAGTGCAGTGACATCAGGCAGAGACAATTTTGTGTTACTCTAACAATTTCATGTGGTAATGAAAAACACTGCTCCTTAATTGATACATATTAATTTACTTTCTGGAAAATATTTGTATACTTTTAAACATCAACATTTTTTAATTAAAACCAAAAAAAACATATATTTTGTATTTTAGGCTTCTATGAAAGTAATATGAATCATTTCTATGCATTTAAGTACAAGAACCAGAATGTTACAGGATTAGTGTTCAAGCACTCAACATGACTCTGTTTGTTGTATATTATTATCAGTATATTTCTCCCACCTAGATATCCTAAACATAACCAGAAAGTTGCTCAGAAACATCCATTTGTCCATTCCTTATTTCAGCTTATCTTTGCAGGGAGGGTAGGACAAGAGATGGAAAACACCCTGAACCGCTTACCTTTCCATCACAGGGTGACACAGAACTAAAAACAATGCAAACACCCAGACTCACACCTATGATCAATGTAGAGGAACCTCTTTGCTTAAAACTAATGTTTGTTCTCAGTTTTTAAAGTAGAAAGAAGCCAGAGTTCCTGAGTAGCCATGCTTAAAATACATTCTCCTGAGACTCACTGGAAAGAATCCTCATATCAGTTTGTAGTTTTTGTATAAAATATGCATAATTGTGTAAAAGTAATCAGTACGCCAAAGCAGGGAGATCATTTGCATTATAACATGTTTTTTTTATTATACTATTTCCAAATATAAAGTAACAAAATCCATACTAATAAATGCATAAAGAGCCTACATTTGCAAGCGACTGCCCTTTATGTTCCATTTATGTCATAGTGTGTGCTTAAAGCTGACACATAGTGTTCAGTAGCCATCAGAGAGCAGTTCTTTTCTCTGTGGGTGAAATTTCATGATCCTCACATAGTGAGAGCATAAAGTCCCTCCTGGATAAGCTTAAGAGAAGACAACACATGAGGGAGGAAGGTCTGCTATGTTCAAAATGGCCACAGGGACGCCATTTCCCACAGAGCTCCAATTCCCCTGGCTCTGCAGTGCCAGTCTGTCCTTTGTGAGCCAAAGTGACTGAGACACATTGCGGTCACCATGGGCTGGAGGAGATATGACAAATACAAAAGCCAGACCCTGTTTGCTTCTTCCCACGAGAGAAGAACGTGCGACTCATTGATACGGCAGGAGCTTAGCTGTCGAAGACTCTTCTGGTCTCCTTGAAGGGCTGTCAAGTTTGCCACTTAAGTTTTATATCTTTGGTCATAAAAGGCTTCATGCTGAAATCCATTTTAAACATCTGCTGTCTTTGGAGTGCAGTAAGTGTTACTCTGATTATTTTAAATACCACAAGCAGGAACATTTGAACTTAATACAGTTAATCTGAGGATATTTGTAAGCTATTGTGTTTCAGGATGAAGTGACATTTTAGAGTAGATGAAATTTCCCAGAATATATTTTATGCACTTCACTTTATGCAATTCTAAATGGGTTTTGAGCCAGAAGTAAACATATTACGTGTTTTAAACAGAAGACATTGTTTTGAATTTTAAGTCATATCTTTCTTTTTGGATCATCCGCCTCAATTTTCTAAACATCTGTTTCAATGTCACAAAAATGAATCTGTGTGTATTTTGTGGATTTGTTCTGGCTCAAACACATCCTTCTCAGTATTCACCTTCAGACTTTTTTCTTCACTTTCTTTTCAAGTGTAGACAGGAGCAGTGAAGTGTCAGCATGGCTATGTGCTAAAAACTCCTAGTGTGCGTTAAATTGAAAGCTGGTTGTGTTGCGCCTTGAGTTTCTCTTCTACAAGTCATACTGACCAATCTAGATCCAAACCAAGCACGCTGAGTCTAACATATAGGTGTTTGTTATTCATGAAACACATGCAGTAGGAGTTTGTGAACCCATTAAAAAGTGCAAATTTTTGTGAGACATTGAACTAACACATTGTTTTTTCTCACAGACATAAATAAATGTCTTTAGCTTGAGTAAAAGAATAACATTATTTAGCTAATCAAGCCAATACAAATTATGGCAAAAAAGGAGGAAAGCATTGGCCTGTCAGTAGCAGGAACTAATACACAAAGCTAACTTATATAAATGTAGATTTACTCACCACATAAAGATGCCCAAGGACAATATCAGCCAAATAACAAGTTGTAAGCTATCTAAAAAGTCAAGACTTTTTAACAGGATGCTCACTTTAAAAATGTTGCAATTCAAAACACGTTTGATAAGAGATATTTCAGAGGTTTTTGTATCACTGAGTAATAAAACTCCCCTTATGAATAACTAATAAGCAGTCCAGGAACTAGTTAATAATCCCGCAAACACTTCATAAATCATCAACATTTAAAGGGCATCAGTGGAGTTAAGTGACCTGTGCATCTTAATAATTTTTAGTAGAAGGTATAAGAATATTTCATACCAGCACTTTAGAAATATAAAGCAATGTGAACAAAAATGTTCGTTTGAATCAGAGTTATGGAGGCAGATTTAACTACAATGTCTTCTAGAAACAGTACAATTATGATGTCCATCAGCCCTAACTTGGGCCTGGAACATGTTATATTTTACTAGTTTTTATGTGACATGTCACTGGAAATATTTGGTTCATAACAAAGTACTCTTGTACTCACATAGTTTTAGAATTGCAAAAAACACTTTGGTGCTCCATAGTCCTCTCTATAAAGATTATTGGAATAAATGACTGAACATTTGAACAGAGTTTGAGATTCCTCTATGGGGAGTTACATCTTGTGCAGATTTACGTACGAAAAACACAGTAATGTGTCCAAAGAAAAGTGGCATTTGTTTTTAATGCTAAACCTAAAGCTTAGAAAATATTGGTATCTTCCTGTTTTTACAAAGAACGACAACCAAAATGTAATTGCTGCAGAGATTTGTCCTTCTCTTTTTTCTGTCTTCAATGAGCTTTGAATTGAACTGTGAACAGATTGATGGGCCTTTTTTAGATGCTTCTCATCGTCCATGCCCGTTTTTGTGCTGCAGCTCTGTAATGAGGAGCGCAAAGGGTAACCTAATTGTGGTAAACTGTGTATTTAGCAAACTTAATCTGGCAGAGTAATATTTAAACAAACCGTGGGGGTGAACTCAGTCACGCTGATGATGGTTGCTCAGCTCATGACAAGGCTCAGCATAGGTTGTGGTTGAAAATACTCAGAACGATTAGTGAGACGAAGGTGAAGTTGTCATTGACTGGCTGTCAGAATCTGGCATGGATTTGCAATTTCGACTGTAATTTCATCCCACAGTCCTTAAAGGATATTCTCTTCTGTTCAGGCTGCACATGGTCCTTTAATGCTCCTGTTCTTCTTATTGTGCATTGATTTGTTAAAGATGCATAATTGCTTAATTACTGTGTTCTTTTGCTAAATGGTCCTGCTGGCAGCTTTGGTCCTGGATTCTGAGACAGTGATTTGCACCTTGTCCCTATTAGTTTCTAAGAAATCAATTATTTGCTAATCAAGAAAAAAGAAATTGTAGAACACAAAACAACATCCTTGTTGTGTAGGAATCGACATACCCTGAATAAAAAGTTGAATAAAGGTACAAACTAATCTTGCTGTTGCTGTAAGATCAATTTTTACTGAGAAAATGTAACCATTTAAAAAACAGGACTTATACAAGCTTAAATTCTTTGTGGCACTTAAAGTCTAAGATGTTAATTATTTAAAATATTCTGAATTACACAATGCTTAATGATTGCTTTTGACTTGGTAATTGGTAGGAATGTTGATTCTGTATATTTAAATAATATTTAGTATAAAATCCAAAGTTAATGCATAAAGTGAAATTATTCCTACTGTAGCTAAATTAACATATTAATCAGTTGGATCAATGATATTCAGAGTTGTTTTGATTTTGACTCGTAGACCTACAGTATGTAATAAAATAACTGGCCAATGTTTGCTTGATCCTAGGACCAAAAGAAAAAAATAGTTTTAATTTATTTTTGGAATGTGGATTCTTTTATGTCATGATTAAAAATGTTATTTTCAGAATCTGTTTTGTTTATTACAATTAAGCCTTCTGATTGCATTTCCTCATCAATAGTTGCTCTATTTCTCTGACTTTATTCGTCTGCGTTCAAAGAATGGCAGCAAGTTGTCCCGCCACTTTTCTTTCATAGCAATTGAGGTGAAGTGTTGTTTGCTCCACCCTCAGCTCAGCACATTTACAATTTCTGTTTAGTTAGTGTGCAAACTGGTCATGTGCACTGCGTCAAACTTGGTGTGTTTCTAAGCAACAAAACACCTCCTAAGATTGCTGTTATTTCTGAAAACTACGTCAAGATTTTCACACTTCCAAGAATATGTTCTCTGCTATGAGGCTGCTTCGTTAGACCAACACGCAGTAAAACAATTCACTTTATACATTTTAGTGAAAAATAAGAAAATAAATTATTTAAATCCCACTTTGAGCTTAAAAGAATTTTGTTGCCATCATGAAATAAACAAAACATCCATAAATACAGGGAAATATCTCATATCTTCAATATTTTATATTTTAAAATATTGAAAACTAAACTGTAAAACAGAGGTTTCACAATTATTTTTCATAAACATCTGAGCAATAGTTCATATAAACTGCAGAGTGCTTTTACCTTTAAAGCATAAAAACATCACAGCTGTAATTGCAGCAACAGTGGTCAGCATGAGAATTAAGTTATTTCTACTCTTTTTGGCAGACGTTTTGAAATGGACAGCATCACAAGTGTTTTTATTTTTTGTTTCATTTTAACTGTTATCTTGCTGAGATTCACATATCTATTACCGAAGCTTCTTTCAAAGTAACCACTCTCAGTTACTGCTTTGAGCCAGGAAAGTGATTAAAAGAACCGTTTCCCCTCTTAAAGGCAAGTAAGAAGAGCTGGAGTCAACGGGCGATTTCAGTCCTGGAGTCAAGCTTTTTCGTAGGCCTGGAGCAGCTTTGATCATCAGGACCAAGCTGGAGAGGTGCATTAAGACCACTCTAATTTGTCATTTTAATTTATTAGGCTTTATTTTGAGGCTGAAGATGAAAAGTCTGACTTATTTGCATTTGTGCATTGTCAGAGTAGAAGTAAGCATGTTTTCAGATATACAAATGAACCTGTTTTGAAGTTGATAGGAAGCAACAAATAAAAAAGGGCATGGATAAGATTCCATTGATAATTATCGACGCCCTTCAAATTAATTAAAAGCTCTTTCTCAGTTACAAATTTGGGAGTCTCACATCTCTTAAAAGATAAGAAACCTCTAAATTAGATCCAGTTTCATGTTTGTTATTTTGATTTGACTCTACTTCTGTTTTCTGAACCATTTCTATGATGATTTGACCATATTTTGGCTCATTGTCTTGCTGAAAGCCTTCAAGAATTAAACCAGGAAATATATTGGTCAATTAAAGATTTGCTGGTCGATCAAACACTTATTTTGGTCAGAACTCTCCTTGGAGAACAGATGGTTGTGCAAAAGATAAAAAAGACATTGAACATTTGGACATTTGCATTCAAAAATATAGAAAAAAACATGTTAGGTTTGATCATAGTGTATATACATCCTGAAATTTCACAAGTAAGCTGAATATCCCTAACTTTTTTGAGTAAAACTAATAAACACAACTGGAGTGTTTGATGAAAATCTTAATTATGTTGCCATCTAACCAAATGATTCCAGTTCAGGTCTGAGTAGACTTCACCAAACATTAACTTCTGTTACCAAAAAGCTACTTTGCACATTTCTATCAAGCAACTTCCTAGAGTTTGGTCTGAGTCTTGTGAGTTCTTGTGAGGTCTGTCCTTTTTAGGTGTTGTCAAGATGATTTTTGATCTTGGTCCAGTCTTGTATGCCAAAGATTAAGCTGTCTTATTTTGTCGTCGTTCTGACTACACATAGAAACAACTTTACAGAAGTAGCTAATTTCTTGCAGCAACATTTTGACTTAAAGATGAATATTCATGTGCATTGCTTGCACAGTTTTTCCTGTTCTTTCTCTCATTTCCAGAATTTGTGTTAAAATACTTGAACATGAAGTTATTTTACCTTCTGAATAATATACTCAACTTAAAGGTGTTATTTTACTACAATTTTCTGAAGCAGCAGATTAAATTACTGCAGTCAAGGATAAATTTGTTTTAAGGCTTTTTCTAAACTTTTAAAAAGGGAACAAATAATTCTGGAGGATTTTGTAATCGAATGTCAACTATCTTACATGTTTTTCAAATAACCTTTGAATTTTACATTTTACAAAAAAGTTAACTTGTGACCTTTTTCTTTCTAAAAAAAAGTCTTATGGAAATGGATTGTTGTCTGGGATCATTTTCTCTGTTGCAAGAAAGGACATTCTATTATAGCTTTTATTGTGTCATATAAGCTTGCTGAGGTTGATTACAGGAACCACAAGCCTGTGCAATGTGATAATACGTTTCGATTGCTGACTCATGGAAATGGGAGATAGGATTTAAATGCTGGGCTTGTTTCTGTTTGGAAAGTTTTGTTGTTTCAAATGCAGCTAGCATGGGTTCTCTGTTTTTCTTATTTGTCTTGAAAACACTAGAATAGCATGAACACTAAAGGTTTCTTTTAGTAATTAGATAAATTTATGGGGGTGGAGGATGAATACCCAACACCCATTTGGCCAAGTTTATTTTTTACGGTTTTTCCCGATATCTCAACATGAAAACAGTCCTTTTCCAGAACAGAAAAAGGACTGTTAAAGGACTGCTCAGACTGTTAAAAAATCCTCAGACATGCATATAAATAACCATATCATCAGCTAAGCTGGCTCTAAGAGTTTTACCTCTAGTAGATGGATGTAACATTGTGGCAGTGACGGAGGATGAGCTGGGAATCAGTCATCCTTAGTTGAGATACAGGCCACTCTCAAATGGAAGTCTGCCAACCGAGCACACAGCTGCATCACTTTTTTTTTACTTTGGAAATTACACAGAAGACCAAACACACATCATCTTATCACAAAATCCGTTCTGTCCTATGAACTGTGCACATCGAGATGTTACAATGGAACAAAATAACATGAACTGATTGAACTGATGATGATGTAGTTTTATCCTGGCTAGTGAGCTTCACTGATATCCTAAAAGCATTAAACACACGCTGCTAATCCATGCAGTCACTCAGGGTTACACACACACACCCACTAATGGACAAAGGTTCATCATATGCTTGAGATCAGACCTAATACACCAGTGTTAGTAGTCCAGTTTTATAGTAATGTAACCAAAGGGACAAATTATTTTAATATGTTTTTTTTCTTTCCACAAGGTTTTTCTCATTTGGATTAATATATTTAAAACTTTTTTTCACTGTCACACCTTTACTCCCTATCAATAATAATTAAAAAAACATATTTTTGTTGCCTTAGCAAACTCAAAATGAAAAACAATGCATGCAATTTTTAAACAGGAGTTTGTTTTTACCATTAAAAAGCTTTTACACAGTTGCCGTGAGAGCAAAGTGAAACCTGTTCAAATGTAGCTTAATTGAACCAAACAGATCGCACTCTGAAATTAGTTTCTAGTTTTTCAATATAAATCTCAATTATATCAGTGACTTTATTTGTGAATTAGAAAATTAATCAATCAAACACAAATTAAGTTGCAGGTTGTTTGGAGTCTGTAGCACAAACACACTGTTAAGCACACAATAAGCCTTGAATCTTAGCTCAGGATGCAATATTTATGTTTGTAACTCTTATTGTGAAAGGTTTTAAAGGAAGGTAATTATCAGTTAAACTAGATAAACTACAAATTCACATATGACTGTTATATTAGCAGTTCTTCTGCATATAGGCACACCTTGGAACAATGTTGAATATTTCCAAATTTTATATTGCTAGGAAAACTTTAAGTCGCACATCTTAAATTAACTTATTTTGCATTAACATTAAGACAGATTGGATGGAGAAGTCAGACAGCATGCATTAAAAAAACACTCATATGCATCTGTGCAGACATAAAAGAAGCATTTCAAGACTGTTTTTAAAGCTGAAAATTCACCAGATTTAGATGAACTTAAAGCAGAAGGCAAAGTTCTATTGTAACATGGTTTAAAGAGAGGAAATTAGATTGTGATAGTTTCCAAACCCAGGTAAATAACATAATTTCCCCAAAATACTCCAAGAAACTCTCGTTTAAATAGAGAGCTTATAGATTCCTTTTTTTGTTGTTTTGCTTTAGTCACTGCTAGTGATATTTGCATCTCTAAAAATTCTTCGGGCCTCGAGCTGAGTCACCCCTAAAGTACCTTGACAGAGGGAGTAAACAAGCCTGCCTCTGTTCATCAAGGTAATCTTGTTTGCTTGTTGGACAGCATACTACCACAGGGATAAAGGCCTATGAGCCAGATACTGTGATCCCTGCTTTCATCTCTTTAAAGTAGATATAACAAGCTTGTTATTATTTTCTGTCATTTTGAATGGCAGTTTATCATCTCAGTGAACATGGAGGTATTAAATATCAAGTATCTCATTTTAATCAAGTATGATCTTAAAACTGTGATGCATACGTTTATTTATTCTGTATTTAAATTGTAAAATCATTTGCTGTACATAGACTCCTTTTAGACTTTAAAGGACCCAGAACCCAGACTGGGTCGGGCTCTGCAGTGCAAAAAGACCTTTTAGTGTCAAATAGCTGGACAGAAAACCTTTGAGGACATTCTTTCAATACAAGATGCTAGTGCTTTTTTAAATTATTTTTCCCACTCATAGACTTCTTCAGTTTCTGCTTTTTTGCCACATTGAACTGTTGCAGATCATGAAGGTAATTTATTATTAAATAAATGATCATTTTGTTAAGGGAGAAAAGCTGTCCAAACCAACCTGGCTGCAAATGAAATAATACGTTTTTGATTACCTAATGTTTTGTGAAAACTAAGTTTATTTTCTCCTACCTTCACCCAAGCCTGGTTACTGCTAAACCTGCAGAATAAAGAAATAACTTAAATTGAACATCTCTGACAAAATGTCAAACAGCAACACCTCACATTCTGATCTAAAGAAATTCAAAAACAAGATACATTTTTACACTCATAAGTTTTGAACGTTTTGAAAAAGCAAAATCTAATGTTTTGGGACTATAAAACCTTTAAGAGCTTCTTTGCATTAATTAGAGATACATGAAGCAGTGATTGTACTCAGAAGTACAGTAGCTGGCCTGCTGACTGATCCAGGAAGACATAAAATAACCAAGAACAACATTTAAACCAATAAATCAATCATCAAACAGTGATTCCAGGACATCTAGTAAAATCTCTGAAGAAATTTAATGACATATTTTAAGAGTCTCTTTCACTAAAACCTAAACATTTCTGAATGTATTAAAACCTGACATTGCCTTCTAAATGTTGAACTTGTAGAGAAAGTTCTTCAGGAGCAACTAGTGGCGACATATTGATTTAGAAACTGTCAACGTTTGATCTTACAACATTGTGCATGCCTCTATGGTGAACATGATTTAGTAAATTTCCTCTTGCTTGGTGATACTTAGAGAAAAATATATGTGTTCTAATTACTTTAGCATTCTGTAGAAACTACCCCCTCACTGTTGTAATTTGTAAATGACTGCCTCCTCATGAGGAGAGATTACCATTCGCAGTCATCTCTGTGATTCATAATTACTCTCACAGTGAGCAGCCATGAAATGCAGGGGGTGAGATTTTCATTTGTGTCAAAACATGGTACCATATCCACCATCACCACAGTTGCTGAAGTCTATGTTTTACCCCCTCAGAATTTGATTTAAACCTTTTACCGTGATGAACAATAGACCGACTGTTGCGGTAGACGGTAAGGTAGGAAGGAATATGAAAATTATTGAGTTGTTGTCACAAAACAGAACTGACAAAAAATATGAAACAATCCTCAGTTTCAAGTTTCAGCTTTTCCAAGTGCTGCATGCTTTTTAGTTTATATTTGTTCCATTCTTGCATGGCAGTTTTTGTGCCTTATATGATTCAAAGTTCACCGTCAGTCAATATTTTCAGCAACTGAGTGCAGTGAGGAGTAAAACCTTATTATGTACAACAGAACAATGCTTCGGGGTGACAGCAAAGGGTGAAAGACAGAATATGGCAACTAGATGGAATTGGGTAGAAATGGAACAGTGTGAAGTGTTTCAAGATCATACAAGTGTCAGACATCTTATTTCACAATCCTGAATAAATCCAGTGAGGTTTTTTAAAAGCTCAGCGGCCAGTCAACAGTATCCTACACCATTTTTGTTTCAATTTGTTGAGCAAAAACAGCAGAGGAATTGAAGTAATGATGCAGAGAAACATATTGCACATTTACAGTGAAATGGGAAGCTTAAAATATCTTCACTGTTGGACTAGTGGGAGGCAGATGGTGTTCGTAGTGGAGACCTATGCACATAGAGATCTGCCTTATGTAGAACTATAGCAGGTATAGCGTTAGAAAGAGGCAACAAGCTGGCTTCCAAGGAGGGCTTCTTTTTTTTAAACTTGCAAATACACAACAGCAATAATCTTTGAATGCATCATTACTCTACTGCCGATTCAAAATTTCTACCATCTTGATCAGTCAGGCAGTAAATAGAGGATGAGAGCAAAGAGCTCTGACTTATCTATTTATAGATTGCCATAATTGGGCGCTTCATATCTAGGTCGCTAAGCACACCTGTGACTAAAGAATGTTACTATGAGGATTTGAAAGATGAAAAGAGACATGCAAGAGAGCACTGACACCTCATCTTGTTCAACTAAAGAAAGAAAAAGCTCTCAAGTGAATTATAACCAACTATGAACTGATTTTTCTGTAGGTATCAGCTGTAAATAAACTAAGCCACCTGCGTTTCCCAAACAAACTCTACGAAAGATCCAATCTTTCCAAATTGGGGGAAACTTTGATGGCCAAGTGTGAACTTGCTTTTAGTTCTCTGTAGCTGCTTTATGTGGATATGATGGGGCATTTTTATGCAAATGAAGCACAATGCAAAGCATGCCATTTTGTGTCTTATTTTAACCTTGTAGCATTTCTTCATGCACACACATAGATATTCATTGTGAGCTGAGGTTTGGACTCCTAAAGCCAGACAAAGATAACCTAAGTAAGTAGGCTATCTGGAGAAGTTTATTTGAGTAGTTTTGGAGCAAAAAATGCTTTTCCTCAGAAAAGAAAGAGGTAGAGGACCTGTTTGAATAATGATAATGGTGTTTCTCTGTTTGACGCAGTATAAATGTTGTAAACACACTGAAAAAACAGACGGATAAGTGAGACATAAGAATGGACACTTGCTGTTTTAATGAATAGCTAGAAATACACAGGGACCCAGTGTTTCTGCCAAAGAATTGAAACAGGGTTTTTTGTTTGTTTGTTTTTTTGTAGAAAAGTGGTGTTTCACTAAATTAACTGTATTTATGTTCATAGTTTTTAAAACATAGCAGATATTGATTTACTTCTTTATAAAAATATGAAGATAAAAAGTGAGACAAAAGACATAGTTCACATTTTTAACAAAACAAAGAAATAGTTTAGTGGTTTTATGAAGCTCCACATCCTATTTTATTTATTTTTGATAGGACAAAATAAAAAAAATGTTTTCATGAAAACAGAAAAAAGAAAAACAAGAAATTCACCTAAAGAGGGACATGGCTTAAAAGGTTTTTGAACACCTACCTTATTGTTGTTCCTCTAGTTTTGTCATTCTCCCTCCGTATCATTAAGTTAGATATCAAGGCTTCAACTTGTCTAACATATAACCTTATGCACAAGTTGCATCCCCTTGGTGTCAGTCAAACCCAGACACTGGATTATCAGAAAGAGTCATGATTCATCTGCACTTCTCTAAAGTCCAGCAGCATTGTGTTTTACACCAATGCATTTGATATGATGATGTAAGGTTTGCTTGCAGCAGCTCCCAGTTCATTCCATGAAACTCTCAACAGACTGTTCTTGAGTTAATTTGAAGGCCACATAATGTTTGAACTCCAATATCTGCAGAAAAGTAAAGTGGTGAATTCTGTGCACTTATTCTCCATAGCGTCCACTGACCTCGCTCTATGACTTCATATGGCCTATTATATGAAGTCATAGATTCATATAGGTACACATGTACCTCAGCCACACATGAGGCACATGTGTGGCTGATTTGCTGTCATTTCCATTTTCTCATAATACCACCAACAGTTGACTGTGGACTATTTTATAGCAGAGACGTTTCAAGACTGGACTTATTGTACAGATGACATCCTACCCGAACTCCCTAGAGAAACCTGCTTGGTTTTTTTGAACCAATCTGTAACGGTGGAAATTCAATAGCTAATTGAAAATTCCTGGCAACATAGCGTGTACGTAAAAAACACAGTGTCATCCAGGTTGCATATGAAGGGAGGTACATGTGTGCATGCTTTTGTGGGACTTCATCATTGGAGCATCTGCTTCCGGCTGCCATATCTTTGGCTCTGCTTTTAGCCTCATCTCCTTCAAAAACAAGAGAAACCACTCTTTTTTTGATTGGCAGGTTAAACTCTTCAAGGTCAATTCGCTCTCTTCCTCTGCTTCTCACTATAGATTACTGTGGTAATATCTCCTGTTGTGTGTCTCCGTCCTCCTCTTGACTGATTCTCAGATCAAAAGATTGTGTCCTTGCCTTGTCGTCTGGTTCCTAAATAAGCGCCTGCATAATTTGTTGAGCATCATGATTGTTTCCCTGTATGTTTATCAAGGGGTAAAGAGAAGTGTTCCTGGTGATATAGACAGACTTTTTTCATGTGAACTGTTTTTATGTTGGGCTTCGGACTAGATTTATTTTTGCGTAAAATGAAAGATGCTTCCTGGGTTGTAAATGTCTCCACAAATCTCTACTTTAAGTGTGAATGATGAAGATGGAAACTATCTATGCAGACAGCCGCATGGAAAATGATTGTTGGACAAAGAGAAAGAGAAACATCTCCACACAAAAAGAGAGGAATGAAGGAAAATTGTTACTATGAATCACAGTATTTTGCGGTGAAAGCTGATGAGCAGAAGTATTGGAGGAGAAAATGTGAAAACACAGCAGGAAACCAGTGCCGTGTTCTTTGAAGCTTCACAAAGGAACTTGCGCAGATGGCTGCCAAGACCCACAAAGGCAAATGCTCGGCTTCAAGCGGCTAATATCACGATGACTTGCACATTGAGTTCTGATCATCTTATTTGTTTAAACATGCATATTTCGCAGTGCATTTTCAAACGATGATGCATCGTTCATTTGTGCACATGATTGTGATGGCACTTGCTGTCACCACAGGCTGCAAACTCGAGATGTGATTTACAAGTGAGGACAGCTGGAAAGGCTGTGAAAGTCTGTGCAGATTTAGCAGCCTGAACGAACCCTACGTACAACGAATACCTGCCACTGACACAAAAAATAGCCTCAGTTTGCTGGGAAGCAAAGCTGCACTAGAGCTGATAACAAAAAGGAGATTACCTATTAGCGTTTCTTCCTCCTTTTGATGTACAGTGACAGTATCTTGACAATAGTTAATATGTAGTCGTTTAGGTCTTTTTAATGCTTTGTTCTGGTGCTGAGATGGTGAAGAAAAGTATAACAGATATTTTGCTTTCTTTTAAAGACTTGAAGATAACTGCTGTTTGTTAAAGCACTATATTTTGCAAGGTAAATAATCTGTCTTAAAATCTCATTTGTAATTTTAAATGCTAGTAGTAAATAGAAACCTGTTTAGAAAAGCCTAGTTAAACAGAAATATTTGTTGCTTGCCAAATTAAGATGTAAAATATTGTTTGAAAAGAACAGTCACAAAACTCAAACAAAAACATTTCGAACACAAATATTCAAATGGAAATGTGAAATTCTGCTTTGACTTTTGAAGGTGCTCCTCTGCTTGAACTTATAGAAACACAATTTTTAGACGCAGTGTCTGGAAAATGTATGCGGATCTATAGATAGATTGTTTATTCATACAATATGTGCCTGGAAAACTGATCCACATTTTCCCTAAGGGGAATGGGATCATCTTTTACTGCAGAATAGATCCGCCTGTGATTGTTTGAACCATTCTATCTAAAGAGGAAGACTATATGAACTATTTGCTTGAAAGTCTGTTCCTACATGTACATCATTAAGATTTTAAGAAGTTTTAGTTTGGTAAATCTAATGCATTTTTTATGATAAATGCCCACTCCTGCTGTTGGATAGATCTAGTAGCTCTACTAGGTTGATTTAAAATTATACAGCCTTTGGAGAGAATGTAAAGCAAATGAGTGAAGACTTATGTGTACTGCTCTGAAGAATATCCTTAGATCTGTAAAATACACATTTTTGCCTTGTAATTTATCTTGTTTCATACAAAATTTGTATATAAAGATTTTAACACACTCCTACATTCATATTTCATTATGTACTCCAACCTCAGCTTGACAGATTGTGCTTTTAAAGTAAATCCATTGACTCCACCCTCCTGTAGTCAAATCTGTATTCAGCCACCAGTTCTGGTTCAGGAAGGGTTCAGTGCCTATTTACTGGGGTATTGTGAGTGATTCTGGCCTTGTTAAATCCCATTTTGTTTTGTGCAGCGTGGAGGTTGGCCTCCTCCAGGCATGTGAAGGTGTAGGCTGAGGCCGGCACACTGACTGCGTGAGCCAGAGAGCAGTCCAATTTTTCATCCTTATTGCCCGTGACATATCCAAAGTGGCAGAGTGCCGTCCATGGAGATACAAAAGATGGGCAAAAGGGAGGAAAACGTGGAAGTGTGCAGCTCAGATGGATTGAGGGGAGTGGATTTCCATTTCCATCTCTACACTTCTGAGCAGGGCTCCAATTTCCTTGGCTAAGAACAATGCAGCTCACCTGTGTCTATTAGGGGAGATGAAGTTAGTGCTGCTATTCCGTAACGTACACTGCCTCTGGGCTTGTTGTGTAGGTGTGCAGTGTTGAGCTCCATTAATTCATGTCATCTATGTCAAAACCATTTGTTATTTTAATTATATGTGATTCAGTTGTTGTTGGGTGGCAATTTGCAATTATAAAATCCCTATCTGACATGTTATGCTATCTTAATAACAACCTTTCAGACTGTCACATGCAGGCAGAACAGTTATAGTCGCCAAGGGCAGCATCAAGGTTACCTGTGGGGGATGTGCTTTCCTTGAATAGCTGGGACATCACACAGCTGGGAAATTTTCCTCACAGAGAGATTTCCCCTCTCACTTTTCTTTCACTTTCATTCACGTAGCTAAGATTAGGATCTCTTGTTGTAATTATTGCTTTGTGAAGCAGCCTAATTCTGCCAACATGACGGTATCACACGATCAGGTGCGGCGGAGGGTTTCTGCCACCAGCTGTTCATGTCCTTTGCATGTTTTAGTGGGCAGCAGTGAAAGGCACGGTTATGTGATATGTGCTCGATGATCGACTAGTTCCTGGAAAACTGCCAGCGCCTTCACTTTTCCCTTTGCCCCATCCCCTCCCCTGGGAGTGAAGGAAAAAAAAGAAAATCAAAACTGAGCAAAAGAAAAACAAAAGTAATCCCCTTGGGTATTGGGGATTTTTACAGTTCCAGCTGTACAATAAGGGCATCATTGAACCTTTGCAGTCCCAAGAAACATATGGCTGTCAGCCTCCCCAAACACAGGTGCTTGACAGACAGTCAATTCTGCTTAATGAGCAATTGTTATGTACCGCATAGCAAAGTGTGGAAATAAGCAGACTGTGTCCATTAGCACACAAACATGGTCTACTCGAGGTGCTGTCAGTAAAGCCTGGAAGGTATAACCTGGTTTCAGCCTAAAATGGCATTTTTAGTATTTCAGACTGCAATCACTAATGTATTCAAGGTAATTGACCAAATCATGTATTCACATCTAATTATCCGTGTTAGGTTAATGAACTTTAATGAATATTATACTGATAAATTTTTTTATAGATTTTTTGACATATAAAGGATGGATTTGCTAACATTTAAACCCTGTACACTTTCTTGACTTAAAGTATTTGTTTTAGAAATATGCGTTCATTACCTGTTCTCTAACTGCCAGTAACCTAAATTAGTGTTTTCTAAGAATTAAAATAAGAAATACTCTTTTCCATCCATTACTTAATATCTAAAATTCAATTTGAAAAACAAAGAACTGGTGTTGGGTCATCACTAGACATGAAGATGTAGGGCTTGGTGTCACAAAGTGTGGGACCTAAACAGTGAGCCTTGGAGAACTCCATAGTTTAAAATGTAACATTACACGGCAAGACGTGCTTTTCTATGCATCAGTTAGCTGTAATATTCAGTAGTTTAAATGACATATGCACTCACAGTGTGATTCAATATTTCTTCCAGTAATTAATCAAATTAATAACAAAACTTTTCGGGCAGCGCAAAGGAAAACGTTTTCAAAAGTCTCGTCTGTTTGTTGATATCAATCATTTTTGATCTATTCAAGACAAATACTATCACAAATGATTGTCTTAATCTGATATTGCAGTTATGCACAAAAACCTATGCTTACAATGGAAACATTAAAAAAAATGCACAACTGTCTGTATTTCAATTTTTTAGCCACTTTTTTTGAATATTATAGTAACCTGCAGAGTGTCAGGGGAAATTTTGTTTGAATTGGCAGCAGAAACTGGAAATAGAAGTGGAATATAACATATAATGTCTTGTACCAGTGGACAGGCGACCTTATTTCTGTTCTAGGAACCACAAACTTCATGAATTTGTATTTATCTCAGACGAAATTATGATTGGTTTTATAAATCAAATCT